>NC_064814.1:42227424-42369383 GCF_023721935.1 Panthera uncia
GCCGGCCCCCCGCCCCGCGGCCCCGGGCCCCGGCTCCGGCGCCGTCCCCCCTCCCCGGCCGGGCGCCGCGGCCCTGGCATGAGGAGCGGGCGATGATCCCAGCCAACGCCTCCGTCAGGAAGGGGCCCGAGGGCAAGTACCCGCTGCACTACCTCGTGTGGCACAACCGCCACCGCGAGCTGGAGAAAGAGGTCCGCGCCGGCCAGGTAAGAGCGCCGTCGGGGCGCCGCGGGGACCCCACGGCCGGGCACGCCCGCTGGGTGTGGGGAGGGGGCGCGGCGCGGGCTGTCCCGCCTCCCCGGCGAGTTTGCAGCGCTTCTTTGTTCGCAGCGGCGGCTTTTGTGCTTGTTGACCGGGAGAGGGTGATGGGAGCGGTCCCCGGCCGCTCCCCTCCGGCTCGGACGGACGGCCCACACGTGTTCTGGACCCTCCCAGGTTGGGGTAGGGGACGCTGTGCCCCTCCTCGGCCGGGGCGGAGGGCTGCGGGGAGGGGCTGCCGGGTCGGTCTGTGCTCCATGTGGTGAGAGAGTCCGCGGAGCAGCAGAGCAGCGACACCTCCCGCGTGAGTGTGCGGAGGTGGGCAAGGCCTGCGTCGGGAGGGGGTCACAGGTCAAGGATCAGAGAATGGGCTGTGGCACTCCAAGGCATCCCAGCCCCACCCAGTGCCCTCTACCCTCCCGCTGAGCTCTTCATCTATTTGCTCAGATTGAGCAGAGCCCCCGGGTCCCACAGACCTCAGCGCCCGCTCTGGAATGGAGAGTGGGGAGAGACTCCCTGTGGGGAAGCCCTGAAGGGCCTTGTCCAGGTGCTGAAAGGAACTCTCCTGCCCTCTGGGGTTGGGGCCTGGCTTCTTGGGCGCTGAGGAAGCTAGGGGCCGCTGGCCTCAGGATTTGGGGTTCTGTACACAAAGTGGGCCCCCTGGTTGCTGCCAGTCTGTGAGAATGAGTGGGTCAGCCAGCTTTGGCTGGGCAGTAGCCTCCAAGAAGACCAGGTAAGGGATGGGGTCTCCTGGTCATTCTTCAGGACCAAGGCAGGCACAGGTCACAGGTAGCTCTGACTCTGCCCTTAGTCCCCAGGCCACTGATGGGCCCTTGGGGTGTGGACAACTCACCCTCCAGGGTGGGGAAGCATGAGCTAGTGCTGGGCCCAGCCTGCTCTGGTTTGCCTCAGGTTGAGGCCTGCAGACTTGGCCGGGATCTGAGACCCCAGGGCCATGGGAGTGGTTTGCTCAGGAGTGGTCCCCTTTGGGAATATGCCTTTGGAGGGCCACTTCCTGAGTCACAGGAAGTTCATTTTGAGGAGCTGCCTGCTTCCCAAAGGACGAGTGAGGGGGGGAGCAAGGTGAGGGTTGGGGAGTCTCTGAAGTCCACTACTGAGCCCTCAGAGTAGCAAAGCATCTGCCTCTGCAGAGCAGTCCTAGGAAATGTTGGGGTGACCTGAGCCTCCAAGCTTCTGGGCTGGTTGGGGTGTCCACTTACTTTCCATCTCTGCTTAAACAAGGGTACTCCAAGTTGCACCTCAGACCATGCCTCTGTTTTATCCATCATAAAGGACGTGGTTTGCAACCAGAGAGCCCTGGTAAAGGAAGCGAGGCCTGAGTGGTAGGTCCTGGGGGACAAAGATGAACAAACCAGGCACATCCCCCGCTCTCAAGGAGACCCCGTTCTGGTGCTGTGAGTGTGAACCAGGAAATAGAGTATGCTGTGCTGGGTGCTAAAACAGTTCAGTCTCTTCTGAGTCTTCTGTTTTCCTCCCCTGAGGGCAAAAGAAGACAAGCTTCTGACGGAGGTTAAGGCTGGAGGGATTTAAATCTGATCTGAGAGGAACTTCCTGATGGGGTGATAGATGATTGGTCCAAGGATTGTTAGGCAGAAGGCTAGTGGCTGAATCTCCAGAATGTCTCAGTTGTACTCCCTTGCCTGAGGGGTGGGTGGTTCTTTTCTTGCTGAGATTGGAGAGAGGCAAAATGCCCTGGAAGAAAAGACTCTCACCTAGGTCTCTCTGATTGATAGTACTCCAGTCAGCAGCCATCTTGCTGAAGTGAGGTCGAGGTGGGGAGCATTGGAACCCGCTGCAGGTAGGGGTACTTTGGGGCTGATGAGTGTGTTCCTCTTTCCCCTCAGGCTGCCACAGAAACTAGGCACCAGGTTCACCAGTATCTCCAGCCTCCCATCCCTCCCACTTCCCTGGTGTGTTTGTGTCTCCTTGAAATGGACACTGCCTACCCTGATCCAGGATAGCAGGAATATAGGGCAATGGTTGAAGTTAACCCTTGTTCAACCACAGAGGAGTCAGGCCAGTCCTCTCCCTTGCTCCAGGGTTGCCAAGAAGGGGAATGCCAATCCTTCTGCATGGAAGAGGCCCCTGGCTGTATCTCCACATTAGGGCTGATGCAGAGTGGTCCTTGCATCCAAATAGGCACTGCTCAGTCCTCCAGGCATCAGGGTCCCAGGGGGAGCTGAGGGTGCCCAACCCAGCCCTTTACTGCTGGGGATAATCCTGGGGGCAGCGTTCTAACATCATAACAAAACCCCATAGACCCTAAGCATTCCATCCAGCGGGGGTTCCCTGACCTCTGGTTCTCCTGGCACCAGCTGTCACAGAAAACACCCAGGCTTTGCTCAAGCACATACCAGCTGGGTTTCCCTGGTCTTCACCTGGCATAGCTGCCTGTTCTTCGCTCCAAGAAAGCCCCGCAGAGGCCCTCCCATGGGCAGCCTTGGCAATGCTGGCAGGCTGGGGAGGGGGATGGAATGGCAGGTTTCAGAGCAGGTTCATTGGCTTTGCTTAGGGCCCCCACCCCCATAGCTCTGTTGGGGGCTGGAATCAGGGAGTGGTGGGGAGACTGGAGGTGCTCATCAGGTGTTTTGGTGACGGGAAGGATCTATGACCACCCCTAGTTGGCACCCAGCAGTATGATGGTTGCTGGGTGCCCTTTGTCCTGCTATGCACACACCCTGCCAGGTTGGGAGGGGGCATGGGGCTGTAGGCCAGTGGATGTGCTAGTTTCCCCTTGGCTAACAATGCCCTGAGGTTGGCACAGCCAGCTGAGCACAGCCCGGGTTCCTGAGTCAGAAGTCCCTGGTGTTCCCTGCGGGGCAGGAGGTGGAGGTTCGGCTGTGTGGCTCCCTGTGGGAGGGCCAAGGGGGGCAGGGTTCTTTCCTGGCAACAGAGACTCTGGAGGGGGCCAGACTGTTCCCAAGGAAACATTTCTTTCTTCCTGGGGCTGCCTCCATCATGGTCTTCCTTCCTGCTTTCCTCAGTTCATCCTTCTAACCTAGAGGCAGGCAAGATGGGACTCTGGGGACCCTAGATGCTCAGACAGAGGTTACCCCACCCAAGGTACCTGGTGTGTCCCAGAACACCTGTGATCCCCTGTCCCCTAACATAGGCAGACCTAGGTGTGGGCCATCACTACATCTGGTGAGTGGGGAAGCTCAGGAGAGGGACCCACAAACCCCAGAAACCCCAAATCAATGTGTCTGGGAAGCAGATGGGGAGGGGCTGCGTGGGGTAGGGTGGGAGGAGAGTGAGCAGGTGCCACCCTCTCCTATCCAACTCAGCTTGAGGAAGCATCCGGCCTCCCTGCCCCTTGAGTGAGCTCAGGCCTACCTGGTGGAGGCTGCGGGGCTCGGAAGTAGTGACCACACCAGACACCGGTTGTCCTCTTTCTGGCTGGGGGAGGCGAGGGAGCAGGGAAAGGAGATCAAAGCTGAGCATGCATGGCTCTATGCGCTGGGCCCTTCACCTTTCTTTTCCGGCTCTATACGTTTGGTGTGCCCTTGTAAGGTTTCATCTAACAAAAGGATTCTGCTAATGCTAAATAAGTTTGAAAAATAACCTGCTAGTGCCTGTGGGTTCAAGGGGTATGCATGTGCCAATAAGCTGGCAGCAAACTTAGGTGTGACCCCTACAGATCCAGAAGGCAACTGAGCTTGCAGATGCTGGTACACTTATGGGAGCACATGGACCCTCAGTGTGGGGGCAAAAGGAGTGGATTCTTGTGGATTCCTATGGTACCTGTTCACGTGTGCGTGTGTGTAGGTGTGTGCCTGAGTGGAAGCAGGGAGTCTCTCTGCCCAGGGAGCCTCAGCCCCTGAGCTCAAAAGACCCCTGCTTTTGACTCCAGCTGAGGCCTGCTGGGGTGCAGAGTTTCATTCTCTTTGTGGTGAGGTCTGGGTGTTAGGTTTCAGAGGAAACCTTTTCATTCTAGCAATTAAATAGCTGCAGGCCTTTGCTTTGGAAATTAATGAATTCTTCCACCTGGTCATGGGGCAAGGTGCCACTTTCACTGCAGGCCATGCTTTGAGCAGGTGTGGGGAGCTTCTTTGAGGGGTTGGCTGGGTGTATGTGGGGGGGGAGGGGGGGCTGTGTTAGCCCTGGAAAACAACAGGGCCCTGGGGACCCTGGGGAGAGCTCCCCAGGAGTGGAGGTGGGGAGGGGCAGCCAGGCCCAGCTAGCAGCACCAGCCTCTCTCTGGGTCCTGGAGGTGAGGCACCTGAGGGGGAGGGTGGCAGGCAGCATCTGGAGCTCTGGGGCTGGGCGGGGTGCCCTGTCAGCTCCCTGGGGCCTTGTTAGCAGTGCAGCAGTAGTAGCATCTGGGACAGGGCTGGTGGGACGCATAGACACATAGACTTTCAGCTGCTGCCCCATGGGAAGGCTCCTCCTGACTTCCCTGGGCTCAGGGTCTGTGGATCCTGCACTCCCACCCCCAGACTCAGGGCCCCACTTAGGCTGGACACAGAGGGGCTCAGCCCATCCCATAATAGATGAAGAGTAAAGAACGCAGTCCTTGTTGTAGGGGAGCCAATGTAGAGGAGCGTAAGATGGGGTGGGGAGAGGGGTGCTTGGATCTCTAAGCCACAGCTCAGAACGCCACGTGGGCTAGGTACATTTTTTTTTTTTGAGGCTCCTAATATATTTAAAAATGAAGAAATGGGGGCGCCTGGCTGGCTCAGTCATTAGAGCATGTGACTCTTCATCTCAGGGTCATGAGTTCTAGCCCCATGTTGGGCATGGGGCCTACTTAAAAAATTAAAAATAAAGAATGAATAAATGCCAACACAGGGTTATTAAAATCATATAAATTACTTAAATTATTCAAAATGTCTTGTTTCTGACAAAGGAGTTAATTCTCATGTTTTAAAAAATATTTAGCTGTTGCTAGAAGAATTATAATGAAAAGCTGTAGTCCTCACTTACCGCCCTCATTCCCTGGAGGCGACCAGTTTGGACTTTAGGCTGTTCTGTTATTTACCTCCAAGATTACAAACAATATACATCTACAACTACCTCTTGGCTTATCAGTTTTACATTGTATTGCTTTCCCCTCCCCAGGTCCCTTAAATATAGTCATTTATGCATCTGTTGAACAAATATTTATTAAGCACCAGTTACGTGCCAGGCACTGTCTAGAGACTGGGAATATAGCATTGAACAAAACACAAGGACCCTCCCTTTGTGGGGCTTACAGTCTAGATGAGGGAGACAACGAACAAATGAACAAGTAATTTAATGTTGGAAGAGAACTAAAGCAGGATCGGGGCAACAGATAGACAAATAGCAAGTGTCATTTAAGATGGATGGTAAGGGCAGGCCTTTTTAAGGAGGTGACATTTGAGCAGCCACCTGAATGAAGTGAGGGAGAAAGTGCTGTGGCTATCTAGGGTATCCAGCAGAGTGGAACTGGGAGGAGAGGTGGGAGAGCACATGAGTTCAAGGAGACATCCAGGGCTGCTGGATTCTATTCTAAACAGGATGGGAGGCCTTGGGGAAGTTTTGAGCTAAAGGATGTCAGGACCTGAGGGACATTTCACAGGATGATGGAGGCTACGATGGGTCATGTGGAGACTAGACCTAAGAAGCCAAGAGAGGAGTGAAGAAACCAGTGAGGGGCCCACAAGGCCACCAGGTGAGATAGGATGGCTGCCACCAGAATGGTAGCCTGAAGGTGATGAAAACAAAGAACAGTCTGGATCTGTTTTGAAGGTAGAGCCCATAAGGTCAGGCCTCGCTGATGGATTTGATATAGAAGGTGAGAGAAAAGGAAGAGATAAAGACAGTTACAAAGTGGTTTTTTTGTTTTGTTTTGTTTTGTTTCTTTTTACCAGGGCACCTGGCTGGCTTAGAGCATGACTCTTGATCTTCGGGTCATGAGTTTGAGCCCCACATTGGGGGTAGAGATTACCTAAAATAAATAAATAATTTAAAATAAAGTTTTATTTTATTTTTTTACCAAAAGGGGGAGAGAATTGAGGTAATGTTTCCTATGAGGGGAGAATTGGGGCAGGTGTAGCTGTCCAGGAATGGCTGGGAAGAAGGCAAAGGGAAAGACAAAAAGTCATGGGAAGTCAAGGTGTCTCTTCTTGTTTCATGAATTCAGTTATCTTTTCATATATTTCTGAGGATATAAATTACTGTTCCCCTCTCCCCAAAAGTGTTCTTGTATTTCCTGCATTGACAGTGTATCCTCTAGGTTTTTAGCATCTATCTGCATGGTTTGGTCTCTTTCATATTGGCAGCTTTCCTCAAATGTCCAGGCACCCTTGGCTGTCGGGGCATATTTAAGAATGTGGGTGTGGAGCTCATTGATGCATGGGTGGTATTACTGTCAAACGATGGGTGCAAGCTGGCCTGCTTATTGGAGGGTCCCCAGAGGTCCGTACCCAGAGGTTTTCGGTGCCTCTAGTTTCTCCAAGAAGAATTCTCCAGTCTCCTGCTGGGGTGGGATGGGGCAGTTGCGTGTACTGTCAGGCTGTTAGTGGTTCAGGACCTGAGGCAGGAAGGGACTGGGCTTTCACCGTTCACTAGTTTTCAGCCCCATGACCTCATCTTCAGACCAGTGTCCCCAAGTCCAGTGGGTCTCAGGCTCAGTTTATACAGAGAATAAATTTCTGGCATCCTATGGAGGGGAAGGGGGACATCTCCCAGCTTTATAAGATTGGGGAGGGGGCCAAGGGTTCTGAATTTTAACCAGCCTCCCCCACCCCCCTGGATTTAGCTCTGAGCCTCACTCATACCTCTGCCATTCCCACTGCCTTCATGTTCTGGACATTTCAAGGGTGGTCTGGCTTGACACTCACTGGGGTTCCCCTATGAGTGTTTGGGTTCTAGTACCCTCTGCTCCACTGAGTCCGTTGTAATGCCCCAGCCACTTTCTATGTTCTAAAGATGTGTTAACATTTCTCATCTGCTAGCATCTCTTCTCTTTACTCTTGTGGGTTTTAAATATTTTATTGACATTCTTACACTTACTCACAAATTTTCCTTTTGAGGCACTCTTCATTCCTTTGTACAGATCTAAGTTTCCATCGGTTAACATTTTCCTTCCACCTAAATAACTTCCTTTAACATTTCTTGCATATCTTCTGGTGATAAATTCTCTTAGCTTTTTTTGTTTGTCCACAAAAGTCTTCATTTCCCCTCCATTTTTGAAGGATATTTTTTCACAGGACAGAGAATTCTAGGTCGACATTTTTCCCCCCAGCACTTTAAACATTTCATTCGATTGTTTTCTAACTTGCATGGTTTCTGTTGAGAAGTATGCAGTATTTCCTGTATTTGTTCTTCTAGACATAGTGTGTCTCATTTCTCAAAATGATTTTATTATTGTTTTTTTAAGATTTATTTATTTTTGAGAGAGAGAGTGAGAGAGCACGTGCACGCAAGTAGGGGAGGGGTGGAGAGACGGGACAGGATCCAAGGTGGGCTCCATGCTGACAGCAGCAAGACCCATGTGGGGCTCGAACCCACGAATAGTGAGATCATGACCTGAACTGCAGTCTCACCGCTCAACCAACTGAGCCACCCAAGCGCCCCTCAAAATGATTTTAAGATTTTCTTTTTATCACTAAGCTTTCAGCAGTTGATTATGATGGGCCTGGGTGTAGTTTTCTTGGTGTTTGTCTTGGTTGGGATTCATTGAGTTTCTTGGTTCTGTGGGTTTATCATTGTGTTAGCTTGTGCAGAAAATTACCACAGATTGGGTAATTTTATTCTTTCATTCTTTTGGAGTTTGGAAGTCCAAAGTCAAGGAGTCAGCAGGGCTCCACTCCTTCCAAATGCTTAAGGGGAGAATCCTTCCTTGCCTCTTCCAGCTTCTGGTATCTCCAGGCATTTTTTGGCTTGTGGCTGCATAACTCCGGTCTCTGCCTCCTCTTTACATGGAACTTCTCCTCTCTCCATGGATCTCTCCTTTGTAGGTCTTATAAAGGCAGGTCATTGGATTTAGTTAGGGCCCACCTGCAAAATCCAGGCTGATCTCATCTTGAGATCCTTACCTTAATTTCACCCACAAATACCCATCACTCACAGGTTCTGGGGGTTAGAGTATAAACATATATTTTGGGGGGACACCACCATTCAACCCCCTATAGTAGCTTTTTTAAAACAACAAATTTGGAAAAATGTTGGTTGTTGTCTCTTTAAATGTCTTATTTCTCCCACTTTCTTAGCCTAGCCTCTGGGACTCCAATTACATATATGTTAAAATGCCTTATAGTGTCTCACATATTGTTGAGGCTCTTTGAATGTTTTTCAGTACTTTTTCCCTCTTCTGTGCTCCATTTCTGTTCTCTGTGCTATAGTTCTATTGTTATGTCTTCAAACTCACTGGTTTTTTTTTATTCTTTAGTGTCTAATCTTTAAAAAATTTTTCTTTAGATGTTTATTTATTTTTGAGAGAGAGAGAGAGATAGAGTGTGAGTGAGGGAGGGGCAGAGAGAGAGGGAGACACAGAATCCGAAGCAGGCTCCAGGATCTGAGCTGTCAGCACAGAGCTCGATGTGGGGCTCAAACTCATGAACCATGAGAGCATGACCTGAGCCAAAGTCAGACATTTAACCGACTGAGCCACCCAGGTGCCCCTATAGTGTCTAACCTATTTTTTTTTTTAACGTTTTACTTATTTTTGAGAGACAGAGAGAGAGAGTGTGAGTAGGGGAGGGGCAGAGAGAGAGGGAGACACAGAATCTGAAGCAGGCTCCGGGCTCCGAGCTGTCAGCACAGAGCCCAACATGGGGCTCAAACCCATGAATGGCAAGATCGTGACCTGAGCCGACGTCTGATGCTCAACTGACTGAGCCACCCAGGTGCCCTGTCTAATCTATTCTTAATTCCATCCTATGAATTTTTCATTTCAGATATTGTACATATCTCTCATTTCTTTCCCCATGAACATTGTGTTCATGTTTTTCTTTCAACTCTTGAGCACATTAAACTATTCATCATCTTTATCATTTCTGACTATGTTTCTGTTAAATGATTTTTCTCCTGATTATGGGTCATATTTTCCTATTTCTTTGCATGTCTGATAATTTTTTTCTAGTAATTTGTAACTGGATGTTAGATACTGCAAACATCGTAATGTTAAGCATCTGGATTTTATTGTCTTCCTTTAAAGAGTGTAAGGCTTCGTTCTAACAGACTGAGTTAAGTTACTTGTAAATCAGTTTGATCCTTTTGAGGTTATTTTTAATCGTTATTAGATTGGGTTTAGGTGAGCCTTTTCTCTAGAGATAGTTTAATCCTACTACAAAGGCATCACCATTCTTGGGTCTCTGTTGAATACCTTGTGCAAACAACAAAGACCTTCTATTCTAGCAGGTTGGAGTTTGAATGTCTCCCTGCCCTGAGACATGAGTGCTGGAAATTTACCAGCTTATTGCTCCTCTTCTGTCTAGTATTGCCGAGTTTCACTCTACATAGGTGAGGTTTGGTATTCTGCAAAGACTCAGAGGAACCCCATGCAGATTTCTGGAGTTCCTTGTTTGCATATCTCACTCCTTCCTGGAACTTGGTCCTGCAACTTCTTGCTACCTCAGCCTCCCTGAACTCCTCTGTCTCCTCAACTCCTCAGCAAGTCTACCATGCTCTGCTAGGGATTCCCCGCCTCCTGCATTGCTGTCTGGAATGATACTCCCAGGTAGAAATCTAGGCAATCATAGGGCCTACCTTATTTGTTTCTCTTATTTCAGGGATCATAGTCCTGGACTACTTGTTGCCTAATGTCTGAAAACAATTATTTCATGTATTTTGAAGTATTTTTATCTGTTATAATGGGAGGGTGGTTTCAGGTATCTCACTATAGTTGGAATAGAAGCCATTTACTGGCATTTTAATCAAGTTTGGGGAAGGAGGAGTTACATGCATGTGGTCAGTTCACTGTATTTAGCTAGAGGTCTTAGACTCCTGAAATATATTTAAATATTTATGTTTTTATCACACAACAAAAATCTCATGCAATATAATTATGCTATCCACAAAACAATAATAGGATTTGTAAAAAAAAAAAAAAAAAAGTGTTAATACATAGTGTCCCACATATAAAGGACATGGGTTTGAAGTTGTACCATATTCTTTCATTCCTATCAATATATTACAGCAATTGTTTGTTAAACCTCACTCAGTGATAATGTCGATGATCTAAATTGATAGCCCTTCCTGAAAGTGTGGTCTTGGACCTGTAGGATAAATCTAGTCTCAAGTGCTCTCCTTGGCCAACAGCCTGTCTCGACCACCCTTCAGCTCTGGGATTATTCTTCAAAGTTAGCCCACTGGGCCTTGGAAGAGTGAACCCAGTCAGGGGACCGAGGTGGACAGGAAAGGAGGAAGTTCCTTCCTTTCTCAGGGCTACTTCCTGCCCTGTCCTACAAGCCTCTTTTCACCCACCTGACCCCAGCTCATTGTGTCTGTCTTTTCCATTGCCTTGTAAGGTGAGCAAGGCAGGGCAGCCAGGTGGTTGCTGCTTCCCTAAAGGCTGTTGGGTTCAGATGGGCTGCCTCAGAAGTGACCAGGGATACGTCTTCACCTCCTTCTCCAGGTGGACATCGAGCAGCTGGATCCCCGTGGGCGGACCCCCCTGCACCTGGCCACCACACTGGGACACCTCGAGTGTGCCCGTGTGCTCCTGGCACACGGTGCAGATGTGGGCAGGGAGAATCGCAGCGGCTGGACAGGTGGGCACCCCTGCTCACCCCAGCCCCACAGCCAGCGTCTCCCAGCTTCATATCCTCACCCTTGGTTTGCTGACGGGGGCCACAGGCAGGGTCCTGACCTGTGACTTTGCCTCCTCCCCCCACCCCCAGTGCTTCAGGAGGCTGTGAGTACCCGGGACCTGGAGCTGGTGCAGTTGGTGCTGAGGTACCGGGACTACCAGCGGGTGGTGAAGCGGTTGGCGGGCATCCCCGTGCTCCTGGAAAAGCTGCGCAAGGTGAGGGCCAGCCTCTCAGCCTCCCCACAATGCATTTGAACCCTGTCTCTAGCACAGGCTTAGCTACTCTCTTTTTCATCCTCCAGGCCCAGGACTTCTATGTGGAGATGAAATGGGAGTTCACTAGCTGGGGTAAGGGGGCCGATGGGGGCCTCTCTGGGCATTCTCCCACCTCAGGGCTTTTGCACCTGCTGCTCCCCTGCCTGGAGCTCTATTGCCACAGCTCTTCCTGTGGCTCCTTCTCATCTTTTAGTTCCCACCTCAGTGCCAACTCCTTGGCTAGGCTTTTCCACATTGCCTCAGACACTGTCTTGATTCCATTATTATTATTTCCTTCACTTTGTAATGATTTGCTCATTTGTTTGTTACTTGTCACTCCTTGCCAGAAAGTAAGCTCCAAGAGGGCATGTTCAGTGTTCTATCCTCATTGACTAGAACAGTGCCTGGTACACAGTAGGTATTCAATAAATATTTGTTGGGAGATTGAAAGGTTGAGTGAATGAATTAACAAATGGTGGCTATTAGGGACTTGATAGCGGCTGAGACGTGCCCATCTTCAACTTCGGGTTGCTTACATCTGAGTGACGGGTCTCCATTCACCTGGGGGGAGTTTGGAAAGGGGCTGCTCTCCCACTATCTCTGTTATCCTTGCCCAGCCACAACACTGACCCTGACCCCTATGCCCTGAGGTGGCCCAGGCTGGGTGGACCAGGCAAATTGAAGCCACTCTGACCTTCCCTTCCACCTAGTGCCCTTGGTGTCCAAGATCTGCCCTAGTGACACCTACAAAGTGTGGAAGAGTGGGCAAAACCTGCGGGTAGATACCACGCTCTTGGGCTTTGACCACATGACGTGGCAGCGAGGGAACCGCAGCTTCGTCTTCAGGGGCCAAGGTCAGGCAGGGCAGGAGGTGGGGCAAGGTGGGAAGGCCGGGGACAGCTCCACGCCACCCCTGACCCCCCTGTGCTATTCTGTGGCTGGCAGACACAAGCGCCGTGGTCATGGAGATTGACCACGACCGCCGGGTGGTGTACACAGAGACTCTGGCACTGGCTGGGCAGGACCGTGAGCTGCTGCTGGCTGCTGCCCAGCCCACTGAGGAGCAGGTGCTGAGCCGGCTTACCGCGCCTGTTGTCACCACACAGCTTGACACCAAGAACATCTCCTTTGAGAGGTGAGTGGGCGCAGCCCTCGTAGCCTAGAGCCAGGCTGCTGGATGCCCCCTCACCTGGACCACTCTGCTTCCCCAGGAACAAGACTGGCATCCTGGGCTGGCGCAGTGAGAAGACAGAGATGGTGAATGGGTATGAAGCCAAGGTGAGGCCACCGCTCCCTGGTACCAGAACCTGCCAAACTCTTGCCTGTAGAGCCCTGGGCAGGGGTTTCCTGACCACTCTTTTTCAGCCTTGGAGGTGCAGAGGCAATGCAGCAAGGAGGGAAGGGCACTAGACTAAGAGGCAACTGATGAGAATGGCCTGAGTTCAAGTGCTTATTACTATACTCATGTTTGAGACTGTGTTCTGATGTTTTGTATGTATGTGTGAATACATATGTACACACACACACATATTTAATCCCAACAACCTTTTTGGGTAGGTGCTATTATTATTCCCATTTTACAGGTGTTTGTTGAGCCTTTCCAACAGGAACCTTCTGTGGGGTGGGGTATTGGCCCATTCTGTGATGAGGAAGGAGGCTTGGAGCGGTTCCATGACCTGTCCAGGGTCACACAGCTACAGGTGACAAAGCCAAGGTTTAGACCTTGGCTGCCTAACTCCAAAGCCCGACCTTTACTCCTAAGAATACCTTGTTGGTCACGCTGGGACCCCTACATCACCCTTGTGGGGCCACATGGTGCCGCTGGTAAAGGAAGGAACTAACAAATGCTGCCAGGCTCTGCATTGTGTCCTGGAAGCGTTCCCTGGCCCTGCAGACTGCGTTAAGGCCTTTGCTTTTTGTTCCCACAGCCCTCTGCAACCTTCACCAGAGTGAATCACACTATATTATAACTGCCCATTTCCTTATCTCTTCAAATAGTGTGTGAGCCTCAAAAGGGTGGGGATTGTCTCTAGTAGTGCTTGTTCACCACTGAGTGGTACACGTTCATCACTATCCCTGATGCCTGCCTCAGTGCCTGGCACATAAAGTCTCCTCACAGAATGTTTGTTCAATGAATAAGAGAATGGATGAATGACTTCAGATATTTACTTGCCCAAAGGCTGGGAGATGGAGCAAACAACTCCCCCATCCCCCAATGGACCCTTCCTTGCAGGAAGTGTTCATAAGGCCCTTGGGGGCTGGGGATAGGGTACTGGAATTGTCTTTGAGCCCTTTCCTCATCTGTCGCCAGGTATATGGGGCATCCAATGTGGAGCTCATCACCCGGACACGGACAGAGCATCTTTCAGAACAGCACAAGGGCAAGGTCAAAGGTAATAAGCAGTGGTGGAGTGGCCGGGGAGGGGTGGTGTAAGGAAGCAGCTCCCACTTGAGTACCTCCATCAGTATTCCCTGTGACATCCCAGCAAAAACCAGGATAGTTTATTCACGTAAATAGGTTTCAGTTCAAGTGCCAAGTGCTAATAATTGGGAGTGACTGTCTGGAGTGCAGCTAGGAAGATTCTAAGGCAACATCTGGGCTCAGTGGGAAGGAATTCTACAACTGGTAACTGACGTCTGCCTTGGATTTGGGAGTGGAAATGTCATGTATGCTACTTATTGGCCATTCCAGTCTAGTGGAACATACCCTAAGCAGAAAGTCAGGGGGTCTGTCACTGATGCTTTGTGCCTCTTGATACTACACCTGACTCTCTGGGCACTGGTTAGGCTGCCTAAGGTAGAAAGATAATTCCTACCTCACAGGGGAACAAAATGAGGTAATTAAGATGGAAGTGCTTGAAGGAAAACACACACATACACATACATCCCCTAAAACTGCTCACCAAAAGCAGGTATTTTTCGTCCAGTGTCACCAACCTGGACACTTTTGGAAGTTTCTCCTAAGCCCCAGGCCTACTTTTATTCCCACTGTGCCTGTAGTGTTCCTCGCCCCTGGCCTTTGGAGTCCTCAGTCACCTTCAGATGAAGGTGCCTGAGAGTTTGGTGTGGGTGAGCAATCCTCCCTACCTGCCAGGAACCAGCCTCCTCCTTAGATCGGGGGTGCGTCACTTCTGAGGGTTGCAGTGCCCTCTGAGATGCTACGTTTCTTGTAGGCTGTAAGACACCTCTGCAGTCCTTCCTGGGAATTGCTGAACAGCATGGGGGCCCCCAAAATGGGGTGAGTATGTGCCAGGGGTGCCCTTGTGTGGAAGGGTGTGGATGTGGCTCAGGAGACCTGGGAGGCGTCCTGCCTAGCATGGCCTGCGTGGAACTACTTTCCACAATGCCCGAGGCCGTGTCAGCTCCACAGTGGCAGGGGGGATAGCTCTGGGGCCCATGATACCAAATGGCTGGCCTGGCATCAGAGACTGACAGGCTCATGGGCACTTCCTCATGTGGTACAGACCCTGATCACTCAGACTCTGAGCCAAGCCAACCCCACTGCCATCACTGCAGAAGAATACTTCAACCCCAACTTTGAGCTTGGCAACCGGGACATGGGCCGCCCCATGGAACTGACCACCAAGACACAGAAGTGAGGCCCCCTGCCGGTGCTGGGGAGGGGTGGGTAGGCCAGGGCTGGACGGGGTCTCCAGAATGTATTGGGTGGGAGGCCGTGGCTTCTACTATGTCCCTCACCCCTTGGGATCTGGGGGGGGCAGGTTCAAGGCCAAGCTGTGGCTGTGTGAGGAGCATCCCCTGTCCCTGTGTGAGCAGGTGGCCCCCATCATTGACCTCATGGCTGTCAGCAATGCGCTTTTCGCCAAGCTCCGGGATTTCATTACCCTGCGCCTGCCCCCTGGTTTTCCTGTCAAGATTGGTGAGACCCCACCCCCATTTCTCTTCAGCCGCTGTTGGCTGGGGGGGGGGGGGTGGGGGTGGGTAGGGCTTAGATGAGGTAAAGATTGGGGATGCCTAAGGTGTGAGAAGGTGGGTGGTGGCACCTGACAGTTTCTTCATCCTCAGAAATCCCAATCTTCCACATCCTCAACGCTCGCATTACCTTCGGGAACCTCAATGGCTGTGACGAGCCAGTGCCATCGGTGCGAGGCAGCCCCAGCAGTGAGACCCCTTCCCCAGGCAGCGACTCCTCCAGCGTCAGCAGCTCCAGTTCCACGAGTGAGACCCCACCCTCTGCGCGCTGCCCTTACGTCCCTCCCCGCCCCGCCCTTGCCCGAGCCCTTTCCAGGTGGGCGGAGGGTGGGGCCGCCCGCGCTCTGACGCCCAGCCTGGCGCCCTCAGCCTCCTGCCGCGGCTGCGAGATCTCCCCCGCGTTGTTCGAAGCCCCGCGCGGCTACAGCGTGCTGGGCGGCCAGAGGGAGGCGGCCACACGCGATGATGACGATGACCTGCTTCAGTTTGCCATCCAGCAGAGCCTGCTTGAGGCGGGTAGTGAGTATGATCAGGTGCGTCCCTGCCACCCCGCCGCCCCTGCCCGGCTGCAGCGCCACCCTGGCTGACTGGCTCACGTCCCTCCCTCCAGGTCACTATCTGGGAGGCGCTAACCAACAGCAAGCCTGGCACTCACCCCATGTCCTACGACGCTCGCCGACAGGACAGGTCAGTTCCCGCCAGTCCTGACTTGTCCTCCCTACCCCGAAATAACACATGCACATGTACCATGGTGCCCTGTCCCAGCGGGTGAGGATACTGCTGGCTGGGCAGCTCTTCTTGGCCCCAGGAAACCATGGTACCCTCTGTTGGGCCCCTGCTGGTTTCCAGAAGGCTTCCACCCCCACCGTTTCCTCACTCTGAGCAGTACTCCAAAAGCAGCCAGGGAGCAGGGGACAGGCCTCAAAGGCCTTCAGACCCTTACCAGGCAGGATGTCGGGGCTAGGGTTCTAGAAGATGCATGCCCACATGTGCTGGTCCACCGTCAACTGGGAGGATGGGCTTTGTAGGGGCTGAGATTTGTCACATCTGGGTGGGAGCCAGGGAGGTGATGCGGGATTCATCGCTTCCACCGGCGGGTGACGAGCCCTACTCTGTCTTCGGGCCTCCACACTGTCTCCTGGCCCCGCTTACGGGCAGGTGCGCCCGGAACCCTCGACGTATCTTACCCGCCCCCAGGAGCGCCCCGCCCACGCCGCAGCGCCAGCCTGCGCCCCCCGCGGCCCTGGCGTCGGTGCCCAGCCCTCGGCCCAGCCCGCGCCCCGGCCCAGGTGGCCATGTGTTCCGGAGCTACGACGAGCAGCTGCGGCTGGCCATGGAGCTGTCGGCGCAGGAGCAGGAGGAGCGGCGGCGGCGCGCGCGCCTGGAGGAGGAGGAGCTGGAGCGCATCCTGCGGCTCTCACTGACGGAGCAGTAGCGCCCACTGCCGGGCCCTTCGGCCACGCCCCGCGTGACCCGCCTCGCAGCGAGACTCGATCGCGCCCGCGCGCCCGCCGGGCTGCGGCCGGAGACTGACTGGAGCCGCAGCCTCGGGGGCATAGAGGCGCATCCGGCACCATGCGGGGAGGGGGTTCGGGGGACCGCGCGTTACCTGTCCCGGCCAGGGCCCTGTAGGCAGCTCGCACGGCCCGGTCCCCCTGCTTTGCTATCTCCTGACGCCCACCACTCTATCCTGGGCTCAGACTTGTCCAAGGGGGCCAGGCCGTCCTAAGGGGGAGCCGGGTCCTTAAAGGAGCATTGTCCCCATCCCTTGCTCCTTCTGGTCGGTCCTCCTTTTCTGCTCACAGAACCCACTGTAGGACACTGTCCGTGAAGCCTTTGCATCTCCGCTCTTCACCCCTGGGGGGCAGCTGAGCTCCCCACGTGCTGTGTTGCTGCTTTGTCCCAGACACAAACCAGCACGTCAAGGGCCCAGCTCCTCCTTCACCCCGGCATTTCAGCGTCAAGTGCACTTAGCGGGGTGCCCGGCTTCCCCAGCCCCCCACACCCCTCCCGGGTCTCAGGGTGGTCCCAGTTTCTCCTTGGGCGGCCAGAAGTTGTAGTCCCTATCCCCAAGGCACGCTTTTTGTGATCAGGAAGGGTGCCCAAAGTGGCCCCCCGGCCTGGGCAAGGCCTGGTTCCTTCATGATGTCTTGGCAAATGGGGGGCATATTTGGGCTGGGGGCAAGCACTAGACCCTGTCCCCCGGCCCCGCTTATGGGCAGGTGCACCATGGAGCCCTCTCACCGGCTCAGGGCCCTGGCACCACCACCCACCCCTTCCCACCAGCTGCTGCTAGCCCTCTGTGGTCGTGTGTCCCACCTGCCCCCACCCAGGGGCTGACTCTAAAACCCTTCATCCAATGGTGCTAACCCCCGGCTCTCCCCTGCCCCACCCCACCCACCCAGAGAAGCACAGACCCCGCTAGGGGCAGGGGCCCACTGCACACCCTTGTCCACCTTCTCAGGCTGGCCTTTCTGGCTCAGCCAGTGAGGCTCAGTAGGGACACAAAAGGGATGGAAGAAAAGAACAAAGAGAAACTGTTCCTCTCACCTCCTTCCCTGATGCCAGGGGCACCAGACTGACTCTGAGGCACAAATAAAAGAGGCTTCAAACCCAAGGCTTTTCCTAGCTGGCTTTACTGGGGAAGAACGCCCACCTACGGGTTAGGGGTTCTTTCTGAAACTCAGTGTGGGAGGGTTTTGAGGTAAAAGAATGCCTAGTGGGTCCTGAGCATTTGTCGGCACCGCCCCCCCCCCCACCCCCCAAGCCTGGGGACAGCATTTACAGAGGCTTGGGTCTCGCCCCACTCATCCCCACCCATGCAGGAGGCACAGACTGAGCACTTAGTAAAATATTTCATTCGGTAAGTCTTGTTTTCCTCCTAGGGTCAAGGCCACAGCAGAATGCTGGGGGCAGTGGGGGGCGGGTAAGGGGGGGGGGGCGTGAAGGAGGGCGTGAACCTGCTTCCATGCCAGTTTTCTGATTAGTTCTCCGGCGGGGGTGCAGTGAGGAAGCCGCCCTCTCCCCTGTGGGTGAAAAGAAGGAAGAGAGCCCTCTGCCATAGACTGCTGGGTGTAGCCGGTGGATTCGGCTCCACAGCCAACAGGTTGTGTATGTCTGTAGAACTGGGGTGACACCCATACGTTTTACCACTTAGGGTAGTGAAATCAAGTGAACTGATTAGAAGGAGAAGCGTAACTTAACCCCAGTCTGGGGAGACCCATCGAATTGCCGCCACCCCTTTGAGGTCAAGCCCAAGCTCCTAGATATCCCCAAGAATAGCGCTAATACTAAGCACTTCCCCTGCCCTGACCGGGGGACAGAGGGGACACCGCTTCGCCGTGCAGCACCATTGCTGAGGTCCCTGTCACCCCGGGTCTCCCAAGGCCAGCTCCTGCTGAGTCCCGGACGAGGCACGCAGCCCGGCGGGTGCCAGGCAGACTCGAGTCTCTGCGACGCTCCATTTGTCCAGGACTCCCGCGAGGGGCGGAGTTCCCTTCCCAGTCCCGCCCCCGGCCCCAGCCCAGAGAGGCGGGGTCCGAGTTCCAGACCAAGAACCAGGGCGGGGCCAAGGATGCTCCCGGTCCGGCAGGGCCCCCCAGGCTCGGAGCTTCCCCCCCGCGCGCTGCACTAGTCCGTGCCGTCCACCAGCTCGCACAGCATGTTCTCCAGAGCCGTGATGCGCTGCTCCTGGGCCTGCACCTGCTCACGAAGGGCCTTGATCTCCTCCAGCAGCGTCTCTAGAGTGTGCTGCTGCTGGGGCACAGGGGAGAGAAGAGGCTGTGTCTGGAAGGGATCGGTAGTGGGGGATGTGCAGACTGGGCCGGAGTGGAGCGAGGCCGCATCTTACCGACAATGGGGCGTCGCTGGCCGACTGGCTGCGGCGGGGGCCCGAGGGAGGGCGCACGTCCAGAATATTGCGCTTGGTGACCCGAAGCTCGCGGTGCTTGGGAGGTATGTAACCGTCCCTCAACGAGATGAGCACAGGTTCCGCGTCCTGGCCAGCTAGCCATTCGTCAGCTTCTAGGGCTGGCTCAGGGCCAGGCGTATCTGGGTATAGATCGTCCTGGAACAAGTCTGACTGCGGGCGGCGTGGGGAGAGAGGAGGACTAGTGTTAGCAGAGTGCCTGGCCTGCTCCGCTCCCTTCCTCCTCGGAGCCTTCGCTCAACCCCTCTTCCAGCCTCCTCACCTTGCGGGGCACAGTCATGATGATGGGCTCACATTTTCTTTCGTGCAACTTGTAGAACCTGGAAGGGAGCGGGGTTCAACACCCCCGCAGGCTCCCACCCCCTTTTCTGCCTGGGATCAATGGGTTGGAGACCAACACTTGCTGAGCCCCTATCATGCTCTGTACTTCAAAACACATTATTGGCCCAGCTGGTAAAACATCTCTGATGGGGTGTTTATATTATTTTACAGATGAGGAAACTGAAGTTTAGAGAGTGTTAAGCTAGTTAATGCTGAGACTGGCACCGAAACAAGCCTGTTTGACACCCCCCCCCCCCAAGTCCCTGTGTCTTCCCCAATGGCTAGTGGGGACAGACATGGCAAGCGAGAAGGCTGCTGACCGGGCGATCTCACACTTGTTGACTTCCAGTCCCCGCTTGGGCATGAAACCCATGCCCCTCTGAGGCTCCTTGCTGCTGAACGTGTTCAGGTAATGCACGAAAGGTGGTTCGTCTGTAATCTCAAAGTACCGAATGCTGCTGTCGCCCTGCAAAACCAGTCGGGTCAGAGACTCTCCCAGGCAGAATTTCAACATCTCGGTCAAGCCCTTGTACTTCCCTCCCGGCCGCAAGCACCTTGCCGCATAGGTAGACGATGCTGGAGTCGGGATCATAGAAGGGCAGTAGGACCCCGTTGCTTGTGTCCATCTCCTGCAGTGCCACTGGTTCCTCGAAATTGTTCTGCCCGAGCACAGGAGGCGTGACCAGCCCTGCTCTGGCCACGTGCCACTTCTGGACCCCCTGAAAGCCCCTTTAAGCTTCCTACCCGCTCCAAACTCCAAGCGTTCCCAAGGCAGCTCTGGAGAACGCAGCACCACCTCCCCCCCCCGCCCCCGCCCCCGCCCGCACATATACCCCTGCGCCGCCGCATGCAGTCACCGCAAACCACCCCCAGGGACTCGGCATCACCAGGTGGAGGTGCCAGCGTGGGCTCCTTCAGGCGACGCAGCAAAACTGGGCAGAGGGGTGGGTGTGGGGATGGCAGGCGCTGCAAAGGGGGCAGCAGCCTCCAGCCCAGTCCAGGTGGGCATGCCCTGCGGGTGGGGGGCGCCTGGCCCCTCTCCCGTGATGCCAGTCCCCGGGGCACACACCCCAAGCTTCCAGCTGCGTTACCGGGTCCCACAGGCCCAGCTCTCGCTGGCTCATGCGGGTGAAGCCCGTGGTGAAGATATGACCCTGGCGCGTGAAGACGGCCCGCATGGGCCTCATTCCCTCGTGGGCCGCAAACCTCTCCTGGGGGAAGGGGGGAGACAGGGAGAGGCGTCACCCAGTTGCCTGCTCTGGAGAGCCTGGAGGGCCGAGCAACCAGCTTGCTGATTTTGGTGGGGAAGAGACAGGGTAGGGGTGGGGGTTGGAGACAGAAGAGGGCCTAACTACTCAGCTTCCTGGGGGTCCCTGGCTGGCCGCTGGCCTGGAGAGAGTCTGGGCCCAGAGAGAGTGGGAGGCGCGGGCCTCTCAGCAGATCCCGAGCCCTTAAGCGCCCTCAGAGGCTGATCCCTAGAGCAGGGGATGTCTGCCGGCTCCCCGGGTCGCAGCGAGGCTTTTCCCAGACAGGAGCTCCCCGCTCCGCTTCCGCCTTCTCGGGCACAGGCCGCGGCCTGGGAGGGCGCTCCTGGCAGGCCCAGCGAAGGAGCGAGCGCGTGTGCCCAGCGCGGCCTGGCCTACCGGGTCCCAGAGCGCGAGTTGCCGCTCACTCATCCTGCTGAAGCCGGTGCTGAGTAGCTTCCCGTCTGCAGTGAAGACGGCCCGCAGCGGGCGGGCGCCCTCGTGAGGCCGGGCTCGCTCCTGCTCGCGGGGTTAGTGGGTTAGAGCGCCCGCCGGCCCGCCCCCGCCCCGGCCGCGCCCTCCACGCGCACTCCGCGCAGACATGCACGTGCCCCACGCACCCGCACCCCGCGTAAAATTGAGGCTGGTGAGGCAGGTGCCGCCGCCCTGCCAGGGTACCGAGCTGGGACTAATGAGGCACGAGGGTTGTCCCCTCTCTCCCTGCCGCCCAGTGGGTTGACTAGGGCAGAAAGGGGCCTGCCAGAGAGCCCGTGTCGGGCTCCAAACCCTGGAAGATGGCGCTGGGTGCCAGCTGAGAGGAGAGGGGTGCGGGAGGTTTCATGCAGGTTCTGGTGGAGGGATAGAGTTGGCAGGTTCTCGCTCAATTACAACTGAAAGAGCACTGCTCTGAGCTTCTGAGATGCAGGGGAGTGGAGGGAACAGGAGGGGGGCAGAAAATTGTGGACTGTGGGCTTACTTAGGGCTGGGAGCAGTGGTTGCAGACACTGGAAGGAGGGTGGCCTTGGGTTGGGGTGGGGAGGCGAGAGCTGGGACTAGGGGCTCAGAGGATTAAGGGTACAGGGGCCTGACAGCTGGTTGGGGGATGGCCACGCCAAGCACTCACCGCCACCACCTGGCCCTTGCGGGGGTCTATAATGCGCAGGGTCTTGTCCTTGCAGGTCGTGGCTAGCAGGCTACCATTGCTGTTCCAGCAAACACTGTGGATGACGTCCGGGTGCATGTCATCTAGACTCAGGAGCACTTCCCCAGTGCCCACATTCCAGATGATGATCACATTGTCACCACCTGTCCAGAGCAGCCAGTCACCATTACTTGGGTCCTGCCTTTGCTTGCCCCCCCCCCCCACAATCTACAGTAGGGACCCCTCCCCCAGGCCCCAGACCTGCACTGAGCAGAACATTCCGGGCAGTAGGGTGCCAGCAGAGGATGCCCACACGTTTGGAGTGGCCCTCGAGTGTAATGATGGGTTCTGTGATGTTGCGCATAGGGGTATAGTCTGGAATTTGCCACACCTAGGTGGGGAGGAAAAGGCATAGGGTAAGTGGGATGAGGGGCCTGCTTTGTCCCTCTACTCCTCCCTTATTCCGCACCCCGCCCCCCCAACCCTACAGGCTCTCTTGAGTGGTAAAAATCAAATGCAGGGCAAGATGTAATGGCGCCTGCCCCAGGCAGAAGCAGCTGGGAGCCAGGAGGGGGCACTGCCAGCTCTCCAGAGACCTCTCTATACACCCCAGCAGGGAGACTTCAGAGCACTGCCCCCTTGCTCTTCAGGCCTCAAGTTGGCCATGGCTATAATTAGTCCTAAGAAGTGCATCCTGGGAGCTGGTGGGCATGTGGCTAAATATAGCCTGGGAGCTGGGCAGGGTAGGGCCCTAGGACCTAGCAACTCTTTTACCACCTTCCCTAACACAGGTGAGGCAGCCCTCCCCCCCCCTTCCCCTGTCCAACTGCCCTGAAGCATCCACTTGGCTCCTACCATGACCGTGGTGTCGTCTGAGGCACTGGCGATGACGTTGTCATTATGTGGGCACCAGTCGATGTCCAGCACTGGAGCAGTGTGCCCAGTGACCAGAGGGTAGTTCTTATCCACTCGTCCTGTCTGGAGGGGTCAGAGAGGGAGCTATAGGGTCACTTTCCTGTGTGTTTTTTGGGGGTAGGCAGTGGACCTGTTTACATCTCAGTACTCTATCACCTATTTTCTCTTTGCAAACCCCTTTCTGCACCTTCAGCCCCATCCAACTACTTCCTGTACTTCACTGAAGGCAGAGTTGAAGTCATTTAATATCTCAGACACAGAGAGGTAATGACTTAGCCAAAGACACAGAGCAAGATACTGGTTGAGTCAGTACTTGAACTCTCAGTCCAGAGCTCTTGCAAAAATACCTATTAGGAGGAAGCTGTTCTTGGGCCTGTTCTCCCAGTGAGAATGTCTATAGGAAGCCCCTGGTAGAAGAGGTGAAGGTGAGGTAATATGGAATGCAGTGGCCAATAGCCCTTTCTTTGTCCCCCTTGGCAAGTCTCCCCCTTGTCACTGGTTTGACCTTGGAACCACAAGCAGCAGTTACTCCTAGTGCCTGAGCTGGTGCTCATCTACTTTGGTCCTTATGGGCTTTTTATGGGGGCTCTGAAGCCTTTGCAGGGGCTGGAGTCAGTCCAGACCAGGCAGTAGGGGAGTGGGGTGGCTGTGTAGCATTGGAATGGCAGTTGTACTGGGCGAGGAAGTGGCTCCAGCTTGAAATTTGAGCCCTGGGGATGGTGTCCTTAGATGATGTCTGCATTGTCCCCAAGTGAGTCACTGGCTATTGTCAGGCCTCTTTCTGACCCTGCCACCTGTGGAACCTCCCTTAACAAGGTATAGGGGCCAGATCCAGGTCAAGGTCATGACTTCAGGTGGCCATCCTGGGGGGTGGAGATTTCTAAGAGGCTTGAGGCCACTCATCAAAGGTGGCAGTCACTGCTGGCCTCCATCTCTGGGGTAGGGAGGGCTTTGGCCTTATATGTCATGTCCCCCTGCCCTTCGTTCTCATTCTATCCCACTGTAAGAACCACAGTGGGGAGGTGGCCAGGGACTCTTTGGAAAGAGCTTGACTCTGTCCTCAGTGTGCTGCTCTGGGGTGTGATTTAATCCAATGATCACCCTGCTCTGGGGAGAAAGATCCCACACCCAAAACATGAGGAGGCATGGCATTAGGAGAGATGGGGACAGAGTCTGGGCCAGGCCCTGGCTCCACTGCTTCCCAACTATCTTCATAATACTCTTCTGGTCCCTGCTGGCAACAGGGTGCTGCATGGAGTGAGGGATGGGCTATGAGTGGGTGCAGGGCACTGTGATGCTGCTGCTCTGTAAAGGGTGAGGGAGCCTCCCACTTGGTCCCCAAGGGCTTGGGGAACAGGGAGCAGCCAGTGGATACAAACTGCCCTCCTGACTGAAGGAGGGGTCCCCAGGAGCTACAGCCAGTGTCTTCCCCACTGCTTTCTTCCCTTCATCCCTCACCTTGGCCAGAGGCAGGACAATGAAGGCACCTCCACCTCCAGCCTCCACAATAATGGCCAGGAATTTGGGGTTGACAGCACAGAAGGAGCTGTCCCACGTGACCTTGGACACACGGATATCCTCGTAGGACTGGTCAGCCTTTGCTGCCTGCCCAAACACATGGCGGAACTTGCTCTGCCGAACCACACGCCGGCTCATGGCTGTGGGTAGAAGTGGAGGATCTCAGTGCCCAGAAATGCCTTTGGTCCTTAGTCCTGTGAGCTGTGGGAGGGAGGAAGAGTAGGGAGAGGATGGCAAGTGAGAAGGGTTGTCTGGCCACAAGTCAGGTCCTAGAAGCAGGGAGCTTTCTTCTAGGTGATTAAAGTATGGGAGAGATCTTTGCCACCTATAAAGTGCTGCTTAATTCAAGAGGTTAGGATTTGGGGACTGACTTTTTTGAGACCCAGGCAGGAGACAGTGGAGTTTGGGACTGAAAGCTTCCTGGAAGTTGAAGTGATTTGGGGAGGAATGTCCATGCCAGGCTGCCCTCCTGCTGTCAGCCTTGGTTGAGCATCTCTTCAGGAAGTGTTTATCTCCCAGGAGCACCTTGTCCAGAATCAGAGGCCCTGGTTGTGGGATCTTGGCTCAAGGCCAGCTATGGGGCTAAGATTGTAGCCCCCCCCCAAGATCCCCAAACCTGTATGTTTAACAGTTCAGGCAGAGGGACTTTTGCCTGTTTCTAAAAATACGCCAAGGAGAAGTTCCTCCTGTCAGCTAACCTGAGCCTTTCCTGCTACTATTTTCATCAATTTCCTCCCATCCTGTTGGGGGACACAGTGTAAGTGGATCTCTCCTCTTTCCACGCTTCTCTTCACTGGCTTCTCTAAGAGGTTTTAACTATGGTCTGGCTTTTGTCTACCACACTTTGGTCCCGTTCTTCTATGCGTCCTCTCTCCTACTCAGCTTTCCTGGGGTGGGGTCCTCAACGCCCAGGCTATGGCCAGATTTGCAGGAGTGGGGTGGGTGATGTGGGGAGGGTGAAGATCCTTTTCTTCAAACAGGGTTTGTGTTGTGCTCTTCCCCAGGGGGCTCACCGAGCTTTTCCAAAGCCCCAGCCACGGACTCCTGCCCCTCCCCAGCCCCAGGCTTCCCCGTGCCCTTCACGCCGCTTCTATGGCCCCAGGCCTGACGCCCGGCCTCCCCGCACCCTCCTCGGGCCTCCTGCCCCAGCACTGCGTTCTTGGGAGACGAGGTGTCGGTGCCCTGCAGGCGCGCGGGCCGCTGTCCGGCCAAATATAGACACCAAGTCCGCCCCGCCCGGGACCGAATTTGGCGGCGCGGGGGAGGGGGTGCAGACCTCTGCTTCTCCGGAGACCCCGCCCGCTCCGCTGGCTGCGGTGGCAGCGTGTGTGTGTGGGGGGGTACCTGGTCCTGAGTGGGCCGAGGGGCGCTCACGCTGCGACTCCTCTGCAGTGGGGGCTAGGGGTGCGCTGGGGGCCGAGGGAGGCGTCAGGGCGACGGAACTGCTTCTCCGGGTGTCCGCTGCGTCTGGGGCCCGGGTGTTCGTCTGAGCGCTCCAGCCACTGCTTGCGGCTCTCTGAGGCCCGGCGTCGCTGCAGTCCCAGCTGCCGCTGCCATCAACCTGCGGGGGCGGGGCCTGTGGCGGGGGCGGGGCCAGAGCTGCCCCGCCCCTCCAGCGGCGGGAAAGTTGAGCGCAGTGGACTCCGCGCCACGGTAGCCAGTCCGCTGGCCAAAGAAAACTGTCAAAAGTAATTGAATGTGTACACGCGGGTTGTGCGCACTCCTTCCCGCCCTCCGTGCCTCCTGGGTGGGCTGGGCATACCGAGCAAGATTAGGTGCCTTCGCGCCGCATTTCTGTTGCAATCGCACTCCCAACTTAGCCTGTCCCGGCTGGCGGTCCCGGTCTTCGGGACTGAACGCCCAGACCCTCCTGGGGAGAGGTCCCGCAAACTGCTTTGAGGGAGTCATTTCAACCCTTGGATGAGGGCCTAGGCTGGCCCAGGGCAGCTCCAGAGTACCTGACAGGGGGCACTGATGTTACTGTCGTTGTTATTAATGGCTGTAACGACCACTTCAGAACCTAAAACGTTGGCACTGTAGGCATTTCACCCTTTTAGAGAGGATTCCATGGAGCAAGGCAGAACACAGCCTAAAGACTGGGTGGGGGAGTGAATCCACCTTGACCCCATGGGAACACCAGATGCAAGGAGAAGCAGCTGCCACAGGCCTTCAACAACCAAATTTTAGACGCCCAACCTGACTCTTAAGTCTTCCGGGATTTGTTTGAATTGATGGCCAGCTGTGTTCCAGGGAAATCCCAGCCCTCATTCACTCCCACTGGGATCCATGGATCTGAGTACTGATCAAGATTAAGAAGGAAATAGGGGTGCCTGGGTGGCTCAGTAGGTTAAGCATCCAATTCTTGGTTTCAGCTCAGGTCATGATCTCATGGTTCATGAGTTTGAGCCCCCTGTTGGGCCCTGCGCTGTTGGTGCAGAGCCTGGTTGGGATTCTCTCTCTCCCTTTCTTTCTGCCCCTCCCTCTGCTTATGCTCTCTCTCTCTCTCAAAATAAATAAGTTAAAAAAAAAAAAAAAAGACTAAGGAGGAAATAAAAAGAAACCTAATCAAAATACAGCCAGTGAAAAACAACTAGTCCCTGAAGCTGCTGTACACCCAGTATCCACCCACTGCCTGGATTTCTTGCTCTGGATCATAAGGCCCTTGGAGGCCAGCATGAGGCCAGGTATTACCTCTTCTTCTCTAGGGCACACCTGGGGATCAACGGAACAGCCCTGGGGAGGGAAGATGGTGGAAAGCTCAAAGGCCCACACAAGGGTCCTTCTCAGGAAGATTCCAAGTATCCAGTGGCTTGTAGGGGAACAGAACCAGAAACTGTTACAGGTGCTCCAGAAAGAATTCGTGGCATGGAGGGCCTTAAGGGCAAAGAGTCTCCCTTTTACCTAAAGATTCCAGGTACATGATTAGGAGGAAAAGACCTGAGTGAGTCAGTTGCTCCTTAATAACAATAGCTCACACCTATTGTGTGCCAGACACTGTTCTAAGGTCTTTACACATATTAATTACATTCTGATAACAGTCTTCTGTGATAGCTATTATTATTATCGCTATGTTAGAGGTGAGGAAACTAAGGTACAAAGAGATTAAGTAGCTTACCCATCAGTCAACTGGTAGTTGGTGGAGCTGAAACTTTTATCCAGTGGTCTGGCATCTGGGTCCATGCTTTTCAGCACCATGCATTTCTGCCTCCTCTTGAAGGATAATGCTACTTTATCTCACAAGTGCTGATCCTGAGAGATACTCTCTGTGGCACAAAGGATGCTTGGACTAACTAGAAAACTGGAGCTCTAGCCCTGGCTCAATCACCCCATTTTTGCAGTTCTCTGAGCTGTAAAACAAAGAGAGCTGGGTCAGGTTCTTTACAACTCTGCACGACCTGTTGGCAGAGAAGGGATTTGACATGTCACCTTCTACCTTGAAGTGACCTTTTCTTCCCTTTCCTTTCCTCCTCTTTAAAGAGCACTCCATTCTAAAGCCCCCTCCCCTTTTTTCAAGTTTATTTATTCTGAAAGAAAGAGAGAGCAAGCAGGCGAGGGGCGGAGAGAAGGAGAGAACCCCAAGCAGGCTCCACGCCAAACTTGCAGAGCCAGACAAGGGGCTCCATCTCACAAACTGTGAGATCATGACCTGAGTGGAAGTCAAGAGTCAGATGCTTAACCGACTGAACCATCCAGGTGCCGGGAGCACTGCATTCTAGACACAAGAGTTTGAGACTAGGAAGCAGGATTCTTTTAATCCATCCTGCCTTCAGTTCTATCATCTGAGAGGAGGGGTGCTCTCCAGGTACAGGAGCAGGGAGTTGCAATAATTACCTGGACCAGGCATGTGTCAGCCCTGCCCTCTGGCTTTCTTCAGAGTGCCAAAGATTGACAGAGAGCTGGGTGGGTGGAGCCAAGGCATAAAGAACTAATTAGCAGGAGAAGCCACTGGGTTTGGTGCTTTCCTGTGTGGTTAACCATTTGAACTATTAGCTGAGCTCTGAACTACAATCTGTAGAAGACAAGCATGGATTCCATTTTTCATAAAGTCATTTTCTGGGAGAGGTGGCCTGGGAACTTAGACATGATTTGGTTCGTTTGCTTTGGCCAGAAAGACTGAGCTTATCTAGACAGGTTGGTGACTCTGGGAACCCCTAGAAAATCTGTGAAATGACCTTGCCTCCGTTATCATGCATTCTGGCACTCCAGCCAGAGCCCAGTGATGTGCCCTTTCTACTTGATTTGGATAATTCAGAAAGCAGCAGGCAGACTTCATCTTAGTTCAAGGCAGTGTTTCCTCTGGAAGCTTCAGTACATTGTTAGCAATTTGGAAACTGAGCTTTCCCTAGACAGTAGTGCTTCCTTGTATATGATGACTGGCACCACCAAATAGCTCCTGAAGGGTCGGTCTATGGAGGAGTGGGATTAGTGGAGAATCTCTCTTCCCACACCCTGCCTGTTTTAGAGAACTGCCAGTTGACCTCATCTCCCTTCTTCCACTATTGACATTCAATGCTTCTAATCGCAGGAGGGGGTTAAGAGCTTGTACTTCGTTAGACAGTCACACCTCATTTCTGGAAACCACTCAGTGAGCTGAGGTGGCTTGTGCTCAAAGTCTGTGAGCTCTATCTCACTAATGTCCAGCAGTCAGCCACCCAGAAAATCTAGTCCCTGATGGGGCAGGTCACAGCAGCTGTCCCAGAGCAGTCGCTCTGTACCACACGTGGCAGAGGAATTTTTGGTTCCTTTGCTTATTCATTCTCCTAACATTCAGGTGACCAGGCCAAGTTCCCGCTTGGTCACTTGATTGGAGGCACAATGTCTGAAATAATCTTTAGTGATTCTATTTCCCATCCAGTCTTTACTTTGTGGGAGGTAGAAAGTTAAGATCCACACCCTCCCCCCCCCCCCCCCCACTGAGTTCAGCTAACTGTTAAGGATGTGCATGATGGAGGAGATCAGTGAGAATCGTTCCATGTTTATCAGTGTTCTCTTCCAATCCCTTCACCTGCTCCAGCACCACCCCACTTTTGTTGATCAAGTACACATTTCATCTTCAAAATAAAAATTTATTTAATCTGTAACAAGAACATTGAATCTGCACATTTGCGCACAAGTTCACATTTAAAAACAGCAGAGCACATCAGTAATAAAAAAAACCTATAATACAAGTGGAACATCCCAACCACCAGGAAGATTAAGGGAGGAGATGAGACCACTCTATATTCTGCTTCAAATGCCTCAGAAAGGTCCCAGAGATTCCAGGGAGCACCTGCTTTATTTAATAAAATGTGAGCATAAAAGTTTGGACTGGCCTGGGGCAAAGGTAACAGTCAGTGGGAGAGTCTTTTGGACTTATTTCCTACATTTAAAACAAGTCCTACAAAATAAAGTACAAAGAAAGAAAAAAAAAAGGCACCTCAAGCTATGCCAGGCAAACCAAAATCCAATAAAACATAAAAACCAAACAATTCCCTGTGGGCCTGTTGATTGAGAATCATTTCAGGGCCAGTTACCCAGTTTCCAGGTTGGGTCATCAGCTTGAAGTAAGCCCTGGGTATTAGCTCTGCATGTGTAGAGGACACTGCCACCAGTGTCGCTGTGAGGACACAGATGGCAGCTGGTCATATACCCTCTGAGGCATCTTGAAGCCAATGAGGGATGATTCCAGTTTAGAAATCCTGTCCTAGATCTCTGGGGCACTGAGAAAGTGAGGCTGGTTTTCTTTTCATAGCAGGAGCCAGGCCCGGTCACCCACCACTTCCAGGCTGGAAAAGTACAGAAGCACCTTGCAATAGCTCTCCATGGCATCAAGGAACCCCAAAGCCCTGGGACAGGGTTAGGAGCGTGCAGCTTCCTGCTCTGGCGGCAGGCTTTTCCTAAAGTGGGTGTTAGAGGAGTTGAGGCAGCAAATACATTTATGCCTAATACATGCCTTGACCTTTTAGTCTGGAAGGGAAAACAAGGTCCAAGATACTTTCAAGTTGGACTGGTGCTGAAAGAGCTACAATTTCACCTACCATCAAAAAAAAAAAAAAAAAAAAAAAAGGCAAAACAAAACTGGACAAAAATGACACTAGCCATTCACTGTTATAACCATCACTGAAAGACACACCATCACTGACTGAGGAAATGACGATTTCCATACAGAGTGTTAAACAGGAGTGTGGGACACAGATGGAAAAATTAGCTCCAGGTCCTCCCCATGTACCAACCAGTGGGCTGACCACTCTGGCCTTGCTTTGTGTGAGGACTCACAGGACAGCCAGGGCTGGGTGCCTGGAGGAGGATACTGAGTGGCTATCAAGATGATGCATGTTTTAATTATCACAATGTAAACAAAGTATCCACAAATAGTTGTCAAAAAGAGCCAAAGAATGGCTTTATTTAAAAAATTTTCAATGCCCTTAAAAGTAACCCTCTTTGCATAATGCTTTCTTAAAAGAAAACAACTCCCACAAAAACACCTTTACCAAACATGCTTAGATCACTTTAAACTGAAATCCTCAGATGGAACGGGTGAAGATTTCTGTGAGCTGCTATGTCTCAGAAACTTCAGGTCTATCCAAAAGTAACTGTCTGGGGCCTTTCAGTAGGAGGGGACCTCAGAGCCTGGGCTGTCTTCCTCAGGCTGTCCTTGGAGTGCTTGGTAGTTCCCCAAATGAGAAAGAATTGGGATAAAGGTATAGAATCAGGAAAATGCTAAAGAGCCTGAAGAGCCCGGGATGCTAAGAATGATCCCAAACATAAGAATCTGAAAGGCAACCAAAATGAGATGATGATTACTCCACTACAGTACTATAGTTCTACTATAGTATATACCACTCCTAAGTGTTTCTAAAATCCAGAACGGGTTGGGATTTCTCTCCTTCCTACTGACCAGGTAACCCTCCAGATTACAGCTCTAAAGTGTGCTCCTGGGGCTTTTACCCCCTGCACCAAAATGTTATTTTATATTTGCACGTGTGCACGCACATACACACTTACTCTCTCCTCCAGAGTAACTTGAGAGCCAGACTATGGTGGCTTTCAAAATAAAGAGAGCAAGAGGTCAAGACTTTTCCTACTCCTGTCCATCTACTAGACCTGCTGTTCCAGGTCTGAGTTTTCCATGAATGGAAAAGAGAAATAGGCCTCCCAAGACTATCAGAAAGTTTGAAGACAAGAAAGTCCGAGAAGTCCTTGAGAGTGCTCATCATGTACTTCCCCTGGACCTCGCTCAGCTATGCAAATAACACAAGAACACTCAGTTGTGGGAGTTTTGAGAGGGCTGGCAAAACCCCATGGCAAGGTTGAATTACAGGCCCTGTGTAGAAGATGTTTATTTAAGCAGGTAAATTAAATGATTAAAAAAAAAAAAAAAAAAGGAAGGCAGAGCAAGACTATTTCCTTTTCCTTTTCTAAAAAGTCATCTTCACAGCATTAGAGGATCTCTTCCCCATCTTTGTTCTTACTTAATGCAGGGACAGTGAGCGTTCGACACGACTGCAGGGGAGTAGAGAGAACAGTGCAATACTGTTGATCCTGCTTGTACTTAATGTGAGGGATGTCACCATTTCAAAGGGTTAATGAGCGGGCACCACTCTCTTCACCTCTCACCCCACCACAACTTTGTCTTTTCTCCATCAATAATGGCGGTGGTGGAAGTGCCTCAACAAGACAGGGCCGTTTAGATGGATGAGCCCTGGAAATTCATAACCTTGTCTTGCAAGCCTCCTCACACTGGTACATACCACCTAAAAAAACACTTCATAACATATTAAATATCCAGGAACCACAAAGCCATGTGGATGATACATGTGAACATGTAAGGAAACTATTTAGGGACAGCACAGGTACACAAAATTACTACATCATAAAGACACTAGAGCGGGAGGCTTCTGTCCAATCCACCTCCTGGCAGCGATGTCAGACCCAACCATGGCTTCCACACAGTGACTGGATTCACAGCTCCCCTGGAGCATCTGTGAATAGCCTTAGTCCACCTCTCTGTAGCAGGTCACCCTGCTACCTGCCCCCACCAAACTCCAGCCTCTGACATTCCCTTGACAGTCTAGGTATCCACCTTTTCCTCTCAGTGCTGTGATGAACCAAAAAACCAAAACTGACCCAACTCTGTACTTGGTCAATCTCTCAGCAAGGTGGACATCAACCAGAGCCAACAGAAGCAATGTGCAAACCTCTTCAGTTCTGATGAGCTGCAGAGGGTGTTTCATTCCAGGCTAAATGCTTCTTGTAAGCAGCTGAAATAAGCTTGTTTATGGCAAGTGCTCCTGTGTTAAGGATCTCCACAATAGCAGCAAAGCAACAGCATCCTAAATGGAGTCATAATGGGTGCCTGCCCTTGGCAGGGAGAGGGGGGGGCTCCCCACAACCTTTCAGCCCAATCCACATGAGAAGCTTCCACCCTGGGCCAGCAGTAACACTCACAGACTCCTTGGCTGTGGTTCAGCTACTGGCAAACAACCTACCCTGGGATTTCAGTCTCAAAGAGAAATCAGACTTCAGTCAAACTGTGATCTAATGGGAGCCTTTAGGGGTTTCTCTGAGGAGGAAGTTACTAACACATAATTTGGCAGGAGCTGGCGATTAGAAGTCTCCATTTAAACAATTAAAACTACCATCAACATATTCTGCAGATTCCTACCAACACCCATCAGTTTTATTTCTGTGCTGTGTGTTTTCTCCAGTTGCAGCTTTACTTCTTTTTAAAAAGAATAAATCAAAAAGATCCTACGACATCAACAACAAAACACTGTAAGAAAGTGACAACATTATGTACATAAATACTGTGTATAAGCTAGAGAAATGAAAAATCTTTCAGGAAAATAAAAAAAACAACAACCCATGTCAAGTGTTAACAGTGATAACATTGGTAAGAAAACTTTGCATTCAATGGAGGTTATACATAGGTAATGTAACAATTCAAATATCATCTATGAAATTAAAAAAAAAAAAGGCAGCATTGAAGAAACAGCATGAAGGAGGAAAGTAAACTGGAAAATATGGCCATTAAACTCAGAAGGCCCACAGAATTATTCAAGTAATGGAAGTGTTAAAACCCTATGTAATGTATTCATTTTACAAGAACACACTGACTTTCAATTGCTGTTTTTCAAACCTGTCCCTATTACGTTTTGGTTGAAAGGATCTTGCATTTCCTGGCAGGGAGGGCCAGGATGACCACCTACGTGGAGCCCACTGACCCAGCCTCTCCAGACCGCGCCTCCTCCTTCTCGCGCCTCCTCCTTCTCGTATGCATTCCTCTACACAGGACCCCTCGGGTTTCATTTGGGGTTCACTTTGAACTTAAAAATTATGTGTTTGGGGGGAAAAAACCCTATTTGCTTGCTAAGTTTACAAAGCCAGCCACTATTGTGCCTTTCTGTGATGATATACTCTGGAATACCAGAAGTGGATTCTGGAAGACCCCTTCGAAAGCACAGCGGAATTTGCCAACTTGGGGAATTCCTGGTGGGCGGGGGCCCAAGGCTCAGAGACTTGTGGCTGCCCTTCGGCCCAATCTCAGGCTTTGGGTCTGAAGACCAAACCATCATCACACAGGCCCAGGGGAAGAGGAGCATTTCCAATTCCCAGCTTCCTCCCCACCCTCCCCATCTGCTTCCTTCTGCAAGCAAGCAAGCAAGCAAGCAAGCAAGCAAGCAAGCAAGAGTGCTTTTTCTCAGAGGGCAAAAATGAGGAGCTGATGGGAGCTGATTGAAAAACAGCAATTTGCCTTTGATAAAGGTGCTCTTTGAAAATGAGTATTTTTTGAGGTTTGATTTTTCGAAAAATAAAAAAATGATAAAATGGTCTTGCTGTCCAAATCAATCTCTCACGCACACATACACAGAGAAAAAAACCCTAACCCTGCATGCGCCAGGAACAGTAAAATGACCAAAATATTATAAAATTAACCAATAAAGTGCATGTTCTTTACATATTACACCTGCCCCTTTTACAAACATTTCTTTTAGAAAGTCACATGTGTAGGCTCAGAATCACATGGTATTATAGAAGGGGTTGGTTGTCCGTTTTTTATCATTTGCTTTTTTCAGTCTCCTAAGGGGGTGAGTTCTGCCGTGCTGCTGACGGGGCGCCACAGCCAGCCCGGGAGCCGGGCCTGCACGCTGAAGTCCCTGGGGTTGTAGCAAAGGAAGGCCTCCTTCAGAACTAGTCAATTTGGGTTCTGCCCTGGGGAGCAAACACTGCTGACCGTAACCAAATTCTTTGGCATACTGTACGATAGGCTTCTCCACTGGCTTGCTCTGAGCGATACACTCTGTTGTTTTGAGTTGCTCTATAAAATACTTGGTGGGCTCTAGGTTCTGGGGGGCATCTGGGTTTTCTGAGGACTCCTGGGGCTCCATGGCATGCATGCCTGAGTCTGTTCTGATGAAGGGCTGAAGCAGTTTGAGATGAGAGGGCTCAGAGGAGACAGGCTCTCTATCTGATAAACAGTCTTTACAGAGGTCCAAGTAACCTAACTTGGCAAGGGAAGCTGAATGCCGCATTTTGGCTGTTTTGGTGAGTCCTGCCTGGCAGATCGCTCGGGACTCGAGGTCTTTAGTGCGCTCTTTCACCACACTGAGGCTATGGCTGACACTCTTCATACTGTCACTACTAGAGCTATGTGGGGGTTGACAGGCTGCAGGTAATGGGTCCAGTTTTTCTTGTAACTCCCCGATATTATCACCAAGTTTGCTTAGGTCTTCACTCCTTAACAGAGAGCCTTCGTATGGCACTTCACTGCCACTGGAGAGTGCACCGTCCAGACCTTCTTCCCAGCCGCTCTGCTCCAAAGAGGGCTCGTTGTCTGTGGTGCTGCTTTGCTCTGTGAAGCCTTCCAGGTGAACTACGGCCCGGGAATGTGCGTAATCCAAGTTGGCAGACGGTACATGGGTTGTGTGACTGACAAAAGGTGTTCCTGTCTCCAGTGCCACTGACAGGCTGTTGTCCCAGTCTTCAGGGCTGCTCAGGGTAGAGGTCAGGTTGGTGGGACTGTCGTGCTCAGGAGAGGAAGAATGAGGCAGAGGTAGCAGTGTGGGGTGCAGAGCAGGCTGGTCGGGGCCCAGAGTCCTGTTCAGATTTTCATCCAGTGTACAGAGGACGGTGATGGAATTCTCCCTTTTCACGCTCCTCAGTCCTTGCTCCCCACTCTTTTCGCTGGTGGCTCTTTCACCCCCTTGCCCAGTGTGACTGGGTGACATAATGATTTCGATCTTCTTGGGAAGGGAAAGAGGGACCGACTGTGTCTCAGATCCCTGGCATGAAACCACAGTCCTCGGATCCTTCAGGACTCCTTCCAGCTTTGTTCTAATATCTGACCCTGGGTACTCTTGAAACTCCAGCGGCTCTAGTGCTGGAACAATGGCATTTTGCTCGGAATGGGGCAGCAGGCCAGCCTCAGACCCAATGCATTTCCCTTTGCCCTTGTTAATCTCTGGTTCCTTGGGGACAAAAGAATGTTCTAGGGTAGCTTCATCACTCTTCCCTTTTGGTGCTAGGTCTGCCACAGAAGACTCATTCTTGGAATTCTTGCGGATGGACAATGAGGTACAACCAGGGGCAGCACCATGGTGCTCTTGCTCCTGTCGCAAGCGTTCTTCAAACTCCAAGGTGGCTCGCCTCACAGACCCAGGGCACCACTTGGCACCCGGGTGCATCCCTGGGCCCCAGAGTTCTTGTTCCTCCTCAGCTGGTTCTTCTTCTTCCAACTCTGTGGTGAATGAGTGTGTAGTCAGGCAGCCTTCTAGGTCCCACTTCCCTGAGTCTTTGGCTAGTTCAGGCTGGGCTGTGTAGGAACCTTCATTCTGCTCCAGATTTCCAGGTTTGTTCTCTAGGGCCTGGGCCCTCTCCAGGGGCAGCTCATGGATGGTGTGCTTCTTTGGTGTATGGCATGGGTTGGATAGGATGTCTCCTTTCAGTTGAATCTGTCCAACTCCTTGACTGATGGATTCGATCTCAGTGACGATTTCTTTGACTGAAATTGCATTTTCTGAGTGAGATTGCATGAAGATATCTGGGCTGACCAGCTCTGAGATTGCCTAGGGAGAAACAGTGAGATGGTTATGGCAAAGTGCAGTCTAATTAAAAATGCCAGATGTTGTACTTATTAATCTTCTAATCCAGGAGAACCTTCTGGCTATGAGGACACAAATCACAGAGTGCCTGGGACTATCCTCTGGCCATCTGTTTTGTCATACAAAAAAAAACCAGATTCATTAAAGGCAGAGATACAAAATTAGTTACAGGTTGAATCACTGCCTACTAAACTTTTGTTCTGTTTACTCAAACAGAATTCTGACCCAATATCTTGTTCCAAAAATGAACAGCAGATAGCCTTGGAGGTTCCTATAATCCTTACTTTCCTAAGATTATTAGCGTTCAGGATTTAGGCCATATTGGGATAGATGAGATTTTTCTTTTCTGGCCTATCAACTTCCAGTTGGATTTTTTTTTTTTTAATATTCATTCATTTATTTATTTATTTATTTGTTTGTTTGTTTGTTTATTTATTTATTTAGAGAGAGCACGAGCTAGCGAGCGCGGGGGAGGGCAGAGAGGAAGACACAGAATCTGAAGCAGGCTCCAGGCTCTGAGCTGTCAGCACAGAGCCCAACACGGGGCTTGAACTCATGCACCATGAGATCATGACCTAAGCCGAAGTCAGACACTTAACAGACTGACCCACCCAGGCGCCCCTCAACTTCCACTTTGATTCTAACCTTAGTTAAGAAAAGGAGTTCCATTCAAGGGCTCAGTGGCCACCTTCAACATGCCCAGTGATAGGGCGAGATGGATGAGGTTATCATCTAATGCCTGATTTGGAGACTCACTGCTCCCTTCTCTCCTCTGTCCTGCCAGCTTTCCTCCTGATCCTCCCCCTGCACCTCCTGGCAGTAGCATTCCAGCACATGAGGGCACTCTGTACCTGATCACACAATTTCCAAGTTTGACATGGCTCCTTCTGGGAGAGGTTTACTTGGCTTATGCAGCCATATGCCTGAGCAACTTAGAAACTGTGACTCTCTGACATTTTACTGTTCTACCAGTTACAATTCCTAGATGGATTTAGAACAAGGCAAAAGAAAACTGGCCAACACAAAATCAAGTCCTATGGTGGGGGCGGGGGGGAAGATAAGGATTTCAAAATCTGGAAATGGCCATTGGACATCTCTTAAAGTGGCATCATGATAGCCATCAATCTGCTTTGTTAACATTTTTATAAGCCTTCAACATATAATATTTCCGTACGAATTGTTTTGGTCTTTCTCCTTCAAGAGAAAGTCAGAACTAGTACAAACTAACAAGGGCAGTTATGCCTTTGGGAGAAATCTCCTGGGACATTAGGCAGAGGTAAACTAGCCAAGACTGGGAGAGAAGCCACAGTGAGCCCAGTGTGTGCATGGGCTGTGGAGAGTGCTCATATGACTAGGGACTTTGCAGAAAAGCTATTTCTGTCGGAGCTGCTACACCCACTGGTCCAAAGGAGAGCTCAAGCATTCTGATTTCCCAGTAGAGAGAAGACAGCAGCAGAGGCAATGAATGTCCTGGGACAGCTGAGACAGAGAAAAGATGAGTAACGGACAAGGTGGTAAATATAAGTAGATAGATATCAGGAGATATCAAAATGTAGTCACTCCCACTGAAACCATTAAGTGAAATTTGGCAGGTGAGAGTAAATCTGTCATCATTTACTTCCCAACTACTGTATTATATTGATCTAAGATACCATTATTGTTTTTATGATGCATCCCAATTTCAGAAGTGTCAAAATGAGAATAAGTGTGAGTTTTAGCATTGATGATACACAGTAATTCTTTCCCTGGGCTCCTAAGAGTTCATATGCTACAGAGAAGAATCCAGGGATTCTGTCTGCTCTCAATCATTTCCTCAAACCATCCCCCAAGTCTTGGATACTACAGGGTCTGAGATGAGGAACAATCCAGAAACATTATTAATAACATCATCATCAAGAACTCAGCATTGGTTCCTACTCTAACAACTATTCACACATGTCTAGTCTTTGCATTTTCTGAGACAGAAAGAATTTCCCAAACAAATCCATCTCCACAAAAAGGCCTTACTCATTATCCCAGACACTTCATTATTGGTGAGATCTGGTCTGAACTGCAGAGGATCAGGGAAGGGACCTCTCCTTGTGCAGGCAAGACATTCATTTTGACTAATCCCTTCTTCCCACATCCCCTCTCAGAAGTGCTTCTAAAAACACCAAAAATCTGGAAAGATAAGTTTCTCAAAAGGCAATGGATTAAAAAAAATTTTTAATCCTAAATTTTTAAGGAAAGTCTCGGCTATAGAGTCTCTCCCGTACTGCCTTCCTAAATCTTTAGCAACATCAAAAATACAATGAACAGAGCAGACTCCCAACTATTTTATCTTCAAAGAGAACTTCATTAGGTAGAAAACTATAAAGACAGTTTTTACCTTTGACTGTTCCTCATCTATTGAAGATTCTTCAGATGCATGGGGAGTATTACTCAAAGAGCTGCTTCTCTGGTCGTCAGCTGTCACTTCAGAAGGGGTTACTTCTACCACTGAAAGTCGACAGGTCTCACCCCTTCCTCCACCCAGTTCTTCCATCCTTGAGTGAGAAAAAGATCGAGACCGGGTTTCTTGGGAAAGCTCTACAAACTTCTCTAGGGCGCTAAAAAAATCAATGCGATCTGTACTGAAATCTGAGACTTCAGCCTGGCAAGTGGGTTGGGGGCTCGGTGATTCAGGATCAGGGGACATGGGAAGGTCTTTCAGGCGAGATGTCAATTCTTCCAGAGGCAGTAAGTGGACGTTCACATCTGTTTTCAGCGCATCTGTCTCCAGATCTTCCACTGTTAAGTCTGGGAACTTGTTGGCAATTTCTGGGGCCTGTCCAGGTTGGATTAAGGCTTTGGATGCATGGCAGTTGTCAAGAGGGAATTTTGATTCATTGAGACAACACCCTGATGAGCATCCATTGATGTCATTTAGGTTTAATTCATCTTCAATCTGTCCGGCATGAAATTCCCTAGAAGTAAACTCCAAGCAGATCATTCTTTCTTTGGTACACAGACCCTTCTGATTTTCATCTTGTGGGACAACATGTTCCACAAAGACGGGAGGTATGGGTGGGTGACTCTCCATGGTCTTCACCTCGGCAATCTGGTCTGCTGAGGTGGTGATCTCCTTCTTGTTGAGTTCTAGCCCTGGTTTGCAGATAGGTTCGTGGTGGTCTGAGAGGTCGCTATCTGAATGAGATCTCCAGAGCTTGTTATGTCGCTGTTTGCTGTGGGGACATACACAGGAAATGCCTCACTCTGGTTTGTGAAATCAACCAACACCCACCCAGGAAATCGCTCCCAGATAATATTAAATCTTAACCTGCAAAATGCTTTGTTAATACCCAGTGGAAGAAGTAGGCAATAAACATTTGTAAAGATGCTCAATTTGGGGCACCTGGGTGATTCAGTTGGTTGAGGATTCGACTCTTGATTTTGGCTCAGGTCATGATCTCATGGTTTGTGAGATCGGGCCCCAAGTCAGGTTTGTGTGTACAGCCTGGAACTTGCTTGGGATTCTGTCTCCCTCTCTGCCCCTCCCTAACTTGTATCTGTCTCTCTCAAAATAAATAAATAAAGTTTAAAAAAAGATGCTCTATTTAACTAATAGCAAAATACAAAAACAAAACAAAAATCAATATGATATCTGATTTTTTACCTATCAGACTGACAAGATCTAAAATGGTTAACAGCTAGTGTTGATGATGGCATAGCCAGACAAGCCCTCTCACATACAATCTTGAGTACAATCTGACAATAGCTCTCAAAATTTAACCCTTTATCCAGCAATCAATTCTTTTAAGGATTTTTCTTGGAGAAATACAACTATAGGTGCACAAAGATACAAAGATGTTTACTATGTAATACTATGGTACTAAAGGATCAGACACGAAAAAGAAAGGATTTATTAAAAAAACTTTTTTTAATGTTTACTTATTGATAGACTTTTTAAGAGAGAGAGAGAGACAGACAGACAGACACAGAGAGACAGAGTGAGACAGAGTACGAGCCGGGGAGGGGCAGGGAGAGAAGGAGACACAGAATCTGAAGCAGGCTCCGGGCTCCAAGCTGTCAGCACAGAGCCTGATGCAGGTTTCAAACCCATGAACCATGAGATCATGACCTGAGCTGAAGTTGGATGCCCAACCAACTGAGCCACCCAGGTGCCTCAAAAAGAGGATTTATTTGAATTACAGTCCATATACCCACATGCTACAGGTACTTTAGTAGAATGTTGTCCAAGATGAGTGAAAGAGCATGCTGACCACATTTGGAATGGTCAGTTCCCAGGTTAATAAGTACAGGAAAATATTTGGAGGTACATCATCAAATTGGTAACAGGGTTTCTTTCAAGGAAGGCAGAATACTTTTGGAGAGGGCTTTACTGTCTTTACTCTGTATTTCTATAAATTTTAAAATTTAAAAATGAGCATGTTTAACATTAATAACTGGGGAGGGGGAAACTAAAACAAAATAGCACCTAAACAATACAAAGAGAAATATTCTATTGGAGCTCATTCCAAGTTCTCATAATTTGGATAAAGAGCTGATACACAGTTAATCACTGAAGTAGAAATGTGAGGAGGGTGGTAATCTTTCTTGAATTAGAAATCAAAGATGAGGCTAATAAATCCACAAAGGTTGGTAACAGAATGGAAGAGGATATGCATAAAGTATAGGCTTCTTCCATAAGGATCTCTGGATAAAAACCATCAAGCTGAGGTGACACCTGGAAAAGTAGGTGGCCTAAAGGAAGATCACACACACAGATCCATCCTTTAGCTCATTTTACAGAGAGAAGGTCTGATGGGATGAAATTTTAGTTGATACCATATTCTCTAACAAGGGAGCAGTTTCCAAAGCCCTAGCCAAAAAGAAAAAGGTGATGGCCCTGTGGCTGGTCAGAATCACCTGCCCAGGAAACAGGTCTCTTATTTAGGGGTGTGGTTTCCATGACTTACAAGTTGATGAAGAATTACCTAACTGCGGGGTGGAATGGGAAACAGCCCAAAACAATTTACCGCCTGCTCAGGGCCACGCCTGCCTATGAATCTCTGCCGAGTCATGCGCCTGCACTAATGTGAACCCCTGTTTGTTCTCAGCTCTGCACCTGCTCTCAGCTCCCCCTGTCTGGCTGTGGCTTGGGTGGGGCTCTGACTCAGGCCTGCACAGCAGAAGAGTGCTTTTCTGAGTAGGGAACAGGTCATTCTGTTTATGAAGACAAGCTATAATCAATAGCAGGGAGGAAGATAGGGTTTTCACCCTTTCCAAGCTGCATGAACTCTAGCCACCCCTAGGAGGAGACAACATATCACACTTCCCAAACAAGTGAGTGACTGTGGGAGGGGCAAGCTGAATGGTTGGATAGGTGGGGCTTAAATTGTACATTGTGATCAACAGAGGCCAATGTGCTTCCCTTTAAAGTTTCCTTTCTATCTGGACACTCTTGTTTCCTGACCTACATATGGCTCTGTTCTCCAATTTCTATCCCTCACCCATCATGATGATGTTCAAACCTGCACCAAGACCACTCAGCCCCCATGGCAGGACAATTCCTGTGATGCAGATGACTGGGAAGACAGGGAATAGCTGTTCTCACCTTTCTAAGGACAGCTTATCTTATCAGTTAACAGGCAAATGGGATTTTTCTCATGATCCCAAGAACCTTCCGAAGTATGATTTTTTTGAAACTGCCTGCAAATCACTAATCAATCAGGAGGGAATGAGACTAAAATTACACTAATAGGTACCAACAGCGTATGTTTCAGAGGAAGTGGCTGATGTTACAGCTGCTTTCTTTGCCCAGCAGGGATTTCATTCTCTTCCTGGGGGAGATAATCATCAGAAAATATTAGGTCAGGGCTCTGGAATTAAACTGACACCTTCTTGTAAAGGAGAAAGAAAAATCCCAATCCAAAGATAGGTCTGATTCCACTGCCTTTTTCACTTTTGCAATAGCACCTGCAGGGAGAGTGGTGGGCAGCTCTTTGATACAAACAAGACACTCATTACTATGGCCTTTGAAGCACTGCTACTCCAGGGCCCCTTCCTGCTCCCCTCCCTCCTCCTCCCACCTCAGAGGTTAGTAAACTCTGTCCTGAATTTTGTACTTATCATCTTCTTTCTTTATAGTGTCGACATGTTGTGTTTTTGTAAAAATTTTTTGATGTTCATTTATTTTTCAGAGAGAGAGAGAGAGAGAGAGAGAGAGAATGAACACCTGAAGTAGGAAGGGGCAGAGAGAGGGAGACACAGAATCTGAAGCAGGTTCCAGGATCTGAGCTGTCAGCACAGAGCCTGATGCGAGGCTTGAACCCACAGAATGGCGAGATCATGACCTGAACTGAAGTCAGATGCTTAACCGCTGAGCCACCCAGGTGCCCCGACAGGTTGTGTTCTCAATACACTGCCTAGTTTTGTATGTTGTGAACTTATATAATGAAATCATACTCTATGTATGGATTCTTCTGTAACTGCTTTTTGCCTACACTGTTTCTAAGATTCATCAGGAGCGCCAGGGTGACTCAGTGGGTTGAGCTCAGCTCAGATCATGATCTTGTGGTTCGTGAGTTAGAGCCCCGCGTCGGGCTCTGCGTGGACAGCTCAGAGGCTGGAGCCTGCTTCGTATTATGTCTCCCTCTCTCTCTGCCCCTCCCCGGCTCCCACTCAGTCTCTCTGTCTCTAAAAGAAATAAACATTAAAAAAATAAGATTCGTCAGTGTGTATAGCTATAATTTCAGCGAGTATGATGAATATGCCACGGTTTATGTATCCATCTGTTGATGAACAGTTTTGGCTACTACAAGTAGCACTGTCATGGACATTCCTGTACTTGGTGCATACTTTGGTTTCTTTTTTTTTTTTTTAATTTTTTTTTCAACGTTTTTTATTTATTTTTGGGACAGAGAGAGACAGAGCATGAACGGGGGAGGGGCAGAGAGAGAGGGAGACACAGAATCGGAAACAGGCTCCAGGCTCCGAGCCATCAGCCCAGAGCCTGACGCGGGGCTCGAACTCACGGACCGCGAGATCGTGACCTGGCTGAAGTCGGACGCTTAACCGACTGTGCCACCCAGGCGCCCCCATACTTTGGTTTCTAAAAGATGCTATATATATGAGAAGAAAAGGTGGGTCATAGGGCATACGTGCATCATCAGTTTTACTCAGTAACACCAAACTGTTTTCCAGTGCTGCTTTTTCCAAGCCAGCTTATTCTGATGCTCCATCACTGGTAGGATAGATGTAAGACATTAGATTGTATTTATTATTTTAAACTGTTAATGTTTAAATTCAGCTCACTCCTTCCATCTATTTCAGGTAGGCACCAAGTAAACAAGTTGTCAAAAAGAACTTCAGAGTTGGTTTGTGGCCTGGATGATGCAAATAAGTCTCAGGTTCTTTTCTCCCCTGAGTGACCGTGGGCCTAAATTTGTATTCACATAAACACACTGACACACACATAAGATGACTGGGTCATTCTGGGCAAGAATTTGGCCTTTTACTTCATAAATGAATAGTAAGGAAATCTAATGACCGGACACATATGACATCCATTTTCTTGCCTCTAATTTGCTTTCTTCTTGTTACATGTTTGGTAAAGCACTAACCTACCTTGTTTGAGAAAGGTTTTTATAGAAGAAAATACTGCTAAAAATGGGGTATCGGTTATAGTAAAATCAGAGTGTTTATGGTTACTTTTTAGGGCATGAGGCAGCCTGAAGAAAGGAGGAAGAAGAAAGAGAAAAAGCACCAACCAAGCACGTTCTGTGTGGTATGCATGGTCGTAAATGCTTTAAGATTATTTCACTGAAGGGGCACCTGGGTGGCTCAGTTGGTTAAGCATCTGACTCTTGATTTCAACTCAGGACATGATCTCATGGTTCGTGAGTTTGAGCCCTGCACTGGGCTCTGTGCTGACAGCGCAGAGCCTGCCTGGGACTCTCTCTCTCTCTCTGCATTTCCCGCTTGTGCTCTCTCTCAACAATAAAACAAAAACCTAAAAGATTATTTCACTAAAAAGCTATTAAGAAAATCCTTTAAATCTCAATTGTGAATTGGGTGCATTTTTGGGTTTCCTTCTGCTGACTGACCACTGTGCACCAGCTAACTAGACTTCAATGTGTCCACCAGCAAAGCTGGGGAGTGTAAAAGACACCTCTGCCTCTTCTGGCCCTGGTGACAGGGGCGTTCAAAGAATCAGAACTGACATCCATGAAGACATGTGGCATGAACTCTCCCTGGCTATAACCCAGTGTTTCTTCTCTGCTCTTTGTACACAGGAACCTAATCTCATAGACACATGGTCCAGCTTGCAAATGACTGAAATCTGAACTTGTCTAACGGAACATAAATCTGCCAGATACCTGCATGATCAGAGTACAGAATAACAAACAGGGATGTTGGCAGTTTAATGGAGGGTTTCAACACACACGTATACACATACACACATGCGCGTGCGTGGACACACACACAGCCTCTTCCTGTCTCACTCTCATCCCCCAGCTATAATAACAGAAAAAATAAAGTTAGATATAAACAGTTACCAGTGGCCTTATGATACCCTCACTTTTAGGTCTAAAGGATTATATTAAATATTAGTCTTCCCTAGGCTCTTAAAGACATACTGAAATATGTAAAAAGTCCCTTGCATTTTAGACAGGTGGTCACTGTTAGGCCCATACCCTCACATCTGATCAAGAGACTATAACCAATTCATAAGTCACTTACCGGGGCCTGGCATCACTTTGGTAAACTTCACTTCTACCAAGACATCAAAGTACTGAGAGCTAATACACCCTCAAACAGAAGGCTGCCACCTCAAGTTAAGTACCCAGTGCCTCCCTAGACAACCATGGGGCTAGAGAATGCTAGGATCAGGGCTCTATCTTTTTGGGAAAACCACCACGTACTTCCTGGGAGAAGATGTGGAATACAAGATCAAAGCACCTCCACAGGAAATGGATTTCTTTGCAAACACAATGAATGGAATTTTTCGAAGGACTTTCCTCTTCTGGCTACCTAAGCTGCCAGGTAACTGATAGAGCTTCAGGCAGTTCCAGGAGTCTGGGGCTTTTCTCTCTTTGCTCTTCTAAGCAGGCAGGTCCTAGAGTAGCACTTTACAGCTGGGCAAGAGTCTGCTGGGCCCACTTCACTTGGCAGCTAGCTCAGCAGTAGTCTACAAGTGCTGTTTCTTAACAACACACCAGAGACTGCAGACCCTAATGGCTGTCCACCCAGCAGGCACTCCCACTTTTTCCTAACTCGCAGAGGCCTGATTTGGTTTGGGTATTCACTGTTCCATGGGAGCCCCAGCAGGAGACAGTCTGGAGGGAGAAGAGTAGGGACAGGCCACTTATTCCCCTAGCTCCCTCCCCACAGGGCCATTTCAGGCTGGTGTGTCCCTTGACTGAAGGTTATTTCTCCTCTCTGAAGGTACCTCTTTTTTCAGGAGTCTCCTTCTAGGTTCTAGTAACTGCTCCCTCCCTCTTTGGGCCTAGCAGCTATTACCAAACAGCTCTGCTGATCCAAGTCCCTTGATTCCACCACAACCCCACACCTCTGTAAAAAGTAGCTTTATAAAAAGCCCTTCTCAAATAATCCTAATCCGAGTATGCGGTTTCTTGCTGAAATCCCAAGTGATGGAGGTATTTCACTACTTGCAGCTAAAAGCAGTTTGTATGATATTCCTAGAACTAAGATTCTAGTTCTTAAAATCCAGGAAATATCACAATATAGGAAATTCCATGACCACTTCCTAATCTAGTTTTTTTTTTTAATGTTTAATTTTACTTATTTTGGCGGGGGGAGGGGCAGAGAGAGTGGGAGAGAGAATCCAAAGCAGGTTCCTCGCTGCCAGCACAGAGCCTGATGTGGGGCTGGAACCCATGAACCATGAGATCATGACCTGGGCCGAAATCAAGAGCTGGATGCTTAACCAGCTGAGCCACCTAAGCGCCCTCCTATTCTAGTTTCTAATGGACTTACTGTGTCTGTGGGTGGTAGAAGGAGGATGAAATAAATGGCACATGTATATGTCTGTTTTCTGGGAGCCTTGGAGAAAGGAGATGATGGGAATCCCATCAGAATAACCCTTACCAGTATAGAGTATACATTTATACATGTTTTTATTTACAAAAACCTTGTGAGATAGGGTTCTTGATTTTCATTTTGTAGATGGGGTCAGGTGAGGATCACGACTGTGAAGTAACTTCTCAAAGTTCCAGCAAGGGGATGAACCAGAGATGGAAACCAGATCTACTGACTCAAATTCTGTGGTTTTCTCATTCCTCAGGGCTTGCCTCTCCCTCCATGAATCAAGCCCAGAAAGGCAGGATGGAAGAGAAATGGAAAGGAAGAGGCAGTTGTGATTTGTGGATTTATGCTGCCCTTCTTATCCTCATCTAAGATTTTTCTGAAGTTCCTTTAACATCTAAGAAAAACCACATATGCTAAAAAAACCCAACCCAACAGCTTGCAGTAGCCTGGGATTCCAGAATAAATACTGAAATTGGCAGGACACATAGTATCCTTGCTCTTGATGGGTCACGTGAGGACACTGCCTAACATCCGTCATGTGTGTGTCTGGGAACATACAATATTTATGTCTCATCCAGCACTCAGATGCCTCCTTCTTGTGCCAAAAAGAACTGCTGTGTCCTACCTTCTGATCTAATCTAAAAATGTCATCAAAATCTGGCCCCAAAGACCTATAAATTCTTTTTAAGTGGAGGAGACTTGAGTATCCTCCCAGCCTCCTAAAAGAATGGCTCAGATGAAATCATGCCAAGTACTGAGTAAACGGGAGGGGTTTTTTAGTGGAAACCATAATGCTACGCTGTGGCTGCATTTTCACAATACTTCGGGGGTGGGAGGGTGGTCCCTCTGCCTGGATAGGCTGGAAGGCTAGTTAACATTTTGTTCAGGGGAAACACAGCCCAGATTCAACAGTCAAGACCAAGTCATGAGACTCACTAGAGGCAAACTCTGGCACCAGCCCCAACTGCTTCTAGGCAGCTGTGCCTTCATTTGAACAAAACCACCTAGAACATGCCCACATGGAAAAAACAAAGCAAAATCTAGCACTGCACAGAACTTTAGCATGTGGCATCTCAGGAAACTGATGCTTAAATCCAGTTTAGTATAGGAATCTTTTTCTCTGAAAGCAATGAAGATGGTTATCACTTATATGTGTGTAATCTAAAAAAGCCAAACAGAGAAAGAGAGAATAGAGTGGTGGTATATTAGGGGGTAGAGGATGGGGGAAATGGGGTGATGCTGGTCAAAGGGTACAAACTTCCAGTTATAAGAGTAACAAATTCTGGGGATCTAACGTACAGCCTGGAGATTATAGCTCATAACACTGTATCATATACTACAGCGTTGCTAAGAGAGATCCTAAATATTTTCACCACACACAAAAAATGGTAATTATATTAAAGGGATGGAGATGTTAGCTAATGGTATGGTGCTAATCAGTTTGCAATATATAAGTGTATCAAATCAACACAGTGGACACCTTAAACTTACACAATGTTATAGGTCAATTCTATCTCAATAAAGCTAGGGTGGGGGTTAAATGATGGCTAAGCAGTATAACTGTTGAATATGTGTTGCTATAGTTAAAAAAAAAAAAAAAAAAAGAAAAAAAAGACCGGTTATTAGGTGAAGAGGTAGACTGAAGAATAGCTTTTGTGAGAAAATATCCACCAATATATGTGGTAAGACTTGGAGAACATGTAAGATAATGTTGATTACTGTATGTGGATATTGAATTTATAAATGATTTTTCCCTTTGTATTGTCTGCATTTTTGCAAAGCATATATATAAAAGCAGAGGGAAAGATTTTTAAAAAGAAAACAAGAGAGCTATTTCCGGAAAGTGCCTTCATACCCCAAATCTGATTTGTCACGTGACCAAAAATTTGAAGACGACTCACTGAAACCAAGCACTGAAAAAAATAATGCCAAAAATTTCTAAGAATTTCATCTATGCTTAGCATTTCTTCAGGAGCAAGAAGTACCCATTTTGATAAGGTAGCTGTATCTGGCCTTAGATGATGTTGAGAAATGTTTATGATAATCAGCACCTAGTTGAGAACTAAAGTAAGAGAACAGTATTTCCACCTTTCAGTTTAAAAGTCTTTAAACACCCAATCTTCCATACTAATCTTAAATGCTTGTACTTATTTTTTAAAAACTAGATTGAGAGAAGTTTCAATTTTCAAAATGTATCACATATCCAAATTAGGTTGAAAACTAGCTGCAGGGAAGGACATTTTACCTTGGTCCAAGGAGTATAACAGAGGGAAGATATGAGAAAGTCACTGCAGGACTCACCTGGCCAGCAAGATGCCCTGGTACTCTTCCAGTTGTCTCATGAAGCTGGGGTTGGGCTTGGTCACTGTTCGCCTTTCCTTCACGTAGTCATAGGCTCGATCCAGATTCCACCCATATTCCTTCATTGCGTAGGCAATCACAGTGGAGGCTGAGCGACTCACCCCCATTTTGCAGTGCACAAGGCATTTAGATCCATGTTTCCTAGGTTGGGGGATTGAGGTACAGAGAAAAACACTATAGTGAGTACATTTTAAAAGCTAGGTTCTAAATGTTTCCAAGTCTCCTGTTGCCCTTCCATTTTCTTTCAATCCATCCTACCTTAGTGTAGTTGTATACATGTATAGTCAAATGTTCAGGGAGGGTAGGCAATTCTAGTGTACTCAAACAATATTCAATGTTAATATTAATTCTTTTTAATTTATTCAAGCAAACATTTACCAGGCAACCATCATATGTAAGACAATGTACAAGGTCCTGGGATGCAAAGATAAGTAAATCTTCTAAAGGGTAGGGGGTTCAGTGGGAGAAACAGATAATTAAAATGGTAACTGCAATGACAGTTGATCACAGATTGTGAGGGGAAGAATTTTCAATTTAGAGACTGGACTCCATTTTATGTGTTTGGAGGCCAGTCCCCACACTGCCTCAGGGACATGTTTCAAGGCTGGCACACTCTTGAGTTAAGAGTGTGACAGTGATTCATCTAATTCATCCAAATGTTCGGAGTTGCTTCTAGTTCAAGTTCCAGTAAAGGTTCTGCCCCTGGAGGAAAGTACAAAACAAATGAAACTAACCCTCCTCTTTACTCAGATGTAGCCCTAGATATTATTTTTCACCACACTACCACCCTGTTCGGCCTAGGGGCTGGCTAGACAATCTGTGAGGTTAGATGGGACCATGTGATGCCCTATGTGACTTTCTTAGTGAGGAGGGTGGAATGATTAACTACCTGTTGTTTTAATGGAGTGGAAGAAAGAGAAAACAAAGTTACCATAAAGTGACACTAAGAAACAAACAAAACCCTTTAGTCTTAACATGCCAGAGCTCATTACGGCTGGATATGAACATTACTCAGTTATGCTACTTCTCTAATAACACAATGTGTGACACAGAGTAAGTTTTCAAATATTTACCAAATATATGAACAAACTTAGGGGTGGTCTGCTGTTAGAGCTGTCAGCTGTTAAGTAAAAATATTTTAAAATATGGAAAAAAGAATGGTTACTCTTTTTACCGGTATACATGGGCTAAAAAAATCCTTCCCAAGTAGCTATTCCAATAAGTTATAAAAAAAAAAAAAAAAAAACAACAATAAAAAACATCGCCTAATAGGGAAATCTATTCACTCACTCATTCACTATATCACAGTAGACAAGCTTCCTTCCAGAAGCTTGTAATTCTTCTCTTGGAGATAGATACACATTGAAGAGTTAACTACAATGCAAGGAGACATGAGGTTCTGTGCCAAAATGAGTGAACCAGATAAGTGATAGGAAGAAAGAGAATGGTTGGCAATAATGGTCTGGAAAAACTGAAATAGTCTAAAAAGGAAAGTAAGATTAACCTGCTACCCATCATTTAGAGGCAAAATTTTGGAGTCCATAGGTTGGTGCAGGTGTTTGTCTGTGTGTGCTTAGATGATCCCAACTGACTAGGATATTGTTTTGTTTATGACACCACAGGGTTTTCATTTAAACTACAGTGCACAGTGACTCAGACCGAAGTTCAGACATGTGCTCTATATTTTTCCATCAAAAGCTCTGACATCAAATTTCAGGTCTATACTTGCAGGCTTTGAAGGTACTCAAAGTTGGACAGTTTTAAGAAAAATACAATTATAAAACCCACTCACATAAAATCATTTCTTCATTTTGAACTGGGCTTTTTCAGGGGATGGCTTGTAACTCACATACTGAAAGATCTGAAGTCAGTTCTCACCTAATCCAACTTCATCTTTCAGTTCTGGCCACACAGTTCCCCTATCTCTCCCATCCCTCCCTGAGCCAGTTGTCTAGATTAAGCCTGGTATCACTTTAGGAATCCTAAACCCACGCATATGTAGGTTGTGTCTGGAATTCAGGACCCTGATTTGGATGAAATACATGAGGTGTCCAGGGGGCCATTTAAGGAGGCACTCACTCACAGACGCTGACCCACACTTGCATGGGCCTGAGCAAGAGGGCCCGCTTACAGCAACCTGGGTGCCTCACATATCTCACCTCAATCCCAGCCCTGCTGAAATTGGCTTTTATTTTCACGGGGACTGGGGTCTCATCTGAACTCTAGCCTCTTTGGCAGTGATCCTGACAACTTGCCTGGTCTTTTCCAGTCTCCTTTGCTCAAGGACCTAGACTATATACTAGATGGAATCTGAAATCAGACATGATCTCAGGTTCAAGTCCTATCTTCACCACTTGTTACTTAAGCTCTCTGAACCTCATCTCTACAGTCTGTCCCCATCTCTACAAAAGGATGACAGCACATGCCTCTCTAGGTTTTGGAAAATATTACATAAGAGAATATGGGTAAAGTATCTGGCATGCAGTAAGCATGCCATGAGTGGTATTATTGAGAACAATTTCATAGGCTTCAAAAATATAAAACACTCAGGTGTTAGCTAAGGACTGAGAGTATGGGCTCAAAGCTAGTGTAGGAGGATTCAGGGTAACTAAGAGGAAGGACTTCTTGACTATGGAGGGTCTGCAGAGAGATGTGGAATCAGTGCTGAAGGAGGACTTTAAAAACAGAAGTGCTTCTCATCTGCCATGGATGATTTGGATGTGGTCCCATTGAAGAGGGCAGCACGGCCAGCATGCTCATTTACAGTTCCTTCTACTGAAGGAATATGTAGGATTGGCAAGGAAATCCCCAGGGACTTAAAAAAAAAATTAGTGCTGACATATTAATACTAATTAATATTAAACACTAAATTAATACTATTAAATAGTTTCACTAAAAGGACCAATTTAAAGATGACATCAACAGAAGGGCCAGAGAAAAATTTCACTGTTTAGAGTACCATAAAAGTAAAGTAAGAGTAAAGAAGAGCTCTGTGCTCCGCCCATGCGGGGCAATTTCTATTACACAACTTTCAAATGTCCACCTTGACAACTTAAGCATTTCATTCAGAATTTCTTCCTTCTCTCATTCTTATTTCTTTTGCAGCAGCTTAGGTTTATTTTCCCTAATTTTGTGCTCAATGGAAACAGTCAACATGAGGTGATCTTCTTCCAGGGGCTTCATCTACTTACAGGAAAAGGATGAAGTCTCTAGTCAACTCTTCCCTAGGATTAAGGAATCTCAGTGTCCTTTTTCTCTTTACTTTCTTCTCCCTGAGTATAGTCAAGCAGGTTATCTATAGCTTTAGGCCTCACCCATGGATGGTGCACAAGGAACACAGGTCAGAATATGTGTGTGGGACCATTACTCACTTTGCTTTAGAGATGAATTTGTAAGTGTCATTCCAGTAAGCCAGGAGATCCGTTGCCTCTTCGTCATATACGCGGATGTTATGATACTCAAAGACTCCTGGGAAGAAGTTATCTATCTCTCGAGTGACATTCAAGATATAGCGCACCCTGTGAGGAAACCAAGGGAGAATATGGGCTCTACTACTAGGTTCCTCTTGAGTTGTTAAAATTACCAGAAAGATAGTTTATTCTTTGGAAGTCATTTGTATTAAATCACGACTATTAACATCTACCTCAAGGAAAAAAAAAACCAGGAAAGGGAAAAATCTCCTTTACCTTTCTAAATGTCAGATTTTGCTCTATTACTCTCTCTAAACTACAAGAAAGGCAAAAGAGGTGAGGGATGGGAGGGTCAGAGGAAAGTTGGACCTAAAACTCTCTTAACTCTCTAAGCTGCATTCCTGGCCACCACAGCAGGAGATGTGTCTGAGTTCTCCCATACCGAGAGGCTTGCAGAAAAGGGTTTCTGTATCATAAATTTCTTCTGCTCTCTCTCTCTCACTGCACAACTTCAATAAATGCTTGGGTCTAGTTTGCCACAGGGTTATCTTTTCTCAGTGCTGTGTGGACTTAAACATCACTGGAGTTTACTCCAGCAACACAACACAGACTTATTTCTCTCTGTAGAAGCCGCTTCCTTCTTAGAACTACACATGGGTTCTTACAAACCCAATCTCTGAAGTCAGAGAAATGACTACAGAGAGACAGAGAGAGAGAGTCATAGTTAACCAATTCTGTGGTTAAGTTCCAGAGATCAAAATTTTTCTGAAACATTTGAATCTCGGCATCAAAGTCCATTACTACAAAGAATTTTTTTCCTTTTTAATTTAAAAAGCAAGCATATGCAATTGTGGAAAACAGTATGTAGAGTTACTCTACAGCATATTCCTCTCTGAGGTATAAATCCAAAAGAAATGAAAACATAAGTCTACCCCAAAATTTGTGTGTGAATGGTCACAGCATTCATACATTAATAGCTAAAAAGTGGCAACAACTCAAATGTCCATCAACTGACAAATGTGGCATTTCCAAACAATGGAACATTACTTGGCAATAAAAAAGGGAATGAAGTTACTAATACATGTTTCAACATTGATAGATCTTGAAAATATAATGTTAAGTGGAAGATACTATTCTTTTTTTTTTTTTTAATTGTTTTTTCAACGTTAATTTATTTTTGAGACAGAGAGAGACAGAGCATGAACAGGGGAGGGTCAGAGAGAGGGAGACACAGAATCTGAAACAGGCTCCAGGCTCCGAGCTGTCAGCACAGAGTCCGACGCGGGGCTCGAACTCACGGACCGCGAGATCATGACCTGAGCCGAAGTCGGCTGCTTAACCGACTGAGCCACCCAGGCGCCCTGGAAGATACTATTCTTAAAAAACCACATATTATATGATTCCATTTAAATGGAATGTCCAGAATCGGTAAACGTATAGAGACAGAAAGTAGACTGATTAGTAGTTTCTAGAAGCTGGGGGAAAAAGGGTACAGGATTTCTTTTTCGGGTTAAAAAAATGTAAATTAATACCATGGTAATAAATACCATTTAAGTGTACATTTTAAAGTATATTTATTTGAGAGAGGGATGACAGAAGGCAGGGGAGGGAGGGAGGGAGGGAGAGAGAAGGAGAGAGACGGAGAGAGAGGGAGAGAAGGAGGGAGGGGGGGGGAGAGGGGGAGAGGGAGAGAGGGAGAGAGAGAGAGAGAGAGAGAGAGCGAGCGAGCGAGCATGTGCAAGCTGGGGAGGGGTAGAGAGAATCCCAGGCAAGCTTCTCATTGTCAGCCTGGAGCCTGATGTGGGGCTCGAACCCATGAACCATGAGATCATAACCTCAGTTGAAATCAAGAGTTGGACACCTAACCAAATGAGCCATCCAGGTGCCCCAAAGTATACATTTTAAATGAGTGAACTATATGTGAATTTTATCTCAATATAATGGTCAGAAAAAAAAAAAAGGAAAGCACGCTTATTTTATTTAAAATAAAAATGGAACCACCTCCCACCTCTAATCCCATACTTTAGTAATAGATTACGGCAGTACAAGGTTTCCCAATCCTATTCATTACAGAACTCTACACAGCCACTACCAATTGAGATTAGCACCCCCTGAAATTTGTTTGCCACCTCTATATGGAGTAGCACTTTACTTGGGGTTCTGAAGTCAGTAAGATTGGGTGAAAATGGTCTTATGTAAAAATTAAACTTGAATATCCCTTAAATCATCCACAAGGGGCAGTATACATGTTTTGTAACTGTAATTCTTAATCCACAAGAGTTTAAGAACCGGTGAATTTATGAAACAAGATCTAAGTAGATGTCTGAGCATCTAACTATACTGTTTTTTAAGATAGATCATCTGTGTTTTATAATTTAGCATTTTAAGCAGTAAATGAGATGAACAGGTATCATCTCCACTGATCTTGTCAAAGTGTATTCTAAACTCAAAGATGTATGCATGATGTAATTTCAATGCATTTTCCAGGCAACAGCTGCATCAAGTCTCAGAAAATACTGTATCTCTGTGCTAGTTTCTGGCAAGTCAGTCAATTTTTCTATTATTCCTTCACATTTACTGAGCACCCCCTTGGTATAAAGCTCTGAGTAAGGTAGACGTACGTTTTACACAAAACTAAGATACAGTCTCTATTTTCAAGAACTCCAGACTCAATTCTAATCAATTTAAAATTTCTAAGTTCTCTTTATTTTCATATCTTAAATTAAGTAATAACCAGATTCACAGGCCCCCTTCTCTCAACCCAAGAACTCTTTGTATAATTCTTTGGCTTAAGTCTTGTCCCAAATTCACGTTAACAATTAGGATATATCTTTCTTTTGAGGGAGAAGTAGGGAGTATGTATCTAATCATGTTAAAGATAACCAGAAGGCTGACTTACAGCTGAGAAAACAGGCAGCCATCACTACTTCTGGGTTTCAGTAGGTCTGATCGCTGTCCATAATCAAGTTACATGTGGCCAATTTTCAGACATGACTTTCTCTTCTTTTACTGGGATAATTTGGCCTCCTAAGGCCAAATTCAATGAAAAATTTAGGTATTAGCTAAGAAGTAAAAAGGCTAGAAGAATGGCAGCTTTTTGGTTGCTGAATGTTCATGGTCGTCTCAACAGCTACAATCAAACTCAATAACCATGCTGCTCAGGGGCACATTTCTTAATACAAGGTAGAATGTATTCTTGTTCAATTTCAGAAGCTTGTCCACTTTATATTTAAAACCTACTTAGGGGCACTTGGCTGGCTCAGTCTGTGGAACATGCAATGCCTGAAATTGGGGTTGTGGGTTCGACCCCACGTTGGGTATGGAGATTGCTTAAAAGTAAAATCTTAAAAACAAACAAACAAAAAACTACTTAGACTTCAAGCACCTTACTAAAAAAGGATGGGACTGAGTCTTATTTTTCTTTGGATTCCTAGTATCTAGCACTGTACCTAGTCCACAGAAAATGATCAATAAATGTTGATGAATAGCTGTGAACCCAACATATGCAGTTCTGTGTACTCTTACATAAAAAATAGGAACCAAAGGTAAAACTATGAAGACAAGTAAAAAGATCAGTGGTTGCCAGAAGTGGGAGTGGGAATAAATGGTCAGAAGAGGATTTTTAGGGCATTGAAAATACTCTGTATGATACCATAATGACGGATGCACGATATTATACATCTGTCCAAAGCCACAGAATGTACACCACCACCAGTGAACTGTACAGTAAATATGGCCTTTGGGTGATTATAATGTATCAATGTAAGTTCATCAATTGTTAACACATGCAACCCCTTTGGTGGGGATGGTGTTAATGGGAGAGGCTATGCATGTGTGGCGGCAGGGGGATATGGGAAATCTCTGTACCTTTCCCTCAATTTTGCTGTGAACCTCAAACTGTTCTAAAAACAAACAAAAGGGACCAATAACTACATTTGGTTTTAAAACAGTGCAAAAGACATGCACATCTGTTTTGGAAAGCCTTTCCATTGAAACAGAAGATCTTTCTTAGGAGGTGTTGGATGAAACAGTGGGATAACAGCCACTTAAATTTTTATTAGATTCCACCTGATTAGAATCAACTGGAAGCAACTCTTAAGCTTAAAGTTACTCACTGACACCATATTTAACAGGAAAAAGTAAAGAACAAACAGTGATTTCAGTCATGGGGTTGAAAGCAACTGCTGTGTGTGCTTACCCTCGGTTTTGTAAATCCTCTAAATTTGAGGCATTCCATTCAGAGCCCTGTGGAACCAAAAAAACAAGGTTAGAGAGTATTAGCAAATGAACAAAATACAATATTTGAAAAGGTGTCATATGAGGGAAGAAGCAGATCCAATAACATCTATCACATTTCCTCTCTGTAACTCAGGTACTTCGTATGTTATAACAATTAGTTTTCACAAATGAAAGTGTAAAAAAGTTATTTTCATTTTTACAGATAAGAAAACCAACTCCCATAGAATTCAAATAATTTTTGCTCAAGATCATACTCTGGAAAGCTGTCTTTGATCATACTCCAATTAAGTTAAATGTCATCTGTTTTTCTGGTTTATAGTATTCTGATTTCTTTCAAAGGTATGTATCACAATTTCTACTTGTATATTTATTTATTAGTTTCTTTACTACCTCTCTCCTCCACTATAATATAAGCTTCCTGAGGACAGCTTGTTGCCTATGGAAACCCCTGGACAGTGAGTGCCTGGCACCTGGTAGGTACTGAATAAACGTGTTAAATGAACAAAGTGGCATTATTATGAATTAAACCTAGATTTCATTCTAAAGCCCACATTCTTTCTAGTGTATTATATTACATCAAAGGATAGCTAAATAGTAGCTTCTGTTAAATGAGGGAAATATGATAATGCAAAACTTAAAAAAGGGAGGGTTGTACAGATTATTTGGAGATCAATTTTTCATATTTTGCCACATTTGCTTTCTCTCTTCCCTTTCTTTCAGTATATATCATACTTTTTTCTCCTGAACCATTTGAAAGTAATTTGAGCAATCATGACACTTCAATACTTGACCATGTATTGCTTATGAACAAGAACATTTTCCTATTCCCATTTTTACAACTAAGAAAGAGAACACTGGGGCGCCTGGGTGGCGCAGTCGGTTAAGCGTCCGACTTCAGCCAGGTCACAATCTCGTGGTCCGTGAGTTCGAGCCCCGCGTCGGGCTCTGGGCTGATGGCTCGGAGCCTGGAGCCTGTTTCCGATTCTGTGTCTCCCTCTCTCTCTGCCCCTCCCCCGTTCATGCTCTGTCTCTCTCTGTCCCAAAAATAAATAAAAAAAAACGTTGAAAAAAAAAAAATTAAAAAAAAAAAAAAAAAAAAGAAAGAGAACACTAACACAATGATATTCTAATACATTATATTTGAATTTCAAAAACTGACCTCTCAAACTATTCTTTATATTCATCCAATCAAGAATCATACTTTACAAGGGGTGCCTGGGTGGCTCAGTTGGTTGAGTGTCTGGCTTTGGCTCAGGTCATGATCTCCTGGTTTGAGCACCATGTCGGGGTCTGTGCTGACAGCTCAGAGCCTGGAGCCTGCTTCAGATTCTGGGTCTCCCGCTCTCTCTGCCCCTCCCCCGCTCATACTTGTCTCTCTCAAAAATAAATAAAACATTAAAAAAATTATACTTTGGGGCGCCTGGATGGCGCAGTCGGTTAAGCGTCCGACTTCAGCCAGGTCACGATCTCGCGGTCCGTGAGTTCGAGCCCCGCGTCAGGCTCTGGGCTGATGGCTCGGAGCCTGGAGCCTGTTTCCGATTCTGTGTCTCCCTCTCTCTCTCTGCCCCTCCCCCGTTCATGCTCTGTCTCTCTCTGTCCCAAAAATAAATAAAAAACGTTGAAAAAAAAGAAAAATTTAAAAAAAAAAATTATACTTTGCATTTAGTTGCCATGTCTCTTTCTCATTTAATCTGGCCTTGGACAGTCCACCCGGACTTTGTTTTTCATGATGACATTTTTGTAGACTACAGGTCTGTAATCTTGGAGAACTCTTCACAATCTGGATTTGTCTGATTTGTTTCCTGCTGATTAGATTCAGGTCAAACATTCTTGGCAAGAATATTACAAGGATGATGCTGTGTATTTCCTACTGCATGAAATCTTGAGGCACACAATGTCAGTTTGTCTCATTATTTGTCATGCTGAGTTTGAATTCTTGCTAGGTTCCCTTGTATCTGCCACATCCCACTATTGTAAAGGTTCCTTTACAATTACTAGTTATCTATAGGTATTAATGATCTTTTTTTTTTTTTAATGTTTATTTTTGAGAGAGAGAGAGAGAGAGAGAGCAAGCGAGTGAGTGAGTGTGAGTCGGGGAGGGGCAGAGAGAGAGGGAGACACAGAATCCGAAGCAGGCTCCAGGCTCTGAGCTGTCAGCACAGAGCCTGACGTGGGGCTTGAACCCACAAACTGCGAGATCATGACCTAAGCTGAAGTCTGATGCCTCGCCAACTGAGCCACCCAGGTGCCCCAGTATTAGTGATTTTTGAAGTCATGTGAATATCCTGTTTCACAATAATCTCTTACTCTATAGTTTTGGCATCAGCTCCTGACCTTGCCCAAATTACTTTACTGGAGGTTTACAAAATGGTGGTTTTCTAATTTTATCATTCCTTCTGCATTCCTACCTGCATTCTTCTGTAAAGGAGAGCTTCACCTAATCATTCCTTCCACACTCTGAACTCTTGAATTCTTTTTGCATTTAGAATGTTTTTATCCATTACCATTTTTTTTGACACTCAAATTGTCCTGAATTGGCCAGTGGGAATCTCTTCAAGTAAGCAAGCTCCTTTTGATATTGACCCCACTAGTCTTTGACCCCACTACTTCCTTGCTTCCTAGTTTAAGAGTTGTTCCAGAATCACTCTGTGAGTGGAATTAGCCATTTCCCCAAGGAGTCCTGGTTTTAGCAAAGAATGGTATTTTGTAATCAAGATCTGGACATTAATTAGATATGTTTAGAAGTATGGATCATTGCTTCTAAACTTTCCAGTGGACAGAGCTAGGAAATATTTTTTAAAAAAATATTGAATTTACATTGGTACCTCCAGTTCAAATTTAACACCACAAGGTACTTCCTTTCTTTCTTGCCCCTTTGCCATCATTTATAGCTCCCTATTCCACTGGGATAACCTTGGTTTCCAACAACTCATTTGCTCTATTTATAAAATAGTTTCAACATTATTTTTCCAATACCAATTACACCAATTACAAACCCATTAAGTTAAAATTTTCTGGGGTGTCTGGGTGAATTGGTTGAGTAAGCATCTGACTTCAGCTTAGGTCATGACCTCATGGTTCGTGAGTTCAAGTCCCGCATTGGGCTCTGCAATGATGGTGTGGAACCTGCTTGTGATTCTTTCTCCCTCTCTCTCTCTGCCCCACACGGACTCGTGCTCTCTCAAAAATTTTTTTCTTTCTTTGCAGTTTTTTTTTCCTCTTCCCATGAAGAGGTTAAGTCAGAATATAATGCTGCAAGTTACTTGAATTAATTTCTTTCTGTGAAATTACCCATTTGATATACATTTGGATTCATTTGCTCCTGTTTGTATTCAATTTTAGGGTGTGATTTTTCCATTCTTTTCCATTTGATTTTGAATATGCAAAACTTTCATAAGACTGAAAGTCAAAAGTTTATTAAAAGGTAAACTTGAACCCTCACTCCTACTCCAATCTTCCCAAGAGAAACCACTGTAACTAGTTTCCGGTTTATTCTACCTATGTTCTAAGCAAATACGCCCTTATTATCACTTGTTCCTTATGTAAAAGTAGTATACAATACATATGTTTGTTCTTTGCTTGCTTCACTTGACAATATAGCCTCAGAACCACTCCACAGCACAGTTCAGAGACCTTCCTTACTCTTTCTTACACCTACATAGCACTTCATTGGATAGTCATAGAATAGTTGATTCACCTAGTCTCCTGTGAATGATGTTTCATATCTGTGGAAGTGAGACTGTTGAGCCAATGAGCAGTTTTGTTGGGCATTGCTCAATTCCTCTCCACAGAGGCTGAGACAATCTGCATTCCCATAGCAATGTAGGGAGAGTGCCCCTTTTTTTCCCCAGAGCCTTGCCAACAAAACCTGGGGTTAGGCTTCTGAATTTCTGCCAGTCTGACAGGTGTAAAATGTTACCTCAGTGTAATTTCAATTTGCATTTCTCTTAAAAGTGAGCAACTTTTCAATGTTTCAGGCTCATTTTCTATCTTTGGACTATCTGTTCATCTCTTTTGAAAAGGCAAACATTTAAAATAATTTACCTATTTTCGAATTATGTATTAAATGGAATTTAGCATTAGAAGACTCAGGTTCAAATCTCAACTCCCCATTCTACTGTGGGGCACTGAGCAAACTGCTTAACCTGTCTTCACTTTCCTTATCCATAAAATGGAACATTCCTCCCACCCTAGTCCTATATACCTAATGGGTACATTCTCAAATTATAAAGTTTTTCCTAATTCCTTCTGCCTGTGAGAACACACAGAGAAGTTAATGACCCAGAAGATGGCTGTCGCCTGACCATGCAGGTGCCCTGATCTCAGACTTTAGCTTACAGAACTTTGAGAAGTTTCTATTGTTTATAAGTCCCTGTTGCTCCCCATCCTTGTCAAAACAAAACAAACCCAAAACGTTTCACCCATATTAAAATGGAAAAACTCTCTTTCCATCATGAATTCTTTTCTAGACACTCTCCTTTTTTCCCTTCCCTTGCCAAGATTCATAGAAATCTAATCCCTTGCCAACATTCATAGAAATATAATCTAATACCTTCTTTGATTACTCATTTCCCATAAGTCTCAACCCACAGCACTGTGGCTTTTGCCCTCACTACTATTGCTAATGTTACTAATGACCTCTTCTAATTGTCTAACCCAGGGGTCACTTTTGTGTCTTTATCTCATTGGCCTTCCATGAATATCTATCTGATAGGATTCATTACTCCCTCCTTGTAGAATTAAAAAAAAAATTTTTTTAACATTTATTTATTTTTGAGACAGAGAGAGAGACAGAGCATGAATGGGGGAGGGGCAGAGAGAGAGGGAGACACAGAATCGGAAGCAGGCTCCAGGCTCTGGGCCATCAGCCCAGAGCCCGATGCGGGGCTCAAACTCAAGGACCGCGAGATCGTGACCTGAGCTGAAGTCGGACGCTTAACCGACTGAGCCACCCAGGCGCCCCTCTCCTTGTAGAATTAGATCAGACTGCACAAATATCTAGCCTCTTGTCTGGTACAAAAGAGAGGGTCAACAAATATTTGTTGAATGAATGATCAAATAAGACAAATAAATGAAACACTCTGAAACTGTAAAGTGTTATGCAAGCACTATCATTGTATTACAAGTGATATGTAATTTAATTTGGCTGTTGAACTGGGAGACAGATCAAGGAGGCTGTGAAGGTGCATTTAGGTAAATGGACTAATGGACAACTGATATTTTCTACAGACCAGGGCTCAGCTGACTTGCCTTAAAAAAATATGGGACATTCTGAAGGCTCTGTGCTCAACCTTAGGAAATAAGCTCCCACACCAAAGAAAGAGGTTAAGAACTATAAAGGATTCAAGGAGACAGAAGCAAGCCATAAGGGTTGAGTGGCTAAACGGTAGCCAGGGAAATGTGACCACTTCACTTCTTAATTTAGAAATCTAAATCCTCTGTGGAACTCTGTCCAGCTAGATGGAAATAACCCTTACGCGATGGGAAAAGTCCATGGTTTTCATCTACCTGTCCAGAGAAAATTCAATCTGACAATCTGAAATGGCACATATCCAGAAACAAAAGAAATTAAAAGCTTTGGCTACTGACTCAGTGAAGTCCATATAACGTGACTTGGGTTGTGCTTAGGGTTGCTTCAGGTTCAACTTGAAAGAAAGAACTGGAGTCTATGTGGTGTAATTACTTTTCTGTCCTCAATATAAATGCCATGCATATTAGCCACCTGGGGCCCTCCACAGACTCCATCTATTTTTTTCCTCCATGCTTCTCAGGCTTACAATGACACAATTCCAAGGGGTTTTTCCACTATGTTCTATGTAATTATGCAAAGTATATTCTAATCTTACTGAAGTGTAAGATGAAATCTTGGGACTATAATACATTCTTTTTTTTTTTTTTTTTTTTTAACGTTTGTTTATTTTTGAGACAGAGAGAGACAGAGCGTGAACGGGGGAGGGTCAGAGAGAGGGAGACACAGAATCTGAAACAGGCTCCAGGCTCTGAGCTGTCAGCACAGAGCCCGACGCGGGGCTTGAACTCATGGACCGCGAGATCATGACCTGACCCGAAGTCGGCCGCTTAACCGACTGAGCCACCCAGGCGCCCCAATACATTCTTAAGTAAGTTCATTTCCATCTTTCACTCTTGTTCCCCTATACTGTGCCATTCCCAGAGACCCAAGTGATTAATTCCTTTCTTTCTTTCTAAAAACATATATTTTTTAAGTAGGCTTCACGCCCAATGTAGGACTCGAACGCATGACCTGAGATCAAGTTGCATGCTCTACCAACTGAGCTAGCCAGGCGCCCCCAAGTGATTAATTTCTTCTCAAATGTCATCCTCAGGAAATAGCCTTGTGAGGGTCCAAATGTTCCAAGCAAAATAGAAGAGAGCACATTTATAGCACCTAAAGGAAGACTGTATTGGGGTTCTGCTAGGATCAGTATAACGTGATATCATCTCCAGGGATTGGTATCCTGTCCATATCTTCTTCATCATACGACACCTACAGCCTCAATATTGTGAATCAAATTATTGAGACAACCAGGCACAACATCTCTAATTAATTTTTCCTTCCGAGAAAAGTTTATGCTATACATCTTCAGGTGAGGGACAAAATCATGAAGGATTAAAATAGCCCATCTGTTTTAAGTTCTATCTGTTCATATACTCTCCATTTCTCTGCACCTACAGAAGTAACTACAATTTGAGGCTTAATTTTTCTTTGGAAATGAAACATTATTTTAAAAGGAGCTGTAATGTCAAATATTGAAAAATATTACAATCAGCAATAAAAATCAACTAGTTTTTTATTCATGAACAAAATTATTGGTTGTGTCCAATATTCCTGTTTCCCTTGTTCAACTAAGAAAGCTGCCTGCCTTTCAGCAAAGGGTCTCTGTTCACATTTAGCTTTTTCTCAGCCAATGGGACAACATCCAGGAGAGCTGCTGATATTAAGACTTGATTGGGCAAAGGCTTCCAGCTCAGAGAAGTGGTACACTCTTAAGGATGTGGAAGAACTTTTTCTGGAAATACCCTGGCTTCCAACCAATCAATCCTCTCTTCTTGCTGAAGGTTTTCTTTAAACTATGCTCTATACTTTTCTCCATACCAGCTGGACACCTTTCTAAATAAACATCTCTGTGCAGTGCACTGCAGAGCTGAGCATTCTTTTGAAGGGAGGGGAAAAATCCTGCTGCCTCCCTTCACGCAATCTGCTTTGCACTCCAGGCATGGCAGCTAAGCACAAGATGAAATGACTCTGCAGAAAACTAACACCACCACTTGCAGCTTGGATAAGACCTTTTTCCGTGTCAATTGCTGGAAAAGCCAGCAGAGCACAGACTCACTGGAGAAGAGACAGGGGTTTGGATATAGGATATGGTGGTTCAAACAAGGGGAGGAAGCCATTGGGGAAGAAGTGTTCATGTACCCATTTTGTGCATAAGAGTTAAATTTCAGAATTCTCCAGTTGAAAGTTTTTCCCAAATAAGAGAAATATTCAGAATGGAGAGAACATGTCCATTTCCTAGAAAATGGAATTATATGTGAAGCTGAGATTTCCCCTTTTTCAAAAATCTATAGATACATATTAAAAAAATAAAAAAAGACTAATATAACAAAAGATATCAGTGCTTACCTCTTTTGGTGATGAGCAAATGTTATGTTATTTATAGCTTTCTGAAATTGTCTAACTTTTCTACAATGAACGTGAATTATTTTTGTAATGAATAAAAAACCCAAGACAGAAGAATATGCCAATAATCATGCTAAGTGACATAAGTCAGAGAAAGACAAGTATCATATGATTTCACTTATATGTGGAATATAAAAAGCAAACAAATAAAACCCAACTCAAATACAGAGAACAAACTGGTGGTTGCCAGAGGAAAGCTGGATGGGGGGATGGGTGAAATAGATAAAGGGGATCAAGAGTTACAAACTTCTGCACTTGGGTGGCTCAGCTGGTTAAGCGTCTGACTTCGGCTCAGGTCAGGATCTCATGGTTTGTGAGTTCGAGCCCCACAGGTTCTCTACTGTCAGCACAGAGCCTGCTTCAGATCTTCTGTCCCCCTCTCTCTGCCCCTCCCCTGCTTGCATTTTCTCTCTCTCAAGATAAATTAATAAGCTTAAAAAAATAGTTCAAGAGTTACAAACTTCCAGTCATAAATTACAGACATGAAAATGTACAGGATAGGAAATACAGTCAATAATATTGTAATAATGTCATATGGTGACAGATGGTGACTGCAGTTATTGTGGTGAGCACTGAGTAATGTATAAAACTGTCGAATCAACAATGTTGTACACCTGAAACATTACATTGTATGGTAATTAAATTATACTTCAATAAAAAAATAAATAGAAAAGAATGGACTTTGTGTAGCTCACTAATAAGCAGTCTAAGCTTTCTATAATGATCATGAATCATTTTTATAAGTAAAAACACCCAAGACAGAAGGATATGCCAATAATCACGAAATAACAGGATCAATATACTGGTAGAAATACTGAAATGCATTTGTACTTGATTAGGGACTCTAGTCTGGGAAGAACTGGATTGTTTTTTCTGCTAAGAGTACTATTAAATTTTCTCTATTTGTCCTAAAATAAGCCAAGGAGAAGGTAGTTCTTGAGCGGGTGGCATCAGAGACACAGGGAAGTATACCTGAAGTTAAACAGGTTGAATAGTCAGATATTAATTATATTTCATAGTCATCATGTCTACGTCCTTTTTGGTATTAAAATATAAGCTAATGGAAAAGTGACTTCCAAGTTTATAGCTCTGGTCACTTTCTAACATGAGCTATTTTTGGCTACAGGCACTTGCCCTTCATAAAAATTAGTCATGTTACATAGACACAGTCAGGGGCAGGATCCATTTGAATGAGTGACTCATAAGTTTTCTATAGAGAACACAAAAATTCTTTCCAATAATACAACAGCAGGGAACCCTTGTGGAGGTACACACAAAAGACAACAAAGTCAAGTGCTTTACAAATGGAAAGGTCAATGACAGCTTTGTAGTATGATCTACACTTAGACATGGCAACACACATTGGTCAAGTTAAAGTAATGGAAAAAAAGTTCCTTTTCCAGCTCACAGCTTTTCATGAGTAATTTCATAGCTATACACCACTGTGAATCACTCTACAAGCACACACAGAGCGTCAAAAAGTTAATTCAGGGCACAAGCCTTCAATGGCATAAAATCTGACTGCTTGGTGACATAAACTCTTGAATATTCAGGGTGAGATGATCCAATTTAGCCAGTTGCTGTGCATTTATTCCTCTTATCTCCTGTTTCTCAGCTTCTAGTCATTTCACAAATGTCCTTACCGGAGAAAGGAAGTGAAATTCAAACCAAATCAATTTAGTTTCTGGTTATTAGCATTTTTGGTCAAAGTGTGTGGGAAGTGGAAACAAAACAAAGTTTTGACGTTCCCCACTGATTTTAATGACCCTTTTAACCTCATTCCCACTACCATGTATAGATGAAAACTAAAACTCTTAACATTTGGGAAGAAAATGGGTCTTAGGATTGCAGAAGGTTTCCCAATCCATCAGTCAGAAAGGTGTCCTTGGGCTAACCGCAGGTCATTAAATGTTCAGGAACCACAAAAAACAATTTTAAGTCACTGAAATTTTAGCAATCACAAAAGTATTTGGGGAACTCAAAATGTGGCTATAAGGTTCCAAATGTTTAAAAGTCCAATAGCATCTCAGTTATAAGTAGTTCCCACCTGCTCTGCTCAGATATATTAGACCTTAGGCAAATTTGGCAGATTTGAAAGAGTGATGACCTCAAAGGATCATTCTATTTGGATACATTGTATAAAACTATTATGGACTATTTTTTTTTTTTTTTGAGAGAGAGAGAGAGAGAGAGAGAAACAGTGAGAGAGAAACAGTGCACAAGTGGGGGAGAGGAGCAGAAGGATAGAGAGAGAGAGAATTTCAAGCAGGCTCCACCCTAAAGATCCATCTCATGACCCTGGGATCATGACCTGAGCCAAAATCAAGAGTTGGATGCTCAACCGACTGAGCCACCCAGGCTCCCGTTTTGGACTTTTGACTGTCATGAAAAACAGACGAGATAACTTAACAATCGATGGGTGGAAGAAGGGCATGATTTATAGCATTTGCCTACTTCCTTGGTCTAAATTTTTCCACCCATTAAAAAAAAATTTTTTTTAGTGTTTATTTACTTTTGAGAGAAAGAGACAGAGTGTGAGTGGGAGATGGACAGAGAGAGAGGGAGACACAGAATCGGAAGCAGGCTCCAGGCTCTGAGCTGTCAGTACAGAGCCCGACATGGGGCTTGAACTCACATGTGAGATCATAACCTGAGCTGAAGTCGTACACTTAACCGATTGAGCCACCCAGGCGCCCCTCCCACCCATCATTTAAAAGATTTATTTATTTTGAGAGAGAGAGAGGGAAAGCATGCACATGAGCAGGGGAGGCGCAGAGAGAGAGGGAGAGAGAAAATCCAAAGCAGGCTCAGCGCTATCAGTGCAGAGGTGATGAGTGGCTCAATCTCACAACTGGGAGATCATGACCTGAACTGAGAAATGAAGACTTGGACGCTTAACTAACTGAACCACCCAGGCAACCCCTGACCAGTCAATTTTAATCCACCAGCTTGATGTCACTGAATGAGGAACTGGGAAGAGATGAGCAGAAGCATACTACTAGATAACATTTCCACCATACAATAGATGTAAATAATCTAAGAGCACAGATAACAGTAAAATGTAGCAAAAAACTAGGAAGTAATGAAGTTTGAGTATTTATTACCTTTGTTTTAAATTTAAGTTACATTTTATTTAAATATAATATGGACTAGATTCAGCACATCACTTAAAGCAGCCTGAGACTTACCAAGAATACATGCTCAAATATCTGTGTAGGACTATCCATCTGACCAAGGATCACTATCATTTCATTATCTATAAATTCCTTGAATTCTCGCAAGTTACACACCATTTGCATTTCCAACTCAGTTCGTATCTGAAACAAAGAGGACATATTTTACTTCTCTGGAAAGTGCCTCTGTACTTTCAACCACTATTTCTTTTTTTCTTTTTAAAATTTTCTTTTTTTCTTTTTGAGAGAGAGGCAGAGTGCGAGCAGGGGAGGGGCAGAATGAGAGGGAGACACAGAATTGGAAGCAGGCTCCAGGCTCTGAGCTGTCAGCACAGAGCCCAATGCGGGGCCTGAACCCATGAGCCGTGAGATCATGACCTGAGCCGAAGTTGGACGCTTAACTGACTGAGTCACCCAGGCACCCCAGTCATTCACTATTTCTAACCCCACACCTGCTATTCCATTGCTAGCCTTGGAACAGGAGTTCAAGGTTTCTTACCTCTTTGGATGTGATATTCTCCAAATCCTTCTGCATCATTATCTCCCTTAATTTGGTTTTAATTAATCTTTCTGTTCGCTCACGTTCAGTTGGTCTGAGAAGAGAGAAATGGTGATTTTTTTCTTAGGCAGGCATTTGACTAGCTTAATGAACATACCATTTGATTATGCTTCCCAACTGGCAGACCTTCCCTCTGTTACCCTCAAAAATTTATATTCTGAAGGTATGGTAAAAAAAAAAAAGTAATTGAGGAAACTTTCTTTGCACAATGTATAGAATGTAAACATGTATAGAGAGGCTGTACATGTAAAAGCCCTTAAATATATGCATAATCATCTATGAAGGAGTAAAGACAAATAGGCTATGCTGTGTATGCTACTTTAACACAGAACCACAGCCATACTTCTCCATCAAGTACCCCTGGCTACCACCTGCTGCACTAGAATACCAAGCTGGGTAGAACAATGCTGTGACCCACTATGGAACTGGGTCTTCTGTAGGTTAAAATGCCACCTAATGCTGATCATTCACTGCTGTCGTTCTAGAAAACAGGAAAGACAAAAGAATGATTTCTGCCTTATTCAATGAGGCAAATTCTTTCCAAAATGGGTTTCCAAGAATTAACTACCCAGAGGACTTCCATCCAAAATGCATTCCTTTTCATGAAGGTTCTCGTAACATCTCTGTGAAATTATTATCCCCATTTTACAGATGAAGGAAGCAAACACAGTTGAAAGGTTAAATGACATACCACAGATCACATACCCTGGCAGTTGAACCAGCACTCTCAGCCCAGCCTAACACCCTACCTGCAGGATTATGTTACTTCCCTTAATCTTCTGACTCTCAAAAATAAAATTACCCCAGGAACTAAAGGAAATTAAACTAGGAAGCTGACTCTCCAATTACTAGAAAGACATTGGTTCAATGTAACTGGATGCTTCTCTCTAAAAGCACTACTTCACATTATGCAGAATTTGAGTGAGGCTGACAAAGAGCACTTTCCATCTCATCTTTCCCTCTTACCTACTCAAGAAGGTATCTGCTCTGTACCTCCTTATTTGGAGATGGAAATGGACTAAGCCTTCAGGCATCCTGCCTGCCTTTGCTGCCTAAAGCCTTATCACTGGCTGCAAAAATAGCTTCGGTAATCTCCAAAGATGGATGCTCTGACCTCACAACCTTGGGGCTCCCTACCACTTGGACTCTTAGTTTCTCATGAGCCCTGCAGAATACAGATAATACTGGTGCCATTTCCCTATCCATCAAGGCATCCCTGTCTTGACCAGGATTAAAATTCTTAATCATGCTCCCCACGATTTTTCCTAGACACAGCTAATGGTAGGAACTTATATATTTCAGTCTTTTATTAAAAAATATTGATAAAAACAAATTTTACCACCTATGTGCATGAGTTAGATTCCCTAGTTTAGTAATCTTTCTCCTAATCCTTCACAACACTTGGATCAGAGTGGTTTGGGAGCAGATACACCTGGGTTTTAATCCGAGCCCTGCTACTTACCAGTGGTACAACCTTGAACAAATTCCTTCCCTTTTCTCAGCAGGTTTCCTTTTCTATAAAATGAGGACAATATCTGCCTCATGAGATTCTTGAGGATTAAATGAGGTACCATGTATGAAGTGGCTGGCATAATATTTGATATACACTGGAGGTACTACACACGTATGTTCCCTTCTTCCCCTTCCTTGGATTTCAAAATATAAACTGTATTTGCACTAGAGCACTTCAATCCATTTTGGCACACATTCTCCCTGTATGCTCAGCATTCTTTTTTAGGCTTTTCTAGTCAATTTAGGGAGGAGGGAATGGAAAAAACATGACAACACAGACACAATTTCTTGCTCAATTTCCCTAGAGAAAAATTTGGAAAATACATAAAAATGCAAAGAAAAATAAAAATCACTAAAAATCCCTGCATCAGAGATAATCATCAATACTCTGACCTATAGCTTTCAGTCTCTTTCTAAGGCAGATATATAAATATATCTTAAAATTGGGGTTATGTTGTACATACCAAGAACTAACATTTAATGAGCCTCTACCATGCGCCAGGGACTACACTTTACATTACTCTTTTTGCTTGGGGATATATATAGATAGAAAATGGCCAATTTCCTTGCCTTTTCTTTCTTTCTGCTCTAATACCCAAATTTTCTCCAATAAATCATGAGAAATGAGAAGGGTTTTCTCTCTCTCATGCAAGTCTGCTTTAGAATGTCCAGTTTTGCGGGGCACCTGGGTGGCTCAGTTGGCTGTCTGACTTTGGCTCAGGTGATGATCTCGTGGTTCGTGGGTACGCGTCCTATGTTGGGCTCTGTGCTGACAGCTCAGAGGCTGCTTGGGATTCTCTCTCTCTGCCCCTCCCCCCAACTCTCTCAAAATAAACTTAAAAAAATAGAATGTCCATTTTTGAGTCAGATGAGACATCCATCCCTTTGATACCCATCAACCAGCTATAAAGCATGAAATCAGTAACATTTTCCAAGATTCTGAAAGCCAGACTAATCCTTATTTTTTCAGTTACTGTGGGATCGTCAAAGGATTAGGGATAATGAAAAAGGAGGTCCTATTATCAGTAACACCCTATGCAAAAGAGCTTCCACCGCTTTTTTGACTGATCTGTTCACACAATTCTTGGATATTTTAGCTTTTCTAGTAAAAATAAGTTCACATTATTATCTAAATTAAGCATTTTCTTAAAAAACAAAAGAACTCCACCCCCCTGAACTATTTTGATAGGACTTTAGGAATCTGAAGGTGAAGGTTTATATGATCAGACAGTTAAGTAACTACTCTTTTTTCCTAGCTGTAGAATACCTTGGAAGTGCTGAGATGAGTTCAGAGCAAAATAAACACCTTTTTTAATTTCCAAAATAGTCACATAAGTTTCAACACATAGACCTAAAAAGGAAGTAAACATCATCTCCACCTCAGGCCTTTATCCAACTCAACAGTACACCAGGGAGATTTAATAAAATCTCCCTGACAAAGACCCAAAAAGGCAAAGGTGGGGCTGATTCCAACACTTGAATTATAAATTATTTTTTGACAAACGTGAACAGAAATCAGTTTAAAATTAGCATAACAACCTAGGCAGTCTTTTAAATTGACTGGAAACATTAGAAACATCCCTTTAAAAGCTTCTCTATGTCATTAATTTGCTTACCAAATGCTTCTTTCACAGATAATGCAAAGGCAGACTTCAGCCTACCTCCCTTTACATTTTTTTATTTAAAAAAAAAATTTATTTTAGAGAGAGAGCGAGCAAGCACGTGGGAGCCAGGCAGAGGGAGACAGAGAGAATCTTAATCAGGCTCCACTCTGAGCGACCACTGAGTGTGGAGCCTGACATGGGACTTGATCTCATGACCGTGAGATCATGACCTGAGCAGAGTTGGATGCTCAACTGACTAAGCCACCCAGGCGTCCCAGCCTAACTCCCTTTAAATTCAAATTTCAAATTAGTGGAATCTGAATAGGATTTTATGGTATTGCAGTTTTTTAATATGGAGATTCCAGTGTGCCCAGGAGTGAAACTCCTAAAGCCTTTGCAGATGGAAAGAATAGGGTTCTTTGTATGGCAGATGTGTAGTGTAGACAATGACTAATATCACTGGTAAGATTAATTCTCCAAGAGGAGAGATTAGGGGGGAACATGTTGCTTACGACACTTTGGACACAGTACAGAAAAATTCCGTGATCCTAAGTAAACTGACTTACATGTCTGTGAAGAGAGCTGGAGAGTCGGGCCGGTGGGACTGCACATCCTGCATAGCATTCCATTCATTGACTGATGACTGATCTGAGTTGATATGGCTCTCGTAATAACTCACCCAGGTGAGAAACAGACTGCCTGGATAGTAGTTATGCATTCTGGCCACCTCACAAGCCTTGTGTAAACTCTGTAATGCAGACCTGAAAGATACATTGGGAAATAAACACTGTAGAACTGTGGGGATACCAAAAAGCCAATAATCCATGTGTACCCAGAATTCTTTCAATTTTTAGATCCTATAGAATTTGGCCTCTGGAGAATCTATTCCCTGGAATTTAAGATTCTCTGATTCTGATTATACTATATTACCTATTCATAGCATTCGGCTAGATACTTCTTGCTGAAAGATATGATGCATTATTAAGATTGGGTTAGAGATGGGGGTAGGAGAACTGACAACCCATCAGTGAAAAACAAGTACCTATGGAGCTCATGACCCTGTGGTTGGAACATGCTATCTATGGGTGTACTATGTCACTACAGAACTAAAGATCTCAACCATTTACTATATTAACTATATAAAGATTGGTTTCCTTTGGTGCAGAATCATCTTACAGCATATATTCCCTATGATTCTCAGAGGGTCCACGAAGAACACATAGCTAGATGTCCCTAAGCCTTGAGGACATGTCCTTTCATGCCCAGGAAGGACTAATCTAATGACATTTATCATTCTTTTTTTTTTTTTAAGGTGTTAGAACCTTTATTTTTTACTTTTTTTAATTTTTAATTTTAATTTTTGTTTTAAATTTACTCCAAATTAGTATATAGTGCAACAATGATTTCAGGAGTAGATTCCTTAGTGCCCCTTACCCATTTAGCCCATGCCCCCTCCCACAACCCCCCCAGTAACCCTCAGTTTGTTCTCCATATTTATGAGTCTCTTCTGTTTTGTCTCCCTCCCTGTTTTTTATATTATTTGTTTCCCTTATGTTCATCTGTTTTGTCTCTTAAAGTCCTCATATGAGTGAAATCATATGATTTTTCTTTCTCTGATTGACTAATTTCACTTAGCATAATACCCTCCAGTTCCATCCACATAGTTGCAAATGGCAAGATTTCATTCTTTTTGATTGCCGAGTAATACTCTAACATACCACATCTTCTTTATCCATTCATCCATTGATGGACATTTGGGCTCTTTCCATACTTTGGCTATTGTTGATGGTGCTGCTATAAACATGGGGGTGCATGTGTCCCTTTGAAACAGCACACCCAGGGGCACCTGGGTGGCTCAGTCGGTTAAGCGTCCGACTTCAGCTCAGGTCACGATCTCGCGGTCCGTGAGTTCGAGCCCCGCGTCAGGCTCTGGGCTGATGGCTCAGAGCCTGGAGCCTGCTTCCGATTCTGTGTCTCCCTCTCTCTCTGCCCCTCTCCCGTTCATTCTCTGTCTCTCTCTGTCTCAAAAATAAATAAAACGTTAAAAAAAAAAAAAAAAAAAAGAAACAGCACACCTGTATCCCTTGGATAAATGCCTGGTAGTGCAATTGCTGGGTCGTAGGGTAGTTCTATTTTTAGTTTTTTGAGGAACCTCCATACTGTTTTCCAGAGTGGTTGCACCAGCTTGTATTCCCATAATGACATTTATCATTCTTGCTGCGTAAGTTTCCCAGTCTCTTTAAACCATTTATTCATATGCTTGAGCTACTTTCTAAGAATAGCTCTGGTTATACGAAGACTAATTAAATCTCTGACTCTGAACTTAGGAACCCAAGGTTAAACAAAACTGAAAAGTACCTTTTTTTTTAACTTTTATTTTTTTATTTGAAAAGTACCTTTTTGGTTATATGCTTGGGAAAAGCTAAAGCCAGAAATGCTAGGAAGTCAGTTACATAAAAGCAGGGATCTTTCTACATTTTGTTTACTGACATATTTCAAGTACCTAAAAGAATGTCTAGTTTATGGTTGGAGCACAGTATTTGCTAAAAGAAATGTCTTATTAGCTGTTAGCTAATGCTGGTCTCCTGTGGGAAGAGGGCAGTATGAGAAAATTCTATAGGCAATCTATTTACATCTTACTTCTAAAATTTTGCCTCAAAACAGAAGTGATCCATGTTAACTTTAGAAAATTTAGGGATCTTAAGTATAAGGCAGAAATAGCCTATAATCTGGCCACCTAGAAATAACCACTGTTAAGGTTTTAGTATAGATCTTTTCAGTTTTTTTGTTTATGCATAGATCTATAATAAAGATATGATCACATTCTATATACCTTTTAACTTGATTTTACTTTGTACCTTCTTACCAACGTCTATGTCAATATTCTTCAACCAGATTCTTTTTTAATTTTCAAAAATATTTATTTTTTGAAAGACAGAGTGCGAGTGGGGAAAGAGCAGAGAGAGAGGGAGACACAGAATCAGAAGCAGGCTCCAGGCTCTGAGCTGTCAGCACAGAGCCCGACACGGGGCTTGAACTCACAAACCGCAAGATCATGACCTGAGCCGAAGTCGGACACTCAACCAACTAAACCACCTAGGTGTCCCATCAACCAGATTATTCTTAATGGTTGCATTATATTTAGTAACATGGAGGCACCATAATTTAATTCCTCCTTTTCAGACATTTAAATTGTTTTCCATTTTTTGCTATTATTACAACACTATGGTTAAAATTTTTGTACACGCCCACGGTTATCACCTTAGGATAAATTCTTAGAAGAAGAATTACTAGGTTAAAAGGGCATGCAAAATGGTAAGGCATATTGGCAAATCATCCTTAAGAAAGGCTGTTCCAGTTTATTCTTCCACCAATAGTAAATGACAACGTCTGTTCCTTAAGTCCTTGTCAACCCCATATATTGTAAGTTAAAAAAGAAAATAGTTGCCAATTTAATAAAGGAAAAACATTTCAGTCCATTTTTATCAGGGAAACAAATTTTTCCCTAAAAACAAAGTTGCAGAATCTTTTAAAATGCTTTCTATTACTCAAAGTAAGCCAAATTCTCAAGAGAAGTTTGTCAGATTCTGAGAATTCTCAGTGAATTTCAGTGTCATTACATAGATTGGAAGGTAAGGGCCAGCTGAGTGCAATGTACAGGATATTCAACACATGTTTTCTTTATCCAGGAAACATGTGCTTCAAAAGCATATGCCACAAGTGTCTGGGGCAAGTGCCCTAAAATACACTCAAGGCTTATTAGCCACCTCAGTTATTTTAGCTGCATACAGGATTGGGAGGCTGCAGTAACCACCTTCTCTATGAAGGAAACACCTGGTCTAAATGCTGCTTTGATCCATACATTTTTTTTTTTTTTCCCTGTGACTTTCAGTTCACTACTCCCCATGTGGTACACCAAAAACTTTATTCTACAATGAGCTAACAGAAGTAGGACTAGTCAATTTGCTTTAGAACATCCCAGATTGAACTAGGTTATTACTTGAATCTTCACTGTCTTATGAATTAAGACTGCTTTGTACTCCTTTTCAAAATATAACTAAAAACACTGCCATTTTTGGGACTTACGCTGTTTGGTTTTACTTGAGACCTAGGAACAGATATAGGTCAATTGCCTTTAAAGGAGTCTTCGTCAGAGAAGGTAAGTTTTCCATGAGAGATTTATCTGTGAAACGTGCCCTAAATCTAAAAATCTGGCTTAAACACATAACTCTGTTCTACCTCAATTACTGCATGAAATGGTGACTCTTAAGCTCATTTGACTCTGTTTTATCCAGCTCAAGTCTATCAATCCTGTTATTCAGGGGCAAATGAGCTCTCTGGAATCTTTTTTCAGGCTCCTTTATTTCCTGTTGGCTTTCATTCTGTCCATTCTGTTCCTCAGGGGGACTTCTACTACAGAACAGGCAGCTGAATGAGAAACTAAAATTCAAATCCCTGAACTCAGGGATAGACTAAATCTTAGAGTCACACCATTCCCTAGTTATATGAGATCATTTTTCTACATAATCGAGAATAAGTAAGAGTCGATTCTGTCTAAATAGAAGAGATACTCTCAGGCCAGTTATGTAACCTTTCCAAAACCTCAGTTTTCTCATCCATAAAAAGGAGCCACTAATATTATATTGGGGAGTTGGTGTGATGACTAGATATAATCCACATAAAGCACGCTGTCTGACACATAGTTAAGTAGCTCCAAAGCATCAGCACACCAGCTGATGTTTATTGACAACTATAATGTGTAGGCTTTATTTGTATTATGTAGTCTTGCAAACAGTCACCAGCAATTTAAATGGAAACTTATCTACCTATAACTCCATCAATAATATCCCTGATTACCTTAAGAAATTCAACACTAATGCATTGTAGTACTGCAACGTTGTAGATTTGGCTCTAGACTGTTACTAACTTAAGTCAATGTGTCCCTGTAAAACTCTGTTCCAATTGGCAATCTGATCCATTAAGTGTCTTCCTGAGTCTAAGAACATCTCTGAATTTTACTTGTGTACCAATGCTTAAGGCCTTCCACTATGAGAATTTGAAAACTGAACTCTTAGGTCATCTTTAACTATGAGGACCACACGAACAGATCACACAAAATCTTAAACACACAAACAGATCATATAGCATTTTCATAGAGAACTGTGCTATTTCAAATACTGCTATTCACAAAATATTGCCCTAATACTATATTTAAAAACGTTCATAGAGACATTAAAAGTCCTCTTACCACATTGCCTGTACAGATACAGGTTTGAATATGTGCACTCTGTTATCCGTTGATACACTGAACCCACTAAGGAAAAAAATGAGACAAAAATCCACAAATGAGAGTAGGTTATTTCAGTTTTGAGTTTTTGAGGTCATTTCCCAGGCTCACAACTGCTGGCTTGGTAGAAGAAATCACCAGGTTCATGTAGAAGTTAACTGGAGTATAGTTGACTTGAAAAGCTTGACTGAAAAGCTTCAACAAATTGTCTGATTTTATCTACCAAGCAAAACGAATGGACTCCCACACTGGAGTTAGGAAATTACATATAGTTTCCCAGCTGTAGCTACAGACAAACTGTTCTGCTGTATATTTCTATTTGGAAGTCTTGTGGGTTCTTAGCAAACCTGACCTGGGTTTTATAAACTGGAGCAAACATCTTGGTCTCTTGGGGACACATTCTAAAAACACCAGGAGGTGGGGGTGGAGGGTCACTGGAAGGAATTGGCACAGGAAAGGGGTTATACTGTAGGCTGACAGCTGGCAGAGGCAGCAAGAGGTTATTTGAAACAGAACATATCATCCTCTGGGAGAGCATTGCAACAGTCCCACATGCTCAGATGAAAGAGTGAGCCAACAAACTAGTTTTTCTTTGTTTGGATTCTTACTGTAGCCAGCCTAGAAGAACAGAAGTGAGAGGCCCTGGCAAGTTATATTTTTACTCCACTTTACAAAACAGAAGTTTAAAAGGACTCACTGAGTTGCTGACATGACAGTTTACTTGGGCACACTGGGCCTCCCATTCAGCTGAATGAATGGGCACTAAGATGGAACCCATCCCTTGGCTTTCTGTAGGAGAATAAAAACGGAAAGCTCTTACCCATCACCATCCAAATGAATTAGGGTGTCACTCCAGAGAGGCAGGACTAAGCCCATGGTACAAGTGCTGCTGCAAGACAAGAAACAGTCCACAGGTTAATAATGCCTATTATTTTAGGAAGCAGTTCTTTATTAACTCTTTCAACACAAAAGATAAAGCCCCTCAGCTCTAAATTCTGGCGTGTTAGGAGTGGAGGAATTTCTATCATATTACTATCAACCTAATGCATGTGCTCTGGAGCTGTATCAAACAGGTGGTTATTAGGTCCTTACATATTTAAAAAAGAAAACTTATTGACTGAGCAACTTGTATTGCAATCTCGAAAGTGGCCACTGTCTAAAAATCCACATGCTGACTTGTGATTGGCAGGTTTCACCCCAAAGTCACAGCACCTAACACAACAACAAAAAAATTTCTTTTAATATTTATTTTTGGGGGGGGGGGAGAGAGAGAGAGAGAGAGAGAGAGAGAGAGAGAGAGAGAATGAATCTGAAGCAGGCTCCAGGCTCTGACCTGTGAGTATAGAGCCTGACAAGGGGCTCGAACCCATGAACTGTGAGATCATGACCTGAGCTGAAGCTGGATGCTTAACTGACTGAGCCACCCAGGCACCCTCCAAAATTTTTTCTAATGCCAAGAACTGCTGGTTGCTGAAGACCTCTGAATATATAATTTGCTCAAATTTAATTCTGAAGTTTATGTAGATTTACTAAACATCAGAACACATTCAATTGTCTAAAAGAGAAAGGGAATTAAAATATGTAAAAAAGTAATTGTTAATGGTTTGTGATCAAGTTAGAGAGAAAAAATAGACACAATGCAACTTAAATAAAACAGAGCCTGGTGACAGTGCACTGAACTAGACCAGCACTGCTGAGATGCAGAGCGAATAGGAATGTTAACAAACCAACAAAAGGACAGCCCTAGTATACTGAAATCCTATTTAAGTCACATATTAACTCAGGGAGGAAATTAGCTTTAAGTTAAGGGAATAGGTTGGGATAGAAAGCCATAGGTTCTCAGGGTGCCTGGGTGGCCCAGTTGGCTAAGTATCCGACTCTGGCTCAGGTCATGATCTCACAGTTTGTGAGTTTGAGCCCCATGTTGGGCTCTGTGCTGACAGCTGAGGGCCTGGAACCTGCTTCTGATTCTGTGTCTCCCTCTCTCTCTGCCTCTCCCTCACTTGTGCTCTGTCTCTCTGTCTCTCTCTCTCAAAAAAATAAAATGTAAAAAAAGAAAAAATTAAAAAAAAAAAAAGAAAGAAAGCCATGGGTTCTCAATTGTGTCTCTATTGCACCACTTCTCTGTAGTCTTCCCCGGACCTCTGCCACTTTCTCTCCTTAAGGTTGCCATAAGCCAATTTCCCCTTCCATCCAGTCTCCCAAAGGCTTTGACGCCCTCTCCCTGCCAATGTATCTAGAAGAGCAGCATGGTATAGAAGGAACCGTACACATGGGAGGCAGAACAGCAAATTATGGTTGAGAGCACGGGCTCTGGAGTCACATGGGCTCTGGAACCCAGATTCTGGCACTAACTGTATAATTTTAGGCAAATTATTTAATTGCTTTGTGCTCCAGTTTTCTCATCTATAAAACCAAAAACACCTTCTTTTGAAGATTAAATAACACACTAAAAATGTGTATCACAGTACCAAAACATAACAAAACACTTACACTGTATCAAAATATCTGGATTTGATCTCCTTCGGTATTTCAATTCTTTTTGGTAAGTTATTTACCCTCTCTGTCTTAATTCCTTCATCTTAAAATGCAGGTAACAAAACCTACTTTCATAGAGTTATCATAAATATTTTAAGTATTTAAAGTGAAACAATACATATGAATAGTCACATAAAACAAATGCTGAGTATGAATTTTTGGTGAGTGTTCTAATACAACTGAAAGTGGGGGCATGGAGAGACAGGAAACATCACAAAGATGCAGTGAAAACAACATGAAGAATATCAAGCTTTGACTGTTGGGAGTCAGTGCAGGGCTGACCAAGGCCATTCCCTAGGTGGGCTGTGTCTAATGCTTTGCACTGTGCTTGCTGGTCTGTGTTACTCAGTGCTCCCTCCACTAATGATTCCAGAGTTCAGGAGAGTCAAATCAAGATTGCAACAGCTTATCCACATTGGAAGGCTGGGCCTGAACTCCAGACACACAGCTATCATGCTAGAGTCCAGGGGGGAGGAAGACAACTCTACCACTATTTTCATTGAGAAGATGAGATGAGCACAAGTAAAACTTGTTTTGAAAATGGTGTCCTCAGATGGAGTGGGGTTATTTTCAGAGTAGTTCCTTTTTCCTTCTTTTCTTTTTCTTTTTGAAGTGAGTGCCTAGCCAGGTTCTCAGCAACAAGTATAGTTTGGGTATAAACACAAAACGTTTATAGCCTAGTGACAAATCTTGACATTAAGTAACTACAGAAGAGGATGCAGAGGTCTAAAAGAGTGTGATATATGAGCTTGTGATCAAACACCAGTTAAACTTTGGACAAGAGGCAGTGATATGTAGGAATCAAACATCACATTTTCAGCTTATATTCAGGCCAGGCTCCTTCTTTACATTAAGAAATAGCTTTTTCACATGATAGGAAAGACAGGCCTGAATTAGGCACACCTAGTATTTTTTATCTAGTTTACCTTGAGTTTCATGAGATTTTTCTCCTTTAGAGTATAGGTACTTATTTTAGTACTCATCCCATTCAACAAATATTTATCGAGTGCCTATTTGTACCAGACATTTCAAGGTGTTGGGGGTTCAAAGGAAAATTACAAAATGACACCAAAAGGCTCTATTATTTTATAATTTGAAATATATTCAATGCAATTTGGAAACCAAGGTTACACTGTATATTAAATATTTGTTATGTTTTCACTCTTATGTGGATCCTGAGAAACTTAACAGAAGACCATGGGGGAGGGGAAGGAAAAAAAAAAAGAGAGGGAGAGAGCCAAACCATAAGGGACTCTTAAAAACTGAGAATAAACTGAGGGTTGATGGGGGGTGGGAGGGAGGGGAGGGTGGGTGATGGGCATTGAGGAAGGCACCTTTTGGGATGAGCACTGGGTGTTGTATAGAAACCAGTTTGACAATTTCATATTAAATAAAAATGTCTTCCTTAAAATATAACACAATACTGAAAGAACTTGTAAACAGGCTAAATGAATTGGCATATCATATCTTGGGGACTATTTGGGAAGATATGTCTGTCATAAACAATCGGTTCTACTTTGGTTTAGTGCTATTTTGAAACATGAACTTTTTATATTCTCTGATATAAAATGATACAAATTCCTTCAACAGCAGTTGAGCTAGAAATGATACTAGATTACCTGAGTGCCAGTATTCTGAAGTGGGCAGCACTTTTTTTTATTATCCAAGGAGATTAATCAAACAGAAGATGGGAATTCATAATACTGAGGTTACCAAACAGAATGAAAACTAGTTTCTATAGCTTTTCACATTACATTCTGTCTTCCATAAAATAAAATTTTCTTTTGTTAGTCAGATGTGATTCAGGCAGGACCATTACTGAAGACAGATGAAATTCACTGAGGATAAATTATTGGGCACCCATATTAATAAGCATTCTTTATGATTTCTGGGAACATTTGGAACAAAGTAAAAGAGATAAGATTACACAGCTCATTTCTCACATGCTGAGTCAGGAGAATCTGAAGTTGTTGCCTTGGATCCCTAGGGGAAGACTCAAGCATAAGTTTCCACGCAATCCCAGTTCCTGTTTTATGGGGTTTCTAAGAGAAGAATCAGGAAGAACCAAAGGAAATAAGATATAGAGTAGCACTGCCCAACTGAACTTTCTGCAACAATGGAAATGTTCTGTACATGTACTGTCCAATATGGCAGCCACTAGCCACATATAGCCAAAGTACTTGAAATGTGGCTAGTTGTGACTGAGGGACTGACATTTAAATTTTGTTTAATTTTAACTTATTTAAATGGTCACAAAGTGGTTAGTGGCTACTGTATGGGACAGCGCAGATCTAGAGAGAGAAAAGTCCAAATCAGAGGTCTTAAAATACTAATGATGTAGGCAAGGTAGGTAGTTAAAAGGATAAATGCTTACTTTCTGAAAGGTCTATTGCTTAGCTAATACCAGAGGTTAAATCCATGCAGGAGAAAACCGAAATGTGGTTTATAAACCTGTGTAATTTCAGAGCATACAATTAAAGGCTGTAAGAGTTATACAAGGTAACAACTCTGGCCTCGTGAAACCACAAATAACTTTCAGGTTGACTGTACAAGTGTAGGTAAACACTTGTTTGGGAAACCTAATGACAAATGTGATTTTTTTCTTCCCAAGATCAGGACAATTAGAATCACTCCCTGTCTTCTCTTTGTGGCTAAATTCTCCCAGGCCCGGATCACACTGCCAGCTACTCCACAGTTCCATTCTAGTCCTGAATGAGGAAGTCAATGCTTTGAGACATCTGGCAGGATTTCCTGAGGCTTATTATCTGGAGTGCAAAGATCTGCTTAGCCACATTCCACAGTCTTCTCAAGGTTTCTCCAGAAGAAGTGGGAAAATAAAAAAGGAAAGCAATAAACCTTACGGACACAAAAGAGCCAGGTTCTGAGTGGTGTATGGTATCTTTAAATATAGGATGCAAAGTACTGCTAAAGCCAAAGGTGCAAGATTATAAAAGGTTCTGTTCTGAGTTTAAAGAATCAATTCCTCCCAACCCTGCCCTTCTACCTCAGAAGCAGGAAAAAGGAAGTAAAACATTTGGTAAAAGCAAGGTGTAAGGCCAAGAATAAATAGAAGAGATTGCAGTTAAAGTGGGCTCTCTTTGAACCCAAGACCCACTGGTGCACTATATTAAAGGGTACGTGCCCTAGAATCAGCAATGTGAATCATTACTGCTTAAAATAGAGTTAACTACAAAGAAAAGGTAGGTTTTTATTCCTGGAGACTGAAGTTTAAATCATTTGCTTTATATTCATTACCACCTAAGGGTAGAGGAAGGTGAGGAATAGGTGATAAATTAGGAACACAATCAAAGACATTCACTAATCATTTTCATCCCTCAAGATTGTATGGCTAAGATAACTTTTGTGCTCCCTAGTTTTAGGCATTGACCTTTAAGAATAGAATTGGCAAAATATGTTTTTGTAATAACTCAAAAGGCAACTGGAATAGGTTATTTAAAAAGGAGTCTTCTCATCCTCCTTTTGGGGTACCGTACCTGTCATTAGAAGAGAAATCCATTCCTAGGACGATGCTTTCTTCAGTGTCTTGTCTACCATTAGTTGAAACCACTACCATATAGCGTGTTCTATTCTGGTAAGTACTTTCTAGTCTTACAGCCTGGAAGATAACAGACAACAGATACGTTAGGAAATTTAGAAGGTTAGTTGTAGATCATTCAACCTTTTTTATATCAGCATCTTACAGCATGCTCAGGAAGACTTAAATTCACATCCCAGCTCATGTATTAACTATGAAACCTTCAGTAAGTTACTAAATTAATTGGAGGGAGATATAATAATACCTACCCCCATTGGATCATAAGAATCACATGAAATAATGCATGTAAAACACAGTGCTTGGCATAGAGTAAAAGCTCTATAAATATTTGCTACTAGCATTTATAATAACAACTACCAGGGCATGTTCTAAAGATCGAAGAGGGAAATGTGAGTTGTATGAATGTGAGCACCGGACTCATAGATGCAAGTTGCAGAAACAATTTCAATACAAAGCAAGCTATTAATATATAAGAGGAGTGTACTCAATTGAAAGATTATACACTATGAGATTTCCTTCTTTAGTTTTAGTGATAAAGACATTGCTTTTTCAGAGGCTTATATTATTTTTTTGTTAAAAATTTTATTTATTGCTTGTTTATAGTACTTTAAACGGGCCTTCCAAAAATTTGAATATGGACAGGATATTAAATGATATTAAGGATTTACTGTTAGTGTGATAATGGCACTGTGGTTATGCTTTCTTCTTAAGTATCTAGAGTAAAATGACATGGTGTCCAAGTTTTACTTTAAAATGTTCCAACAATGGGAAGCAACCAAGATGTCCTTCAGTAGGTGAATAAACTAAATACATACAAAGGAATATTATTCAGCACTAAAAAGAAATGAGCTATAAAGTCATGAAAAGACATGGAGGAATCTTAAATGCATATTACTTTGTGTGAGGAGCCAATCTAAAGAGGCTACATATTATATGATTCGAACTATATGACATTCTGTAAAGGGCAAAACTATGGAGTCAGTAAAAAGATATGTAGTTGCCAGGGTGTAGGGGAGTACAGAAGTTTTTAGAGCCATGAAACTACTCTGTAGGATACCAAAGTGATGGATACATGTCATTATACATTTGTCAAAACCCACAGAATGTACAACACCAAGACTGAACCCTAAGGTAAACTTTGACTTTGAGTAATAATGATGTGTCAATCAATGTAGGTCCATCAATTGTAACAAATGGGGCAGGCTATGAAAGAATGGAGACAGAGAATATATGGGAAATCTCTACCTTCTGTTCACTTTTCCTAAAACTGCTAAAAAAAAAAAAAAAAGGCCATTAAAATTTTTGTTAAGAGGGCACTTCTTGGGGCGCCTGGGTGGCTCAGTCAGTTGAGTATCCGACTTCGGCTCAGGTCATGATCTCAGAGTCTGTGAGTTCGAGCCCTGCATCGGGCTCCGTGCTGACAGCTCAGAGCCTGGAGCCTGTTTCGGATTCTGTGTCTCCCTCTCTCTCTGACCCTCCCCCGTTCATGCTCTGTCTCTTTCTGTCTCAAAAATAAATAAATGTTAAAAAAAAAAAAATAAAAAAAAAAGAGGGCACATCTTATAACAATAAATAATAACAATTATTATAATAAAGAGGGTTGGGGGAGACTTTGGGAAATGATAGAGATGTTTATGGCATAGATTGTGGTGATGGTTTCATGGATGTATACTTATCTCCAAACTCATCCAGTTGTACATATTAAATATGCACAACTTTTTGAAGATCAATTATGCCTCAATAAAGCAATTTAACAAAATTTTCCAATAAAGATGGGGGCCTGGCTGGCTCAGTCAGTAGAGCATGTGACTCTAGATCTCAGGGTCATGAGTTCAAACCCCACGTTGGGCACAGAGTTGAAGCTTAAAAAAATAAAAATTCCAACAAAGAAAGAAAAAAATGTGGGGGTGGGGTGGGAAACAGATGAAAAAAATGGCTTCCAGTTAACATCCATTCAAATATTACTATACATTTACTGCATATATAATCAGAGCCAAGTGCTAAAGATTCAATGGTAGAAGAAAGATACCGTCCTTGCCTTGCAGAGTGCACAGTCTAGTTTGCTCTTCTTTTTTTTTAAAAAAAATTTTTTTTTTAACATTTATTTTTGAGACAGAGAGAGACAGAGCATGAACAGGGGAGGAGCAGAGAGAGAGGGAGACACAGAATCTGAAACAGGCTCCAAGCTCTGAGCTGTCAACACAGAGCCCGACGCGGGGCTCGAACTCACAGACTCTGAGATCATGACCTGAGCCGAAGTCGGACGCTTAACCGACCAAGCCACCCAGGCGCCCCTCTTTATTTGTTTTAATAAAAATCCAGGAAACTGCACTGGAGGCAATTTACTCTGTATAAAATACCCACCATTCCTTATCTTTCCTTATCTCATAAGAGACACAGAGTTCCAATCCCATCAACTAGCTCAAGATATCCGTCAGAAATTTGACAGAAATTTCTATTTGGGATTCTTTCAGTGCTTCTCTTGGAGTTTCCTTTCCCTCAATTCTGTCACTAATCCAAAAGTAGCCATGCAAAGAGAAAAAGAAATGCAGTCACACAGCTTAAGTGAGCCATTTAGCAAGGCAGAGAGAGGTAAGACTCACTGCCATGGCTACCTTTTTGTCTCTAATCCGATACAACTAGGAAAAGTTAGGGAAGCACAAATGGCAAAAGTGGCCATATTAAAACTTGTTTCTAATAAGAGCTGATACAACAAGAATGTAACATCCACCATTCTGATTCCAAGTATGCAAGGTTGAGAGAGCTGTACTGCTAACTTGATGTTCCACAAAGCAACAGAGCATTTCAAATCAAATTCATTTGTGAGAAGCTAAGAACTAATACTTAAATGGACAAAGGCCTAACAGAGGGCTGGGCCAAACGAGCATTATACACATATAGCTATGGATAGGAGTAAATGCACATGAGGAGACTGGAAGGCAGCATCAACACTCTGATTCTAGGAACACAACACAGAATATTAAACTAATCAGAAACCAGGTACAGGTAAACTAGAATTTTTTATCAACAAGAGCTCACATATTATTACATACCTAAACTTGGGCTTGCCTTGGCAAGCTCTGAGCTAACTGTTCAGTTTCCTAAATATGTTAGGGGCTCTTTCATCCTCTGTCAAGGCTCAAATACATACAGAATGGGAACAACTGAACTGTGCTCCTGAAATTTATCCACAGCTTCTACACCAACCAGTGGCTAAGCTGAAACAAATAAAAGGAAAAAACAAATAACCTCCACAAACATTACCTATCATACAAGTTATGAGACTAAGTTAGCAGGTGGGCAGCAAGAGTTTCTTTGGGATATTCAGGGTAAACATTAGTTGTCTTAAAAAAATTTTTAATGTTTATTTTTTCAAAGAGAGAGAGAGAGAGAGAGAGAGAATGAACACATAGGCTGGGGAGGGAGAGAGGGAGGCACAGAATCTAAAGTAGGCTCCAGGCTCTGAGTTGTCAGCACAGAGCCCAACACGGGGCTCAAACCCACGAGCCACAAGGTCATGACCTGAGCTGAAGTCGGACGCCTAACCAACTGAGCAACCCAGGTGCCCCATTAGTTCTCTTTTGTAAATGTGAGGGGTTTATTTATTCCTAACATCAAGAGAATTTCAAACATTTGGCCTTCCCTTGCTTATTAATATAATCATAACATCAGACCCCAAACCTAATGGGAAATGCTGATTTCCCATTTTATACTGATTTAGGATTAAGTAATAGGTACATCTCAGATTTCTTCAATTCTAGGCTTTTTAGATGGCAGAAAGGCACTTAGAGGCCTTAGGGTTTGATCTCGGACCTCTAGAGAGTATCTGTGTAATTGCTAATACGTTTTTGTTTGTTTGTTTTTTATTTTTTTGAGATCTATTTTTAGGCAATCTCTACACCCAATGTGAGGTTCAAACTTACAGCCCTGAGACCAAGGGTTACATGCTCTATCGACTGCGCCAGCCAGGTGCCCCAACTAATTCTTACTAAAAGGAAGTGGTGCTTTAATCAGGAAGTCAGAAGCCATTAACACTTATATACTCAAGAAGGTTGAGATGAAAGCTTTTATAGAAAAAATTGCAATGCTGAGGATGGACTCAAGGTTTTAAATTTCCTTTCAAAGTTCAAGATTCTAGGTTATGGAATTAAAAATTTAAGAGCCACAGCATAAAGAAAAACCCAATACCCACCTGGGTTTGAAGTTTATTTCATACTCTTCTGTTGGGAAGAAGATTGACAAAATCTAATAATGTAATTTAACCCAACAAGTTAATCAGAGAAATGTAATTTAAAATGGCAGTTTTTTACATAATTCCCTAATATTGGAATTGGCAGTAATTTGCACATTTCCTTAGTTTCCAACATTTACATGGAATAGATGACTAGAATAAGACAACAATTCAGATGCATTTGATCAACTAAAGTTCTCACTGAAAAGAATACCACTGAAATTTATTCTAATTGTCCAGCCAAAACAATATTTTAAATTTCAAAACTTGGCAATAATAGCAACTGAGAAAATTATTCCAAGAAAGTCCATTTATTGCCTAAAGTTGAAATCTTGTTACAAGTTTCAGGTGAACTGGATTCAGCAATCTGAGGACTGGGGTAGGTCTGAGAAGTCACCTGCCTCTGCTTTATTTCTGAGAGATAAGAACTCAACCTGTTTGCAAAGCTCATCTATCAAAGAATGATGTTAAAATTTCTCTCAGTAACTAACTTAAATTTTTAATCTCATTATAAGCAGTTCACAAACACCACCTGGTAAAATAACTTCTGTCTTCAGTATCATCCAACATCAAGAAATACTATTCCTTAAGCTTATACTGCACCTTTGCCTTTCATTTCTTTTTACTAAGAGTCTTACATCATGCCACTGCATGCAATGTTTATTCTCAAGGAAGCCACATTATAAAGTCCCAATGTCTAGACAGGCAGCTCACCCAATCCATCAGAGAGAAAGGTTTCAAAAGTATGTAAATATTAAATTCTAGCCAAAAGAACAAAGCAAAGTCAATATATAAAATTAAAATAGACTTCAGATGTGATACTAATAAACTAAAGAACATTGTTTTCAAAAGAAACAGAGCTTGAGGGAGTCTCAGGATTTTATTCCTTCAGTCTATCTCTATGAAATTCTTCAATTAAAAAAATCTATGTATTATATTCTTTGTAGCCATTAAAAACAGATTTATTTGCTGACACGGAAAGATATCTATAATAAAGTGTGAAGAAAGCAGGTTATAAGACAGCATTTATATTTTTTCTATTTCATCTTTAAAAATGTTTATTTATTGATTTTGAGAGAGAAAGAACGCAAGCAGAGAAGGGGCAGAGAGAGAATCCCAAGCAGGCTTGGCACTGACAACACAGAGCCCAATGCAGGGCTCAATCTCACAAACTGAGATCAGGACCTGAGTTGAAATCAAGAGTTGGATGCTTGACGGAGTGAGCCACCCAAGGAGCCCCTTATCTCATTTTTGTAAAAAAAAAAAAAAAAAAAAAAAAAAAAAAAAAAAAAAGGTGCTTTGACATATACTCTTTTCCCCTTTTATTATTATTTTTTAATATTTATTTATTTTTGAGAGAGAGGGAGACAGAGTGCAAGAGGGGGAGGGGCAGAGAGAGAGGGAGACACAGACTCTGAAGCAGGCTCCAGGCTCCAAGATGTTAGCACAGAGCCTGCTGCAGGGCTCCAACTCACAAACCATGAGATCATGACCTGAGCTGAAGTGAGATGCTTAGCCAACTGAGCCACCCAGGCACCCCTCTCTTTTCCTTTTAATTCTAAGCTCAGATCAAGTGTAAGAAGCCTTCATTGTTTGTTTGTTTGTTTGTTTGTTTTTATTAATTTTTTTTTTTTTTTTTTTTTTTTGGGGGAGAGAGAGAGCAAGAACGGAGGGGGGGGGGGGAGAGAGGGAGACACAGAATCGGAAACAGGCTCCAGGCTCCGAGCCGTCAGCCCAGAGCCTGACGCGGGGCTCGAACTCACGGACCGCGAGATCGTGACCTGGCTGAAGTCGGACGCTTAACCGACTGCGCCACCCAGGCGCCCCTGTTTGTTTGGTTTTTTAATAGTTTTCTTTCTTTTATTTATTTTGAGAGAGAGAGAGAGAGAGAGAGAGAGAGAGCACATGCACAAGGGAGGGGCAGAGAGAGGTGGGGAGGAGAGAATCCCAAGCAGGCTTCATAATGTCAGCATGGAGCCTGATGCAGGGCTCGAACTCATGAATCGTGAGATCATGAGTCAGATGCTTAGCTGACTGAGCCACCTAGGCCCCCCCCCGAAACCTTCATAGTTATAAAGGTCAGTAGTAAAACCTTTTCGTTACTCAAAACTGATTAGCCTTTCATATACACACATTTCCCCTAATTTCATTCATCCATGAGCAAGTTGTCAGTTATTCACTGTCACTTTTTTTTCAAATGTATTTGTTTTGAGAAAGAGAGAGACAGCATGAGCAGGGGAGGGGCAGAGAGAGCGAGAGTGAGAGCGAGAGTGAGAGCGAGAGCGAGAGAGAGAGAGAGAGAGAATGAGAACGAATGAATCCCAAGCAGGCTCCGTGCTGCCAGTGCAGAGCCTGACTTGGGGCTCAAACTCACAAACTGTGAGATCATGACCTAAGCTGAAACCAAGATCACACATCAGGGAGACTAGTAGGTTTTCTGATACTCAGATTTGGCTATTTTTATCATTGATCCACTTCAGCAAGAGCAGAGTCAGAGAATCTGACACATACTTTTATATATACACATAAGACTGGAAGGAAGCTTATCCAAATTACTAAGAATTGTTTTTTCAGAGTGTAAGATACAAAGTGATTTTTACTTTCTTCCTTATACCTTTCTGTTTGTATGATTTTTAAAACTTTTGTATTTAGAAAAAATAAACCCATTTTCATTCTGAGCAACTATCAATGAACTATAAAAAACAAAACCAAAAAACTCCTTATTTTCTTAAACTCTTCTACAAAGTGAAAGTACTAAAAAACATCTCCCTGTATCTTATGAGCACCTTACCTCTAGTAAAGAACACTGAACTTCAAATGTTAAGAAAGTTTTTTATTTCCCAGTTTTTTTTTTTTTAACGTTTATTTATTATTGAGAGACAGAGAGACACACAGAGTGTGAGCAGGAGAGGGGTAGAGAGAGGAGAAGACACGGAATCCAAAGCAGGCTCCAGGCTCTGAGCTGTCGGCACAGAGCCTGATGTGGGGCTTGAACCCACAAATGTGAGATCACAACTTAAGCCCAAGGCAGACACTTAACTGAGCCCCCCAGGTACCCCCCGTTCCAGTCCATTTTATGTTAAATGGGTCTTTGATAATGTGCAAGAATACCAAAAAACCCACTGTCTTTATTTTATCAGCTACAGTTTTCCTAAGTACTGAAGTTAATGCTTGAGACTGTATTTGGAATGCAGAGCTTCCCTGAAGGAAAAACTGGTTCACTCTTACTTTCAATGCTAAAGCAAAATGTGGGATTTGGTGCCTCTATTTGTTGTTTGGTTACTGAAAAAATAAAGGCAGGGCTTTCAGTTGACTATCAAACTTTTAACCTTATGTACAAGTCCCAGGATGAGAATTTTAGCATTCCAAATTTAACTCAAAACAAAAGGCCTTGCTTTGAGTCTACAAATGCTCCTTTCAGTTAGAAAAGTGCTAATTTGTCCAAAGTCACACAATGTATTCACTCATTTTCTTGAAGATGACTCACTCAATAATCTGAAACATAATGACTATGTGTTTGTAACAATTCAAAACAACTGTAAAATGGCTGGTCATTTAAACTGAATTAATTCAGAGGCATCAGTTACATTTTCTGAATTTGTATTTTATAAATGTAAAGCAGCTGAAGTTGCACATTTTAGCAGGGGAAGAAAAACAGTTAATTGCCAACTCTGCCTTCCTAACTGCTTCCTTAATGCTCTCCTGTGGTTAAAATTATTTTAACATTTAGAGGTACATTCTAAACTCCAGAAGGTTATCAAAGAGAAAAAGATAAAGTAAGTGATGACAGACCTCAACTTTAGCTCTACCAAACCACACAAGTTTTGGAAACTATAAACAAATATATCTAATGGACATCTAGTACGTGCAAGTGACCATTATTATGGGTTCTAGAGGAGGTGTTCTCAAAGTGTGACTCCTGGATCAGCAGCAACAACATCACTCGAAAACTTGTTAAAAATGCAAATTATCACTGCCTACCCCTTCCCAAATCAAACATTGTGGAGTCCAGCAAATGGCAGTTCAACAAAGCTTTGCAGGTGATTCTGATGGGCTCCAAGGTTTGAGTATCTGCTTTCAAGCATCTAAAAAATTTTTGTTTTTACATTTATTTATTTTTGATAGAGAGAGACAGAGCACAAGTCGGGGAGGGGCAGAGACAGAAGGAAACACAGAATCCGAAGCAGGCTCCAGGCTCCGAACCGTCAGCACAAGCCTGATGTAGGGCTTGAACTCACAAACCACGAGACCATGACCTGAGCCGAGGTTGGACGCTTAACTGACTGAGCCACCCAGGTGCCCCCGCTTTAGAGCATTTTTGCTGTAAGAGCTGTACCCCACTTTGTTCAATTATAAATAAGTGTTAAGATAGAAGTATATAAAAATATAGACAGGATTTACATAAATGTATGATGTGATTTTCAGATTAGGACATAAAATAATGATGTAAGGATTTATTTCATATTCTTTCAATTTCAAAGGAAGTTTCTCAAAAAAATTGGTGGTCATTTTAAGGTGACAGAGGTAGCATCTGAGAGGACAAAATGACCTAATTTAAACACAGAACAAATAAGTGAATGAAAAATCAGTTAATCACTAGAGAGTTCAGAGACCTGATCATCAATTTTCCATTTACTCTTGTATTCTACTTATTATCTCTCTCCCCGTTCAGACAGCAGAGATCAACTATTTGAACTGAACGTGCCAGTAGAAACCCACTTTCCAAGTTACCACCCAACCTAGAAAGGCCCATCATCACATGCTTGGATTACTGCAATAACTGCTTAGTGGTCCCCCATGACTTAAATGGCTTCCTCCACCCCACTATTCTGTATTAGATTCTGAGGAATCTTTCTCTCTCTCTTTCTCTCTCTCTCTTTTAGATGTAATCTCTACACCCAATGTAGGGCTCAAACTCAAAACCCAGAGATCAAGAGTCAGATGCTTTACTGACTGAGCCAGCCAGGCACCCCTCTCAAATACTATAGCTGTTCCATCGAATTCCTTGCTCAGAACCCTGTAATGTTTCATTACTGCTTACTGAGGTACTACCTCCAAGTATTAATCTAGACAGTCAGATAGGGAATGTAAATGAGAGAAGGAGGCCACATGAAAACTAAATGGGTAAAAATGCTCTTCACTTTTCTTAAAGAAACATACTCATCCCATTTTTGTTTTCCTACTTGAATTAAAGTTCTACACTACAAGAAAACGGTGAAGATATGATGACAAATGGAGATACCTGGCTTCAGTGCCTAGAAGACCAGAGGATTATGTGGGGATTATGGTAAATTAAGAGCCTGGGCCATACCAATGCCTGCTCCTCCAGGTCTAGCAAGTTTTGTCATGTGAGAATAAGGTTCCAGTGTTGCCAGATTTTTAGATTTTTGAGGACAAGCTTCAAGTATTGATTTTTATGTGAAATCATTCAACTTTAAAATTCTGGCTTGGAGTCAAAAACACTACCCCTGTGGTCCAAACAAAACATATCTGCCAATTTGAGACCTCTAGTATGGAGCATTAAGGTCCTATTTGCCTGCCTTTTTTCTGGTATTTTATCTTCCTTATAGTAACAATAATCCCCAGATTTAGGCAGCAATACGCTTTCATGTCTACTTGGTCCTCTTAACTGTGAGAGGCAGAAAGGAGATGGACTCAAACAAACTAAGTAACTTGTCCAACATCACATGATTAGTAACAGCCGAAGCCCAGGTCTCCTGACTCAGAGACCAGCACAAATCCCTGGTCCTTTTACTCTCTCCTTGTCCCTTCTTAACACGTGTGCTTTTGCTTTGTCATGTCCTCATCTAGAAGGACTGTCTTCTTTTCTGCTAATGTAAATCCATCATCATTCAAGACCCAGCTCAAGCTTTACTGTATATGTAACCCCCCCTTTTTTAAAAATGTTTAATTATTTGAGAGTGAGCGAGAGAGAGAGTGAGCGAGAGGGTGAGTGAGAGCAAGCACAGCCAGGGAAGGGGCAGAGAGAGGAGAGAGAGAGAATCCCAAGCAGGCTCCACGCCCAGCACAGAGCCTGACGTGGGGCTTGATCTTACAACCATGAGATCATGGCCTGAGCCGAAATCAAGAGTTAGACACTTAACCAACTGAACCACCTGGGCACCCCTACATAAAAACCTTTCTAACTAAGCCAAATCTCCAAGTATTCTTTCTTCTGAAATTCAGTTGTTATGGTCAATAACTCACAAACTGGTGCTTATCAACAGCTCTGACTCATCAAATTATTTTGCATCATTTCACCTTAACTCCTATCCCCAATTATATTCTAAGCTTGCTGGTAGTGCAGACATGTTATTCTTTTTTTTGTTCCACATAGTTCCCAGCACTCTGCTGGTACACAAAAATGACTGTTTAATGTTTGCTATCTTAGAAAGTCTTTTGAGGAAGAGTTGTAATGATAACACTAACTTACCAGCCTGATGTTGTCTTCTGGGCGCAGTAATATGAACATTGCTTGGAGATGCTGTTGGAGATCACCTGGTTAAATTGGTAAAACAAAACAATAATTATTCCTCATTGTAATGTCAACAGAGAGGATTCCTTCTACCTTAATAACCTGCGTAAAAGAAAGTTCTGGGTCACTCAAGGACTGTAATTAGAAATTAAGTGAATGTCTTAATATGATTAACTTCTTTTTAAGTGAAAAGACAGAATGGCAGACTGCATCTCTATACATTTACTTTTAGCCTGTACTATATTAAAATTTGCTTTGTGTCTGTCCAACGGAAAGTGCACTTGAGAGCAACCTCTGTTCTGTACTGCAGTGGGTGCTGAAAAGAGCAACAGTGATATATGTCCGGGCACAGACACCACTGGCTGTGCTCTCAGGCACACTGAAGGTAGCAAGGAAGGAATCCTGAAAATGAGGTGTGTGACTGAGGTTAGAATTATCCCTAACTTTAAAAAAAGCTAGCCATTTTGCCATTCTTATTCCTGTAAATCTTCTGTTGCATTTAACCTAAGAAGATTTTTAGATTTCCCATAAAATAATATCAATAGTTAATGATTTCCATATTAGTGGCTGATATTAAAATAAGAGTTCTCATTAAATATAGCAGATCCCAAGAAATATATATTCCACTGAACCTATTATTAGGTACTTTAACACGGCCAATCAGTATTTGAAAACATACTTGTTCCTATACATTCTATAAAACTAAGTTGAATTTTTTTTGTATTAAAGTATTAGAAAACCTGAGGCTTTCGCTAGTAGAAGATAATTAGATAACATACTGTTTTTTTTTTAATTTGTTTTTTTTTTTAACGTTTATTTATTTTTGAGACAGAGACAGAGCATGAACGGGGGAGGGTCAGAGAGAGAGAGGGAGGCACAGAATCTGAAACAGGCTCCAGGCTCTGAGCTGTCAGCGCAGAGCCTGACGCGGGGCTCGAACTCACGAACCGTGAGATCATGACCTGAGCCGAAGTCGGCTGCTTAACCGACTGAGCTACCCAGGCGCCCCGATAATGTACTGTTATAAATAATGACAATCAGAGAACAAAAAACTTCATTTGTGCCCATCCAGATCTGTCTCTTTTTTAAGAGTCTAAAGATTCTGATGTTCTCACATTCATCTTGAAATCTGCATACAAAATTTTCTTCCAGGTTAACTTCAACTCTTAACTATGAGATGAAATACTGATATATGCAAGAAGTGGTGAGGGGGAAGAAGGAAAAAGTAGGTTAGCAAACAGGTATTTGTCTAAAAGGTCAGCAAGTCTGGGGCAACTAGGTGGCTCGGTTGGTTAAGTGTCTGACTCGTGACTTTGGCTTAGGTCATGGTCTCACAGTCATGGGATCGAGCCCTGTGTCAGGTTCTGCACCAGGCATGAAGCCTGCTTAAGATTCTCTCTTTCTCTCCCTCTGTCCCTCTCATGCTCTCTCTAAATAAATAAATAAATAAATAAATAAATAAATAAATAAAGGTCGGCAAGTCTCAAAGACTTTCCTTTTTCTTTCCTTTTCTTAAAGAATAGTTTTCTTGCCTCACTCCCACCCCACCCCTATTTCAGTGCTGGCTTCTGACCAATTCCATTATGGCAGAATCTTTTAACTTTCAAAATTAAAAAACAGAGTCATTATGTTTGGCCAGGTCTGTTCTGCTACATTTCAAACCCAGAGACACAATCTAAGTCTCATGTGTAAGAACCAATATGGGCTCATAGGTATAAAACCAAGAGAAATTAAAACATGTCCACATAAGAGCTTATACATATATATTCATAGTGGCATTACTCATCACAGCCAAAAATGGAAACAACTCAACTGTCTATCAACTGGTGAATGGAAAAATAAAATATAGTATATCCATACACTAGAATATTATTTGGTCATAAAAAGGAATAAAGTAGTGATACACAGTATAATGTAAATGACCCCTGGGCACCTGGGTGGCTCAGTCCGGTTAAGCATCCAACTTTGGCTCAGGTCATGATCTCATGGTTTGTGAATTTGAGCCCCATTTTGGGCTCTGTGCTGACAGCTCAGTCTGCTTTGGATTCTGTGTCTCCCTCTCTCTCTCTGCCCCTCCCCTGCTCACACTCTGTCTCTCCCTCTCAAAAATAAATAAGCACTAAAAAAAATTAATATAAATGACCCTTGAAAACATTATGCTAAGTGAAAGGAGCCTGTCTCCAAAGAGCGTTTATATAATTACACTTATATGGAACACCCAGAACAGGCAGATCTATATATAGAGAAAGTAGATCAGTGGTTGTTTAGGATTGGCAGGGAAGGTGGGGAATATAGGGAATGACTGCTAATGGATAACTGGGTTTCTTTTGGAGGTGATGAAAACATTCTAAAATTAGAGCGATGGTTGCACAACTCTGTATATATGAAAAAAATCACTGAATGTATACTTTAAATGAGTAAATAGAGTGAATTATATGGTATGTGAATTATATCTCACTAAAAGTGTTTAAAAAAAAAAAAAAGAACCAGTGTGGGGAGAAGACAAAGTGTTAGGAATAAACAATGAAGAGTGACTTAAGTTTCATGTTACAACTGAGTTAAGCAGCTGAGGCTTTTTAAAAATTAAGATTTCTTCTGTTCTATCAGGACAAAGAGCCTGAGGAAAGGATTTTTAGGATGGAGAACTTGTAGAAGAGAACCATTTCTGGGCAATAGTGGGCCTAAGTCCCTACTCTAAGTGCCACTGGCCCCAAGATCCAGATGGCTTCTTTGAAGGTCAGGCAAAAGTCAGGGAGCCCTATCCCCACTGTAAGGCTTCTTATGCGAGCTGGGTATGTGGAAGTTCAGGTTTGTAGCAGTGAAAAGTACTGCCAGTAAGCAAACTGGGTATATTCTACTGGGAACCTTCATTGATAAATCATAGAAAAATTCATTAGAGTATTTTTGTACCTTAGTATTTGTCCAACAAAAATTTACTGAATACCTACTACATATATAAGGCATTCTGCTAAGTGCCAGAAAAATAGTGAGAATGAAGGAAAAGTGATTATAGCACAGTACAATTCTTTCTTTCACTATTACAAAACTGTTGGAGAAATGGGAATGGGGTAGTCAGCCTTGTAGAACAAAACAAAAGGCTAAGAAACCAAGAAAGGAATGGTATACATGGAACTTTACCTGCATGCTTGTTGCGTCTGTGGCTGATTCTTGGTGTGGATGAGCCATTTCCCCGTGGTAGAAAAAGGGCAGCACCTTTGACAGTTAGAAAGCTCTCGCTGATGCTGTCAGGAAAAAGTCAAAACAAAACGAATTATTTAAGGAAGGAAATCAGAGTATGATGGAGATCCATTTTGGGATTATTCTCTCTCTCATCTTCCAAAGTCCCAATTTCAAGGGATGAAGTAAAAATAAAATCAAAAGAGACCTTGATTATTTGCAAAGTCATTTCTACTCTAGACAATTTTTCTGAAACATAACTTACAATATTCTCTACATATTACATGGTAGTAGTTAAGAGTGAAGGCTCTGGAAACAAAAAAGTGGGTGAAGGCTCTGGTGCCAGATTGCCTGGGTTTAAATCCTGGCTCTGCTACTTCTTACCTGAGTGAATTTTGGGGGCCCTAAATTTCCATATCTGTAAAAACAAAGCTGTCATGAGGAGCCAATATAAATACAGTTTCTTACAGTGGTACCCTTAACAAATATTAGGTATTGTTATTAGATCTATGATTACCAATAAGTGTTTGATTAGTGTCCTAATCAGATGTAAAGTATAATACTTTAACAGGCTCAAAGTTTGCCAAAAAAATTTATTATTTTTTGTTTGTTTGTTTAAAATACACCTACACTGGGGCGCCTGGGTGGTTCAGTTAGTTAAGTGACTCTTGATTTCAGCTCAGGTCATGATCTCACGGTTCGTGGGTTCGAGCCTCACATCGGGCTCCACACTGGCAGTGTGGAGCCTGCTTGGGATTTTCTCCTTCTTTTCTCCCTCTCTCTGCCCCTCCCTGCTCCCTCTCTCTCAAAATAAGTAAATAAAAAACTTAAAAAAAAAAACTTAAAAAAAATACACATACACCACACTAAAGTGTTACTCAAGATTTTACTTTTACAGACTTGTATTCCCATATGCCTGAAAGGAGTAAGGCACAGGAAATGTGTTTAACCTATGGAGCTGGCCAGGTCAACACCATCCTTCATGTAAATGACAGTTCAACGGAGGTGGAGAATTACTACTCAGGATAGCAGTAATATAATTACTAGTGAATATCCACAGAAAACAAAATATATCCAAACTATTTCATATCAACAGACTAAGACTTTTAACGTTACCCACAAATCTGAAAAGGTCTAATAGAACTTTTAAAACACTAATGGCAAAATTCAGAACGGAGGGTTCCAAGTTTGCTTATAAGCATGTTATGCAGAGTTAGGTAATGTATTGTGAATTACACTCCCTACTCAACATTTCCACTTGGAAATCCAACTGGCATCGCAAATTTGCATTGCCAAAACAAAGCTCTTGCGTCCCTGCAAACCTGATCCCTATTCTCATCCACCCAAACTGTTTGGGCCAAATACTTAGCAGTCATCCTTGGTTTCTCTTTTTCCCTGTAACAATATGTATCCTAATCCATTAGTAAGACCTAGGGGTTTTACTTTCAAATATATCTTGAATCTGCCCACTTATCTCCATTACCACTTTGACAATGTCCATAGCACCATCATTTTTCATTTAGACCACTATTAAAGTTTTTTTTTTTTTAGCTTTTTATTATGGAAAATTAAGGGCATAATATAATGAACCCCCATGTTCTCATCATTTCAGCTTTAACTGAAGGCCAATCTTCTACATCCTTAGATGTAGATGTAGATGTTTCTTCTACATCCTTACTCTATTCACCTGGTCCCTGAAGTGAAACTAAATCCCAGACATTCTATCAGCAAAAAATTTCTTAACTGGTCTGTCTGCAACCACTTCTGCACCACTGCTATCCACTTACCAAAGAGTAACCAGAGTGATTTTACGTATATAAAATACACATATATATCACATAATGCCACTTCCCTCCTTAAAACTCTCCAATGGCTTCCCTTTGTACTGAACAAATAAAAGCTGAAGTCTTCAGACTTCAAGGCCCTGTAACATCCAATAATACACTGCTTCTCTAATTTTGCACTATCTCCCCTTTTGTTCACTGTGGTCTGGCTGCACTGGTCTCTTTTGTTTCTTCTATATTTTAGGCCCCTTCTCAGGGTCTTTGTGCTTTTTGTTTTCTACTTGGGACATATTTCTCTTGCCCTGCCGCTATTTAAGTCACAGCTCCAAATAGATCACCTCTCACCTATCCCAATCATACTCTGTCCTGTTGTTTTATTTCCTTCAGGATATTTATGTATCATATACTAAAATTACATTTACTTACTTTGTATACTTAATGTGGTTATCTCCTTATGACAGAATATAAGCTCAATGAAGAGCAAGGATTTTATTTTGCTCAGCACTATATCCTCAACATTGGAAATAGTGTCAAGCACACATTAGATGTTCAATAGATATTTGACAAATGAATGAGTTCATCTCAGGGTTTTTTCCACACTGTTTTATCTGTCCTGTCATTGCAGCAGGAACTATAATTTAGGACAAGAACACAGAAATTCTGTAATTTCACATGCAAAAAATAATTGTTACAGAACTCAACAGATTTGGCAAATTAATGGATTGTAACTACAAATGTTTGACGATAAATTAATTGGCAAACAATTAAATCACCTTTATAATGTCACTTGTTGACTCAGTTTTATTCTTTAATTAAGTGGCATGAAGCTGATAAACTTTTGAGCTAACTTGCTAAATAGATTGGAACATGTCTTCTAAAAACAAACAGAAGAATCCACAGATGCCACTTTAAAAAAAATCTGCATGCTGGCTAGGAGGGACTGCCTTTATTTTGTTTTGTTTCCATCTTTAAATAAAGTGTTGCGCTCTTGTGGTCTATTGCACAAGTCTTGTCTCTTGTTACATTCGTGGCATGCACATGTCACCCTGCTGTGGGTCACTCTGTTTCACTCACATTACGGGAACAACCTAAAACAAAATGTCTTGAGTGACAGGATGAGTGGGGTACACCACAGACAGGAAATGAAATTCACACTTCTGCCAACACAGCAAGTCTGCTTTATCAAATGAAAGTATTTTAAAAATATAGGCTAATATTCTACCTAACCCAGACAAAGTTACAGGTGTGGGCACTTTGGTTTCCAGTAAACAAAGTGGTTTCAGTATCTTCAAAAGAAGTATATGTAGAGAGCTTAAAACAACAAAGCATATTTCAGTTGTTCCTTTTGAGACAGAGGTAGTTTCTCTTTGACAAACACTAATCTAAGAACTAACTTCCTCGTTTGATACATTTATTGCTGCTTATGCTTTAAAGCAAATCTAAGTGTGCTCTTTAAAATGTAGGTAGTGATGGGCACCTGGGTGGCTCAGTTGGTTGAGCGTCCGACTTGGGCTCAGGTCATGATCTCACCGTTTGTGAGTTTGAGTCCCAGGTCAGGCTCTGTGCTGACAGTGCAGAGCCTGCTCTGGATTCTGCATCTCCCTCTCTCTCTACCCCTCCCCTGCTCGTGCTCTATCTCTTTCTCTCTCAAAAATAAACATTAAAAAAATTTTTTTAAATGTAGGTAGTGCTTTTCACTAGGGGAGGGTTGGGGTAGGGGGCAAGGGCCCTTGGTTAATTCAAAGCTACTTGGAAAATTCCTTATTATAAAATAAAAGAAAGACCAGGAGTCAAACTTACATCTAGTATAAGAGAAAAGATGCTTTTCTATTTAAATCATTTACACAAATCTCAATGAACTTTTCAGAACAAAATGCAGAGCAGAAACAGCTGGGCCAGGAGACTACCATACCAGGTGCAGCACAGAATCCCAGAGAGTCATGGCAGACACACCCGCGCTGGATGGTACAGTCAATCCTCTTTATGCTGTGGTCCCAGATTGTGACTCCCCAGTTAACACAAAAGTGGCATATATTGTTGGTCACTGGAGATCCGGAATAAAAGTGTGGATGATTACGAAAATCCTTTATCATCACTGAACAAAAGTCAAAGCTCTGTAAGTGCTATCAAAGACGGGATGGCAGTAGGATGGCACAGAAGTGAAAAAATAAAATTCACAACCAACAGGATTTAGGTGGTTCAAATTCAACTTGAAAATTAAATGCCTTATTTACATATGAATAAAATTATATGTAAATTTAATCACAGGTACTTCAGTGTAAGGTAAAAGCTTATTTTGCTACAACAGCAAGAAATTCATTGCTCTTTTTGAAAAGCTTCCTGAAGATTCAATCAACATAGAGTTCATTTCTACTTAAAAATTTAGACAGGCAGGTGAAACCATTTACACATTTTCTGAGTTGACCAATTCTGGACCAGACACAGGACTTCTCCAATAAATCTTACGGAGCCATCCATAGGTAATTACAGATGCCTAAGGTAAACACAAACCCAAAAGGACTCCAGAACCTCTATATTAAGGAAAACACAAGATAAAGAGAATACCACTCTCTCAATCTAAAGACGGATTGTGATTAGGAAGTGATTAGGTGCTTGATAAGAAAATGACACAGTATCAAGTTTCTAACAGAGTGACCATGAAGTTCTCCAGTCTATCAGAACACAGTTGAAGTTCATCTATTCTTCACTTGCTCAACAAAGAGAAGATCATTCCTAGTTAGACACGAATAGCTAATAATAACTAATGTGACTAGAAGCCTAGTGTGTGTGCAAGGCACTAAGCTAAGCATGGGACATTATTTCATTTAATCTTCATAACAACTCTATGAAGTAGGTACTATTTTTTACCCCTAATTTACATGTAAGAGACTGATGGACTCAAGAGATTCTAAGTTATTTGCCCAAGATCACACAGCTAGTAATACTCAGAGCAAGAATTCAAACCAAGATTTCATTTGGAAGTTCATGCTCTGAATTACTACTCTCTCCACTAGGCTGTTCTAGTTTTACGATATTATGTAGGATGAAATATAATGTTTTCCCACAGAGTTTTCAACAGAATAGAATTTAAAATAGAGTACAGGAGTGAAAGAAAAGACTGAAATAAATCCAGATCTCAACTCTTCTCATGCCTTTTTTGTTTCCCTTATCAAGGCCAGGAGCAGAAAGACCATACTGAGGGGAATCAAGAACATCTGGCTGAGAGAGATGAATCCAAATGGGATGGACAGTAGAGAAGAGAACTCTAACTTCTGTTGGGAATGGCAGTAGCATTTCAAAAGTCTCGAAAATGTAGGAAAGACTATTCTGCTTTAAACAGATTTGGGAAGCACTCCATACCACTACCTCCTGATCAAAGTCACTTCTTAAAGCATGAAATTTGTTAACTGGCAGTTAATTTTCAGGCAAAGTATAGAGAAAAAGGTCAACTAATGCAAGAAAATACTTAACTCTTCTAAGGTTGGAATGATTTCTGAAGAATGTGGCCAGGGCGATCATCCATGACCAGGAGAAAGGCCAAGGAAGCAAAACAAAGCAACACACCTGGCCAAATTGCAGGATATCAGCTGGACACATATTCTTCTGTTTTATATACAATACACACGAAGAACTGGATTATTTACAATGGGAAATTGGGTTTCAGAAAGTGGATGTAATACTTGTATTTCAACATTAAAATGAAGGAAGGAAATTTTCATGTTTATAGTGTTTGTAATGTTTGGTATGTCTGTATAACGCTAAAATTTAAAGGTAAATTATATTTTACCTATAAATTGCACAAAGTGAGATGGTTAGCATTTACATAAAATTAAAATACACATAATCTAAACTGTTATATTTTTGTCTTGAGGAAGATTCATCTACTGGAAAGTTTCAAATATATTCTACCCTAATATTCTGCCTTTCCTGATAAGTGTTCTCCGCTTATTTTAAAGTTGTTTAATTTTCAGATTCAGGGCAGTAGGGTAGCTTCTATAAGTTTCTTAGGTGGAAAGGAATTCATGTCTCTGTTTAGTATGACCATTATCAAACAGAAAGGAAATTTCATAATAAAAAGTTTCAAATATCAGACGAGAGGTCAAAAACCAAAGAGCTACTACCAAAAACTACAGAGCTCCCACTGCCTCCTCAAAAGTTTGGCTAAATCCAAAAACAGGAAGGAAAAAGTCATTGTGCTTTCATGTTGAAACATGGCTGCAAAAAGTCAAAGCATACTTCTAGGCAGTTGAGAAAAAGTTTGATTCTGTAATCCTCAAGGAATTTAGGGACTACACTACAATGGGAGAAAGTCTTAAATCCAAATATCATATGTAGTCTTCTCTGTAATTAAACATTTCCCAATCCCATCCCCACCCCCACCATACATGGCCATATGTTCAAATGATAGTATTAGGACAGCAATCACTATCTGTTGGAACCCTCTCCCCCCAAGGCATAAATTCCAGACACATGCCTATGAATGCAGGCAGCAGGATTATTTCTCTCATCAGCAGACAAGTAGAGGTTGGGTACATTTGTAGACCAATTATTGGCAAGGTGAAGAAGAACTTAGGACTCCTGTTCTTACTCATTAACTATAACCATCAGATCATTTTAGTTCCAGCTAATCTTCCACTTAAACTCTCTTGCACAATATCCAACACAACTACCCTCAGATGCAGCTATTTGTTTTACCTTTTTCCTACTTTTCCACAATCTAAGAAGAAAAGAAAGGGTCTGTTTAAGACTGAGAACAAATTCCTTCAGGACTATCCTCCTGGTCTTTTCCCTATAAATCATAAACGGGAGAAGAAACAAACCCAGAAAATTCCTTTTATTTTGTTCATTTTGAATGTTCACTTACTTGGTAAGATCTTGTAACAATTCCATTTTGCCTCAAACATGTGCATCTCAGAAATGTTCAGACAGAAACATAACATAGGATCAATAATTTTGCCACTGACCACACAACTCAACCTTCTAACTTCTGTAGACTGGAGTACATCTAAATTGACATCTGTTATTTTTGGCTGTCTGGAAATAGATCTTCCTTCCTAATCTCACTCTAGTCTCCAAATGTGCATGGTCTTGGTGGCCTCTAGCTCTGGAACTGTAAGGGGCTTGCAGGAACCTGGCATGTGGTTTAGGCTTGGCGAGTTGGAAATTCTCCCTGGATCTTAGGCAAGTGACCCAAGGGAGCAAGAATAGTGGGGAATGGTCACATTCACTATGGGGAGAATGGCAAGGTATAGACCAGACTACTCCTACTCCCTGGCCTTCCTTTAATGCCTTTGGCTCCTGCCTGTTCTCTAAGCCTCCCTGTCCATATGGTGAGCTCTGACCTCCTTCAAACAAAAATTTTGGTTAAGATAGTTAAAATTAATTTCTGAGCTTGCAACAGAGAATCTGATATATCAGTTGAAGTTCAAAGAATTTAATGACTGGGATGCCTGGGTGGCTCAGCTGCTTAAGCATCCGACTTCAGCTCAGGTCATGATCTCACGGTTCGTGGGTTCGAGCCCCATGTCGGGCTTTGTGCTGATAGCCTGGAGCCTACTTCGGATTCTGTGTCTCCCTCTCTCTCTCTGTTCCTCCCCTGCTCGCACTCTCTCTCTCAAAAATAAATAAACATTAGAAAAATTAAAAAAAAAAGAATTTAGTGACTTGTTGCAAGTCACACAGCTAGTTAGTACTGGAACCTAAACTAGGCCCCATGTCATCTGACACCCTGGGCAGCACTTTAACCCTTTATCCGGAGTTCGATGTTCCTACATGTTGTGGATCTAATAATTTGAAGCAACCAGCAGTTAAAAACACATCTGGTCAGTTCATCTAAAGAGAACAAAGACAGGATTTTACTGCAAAGCCTGGTGTGATATTTGTTCTATTTTTCACAGCATCCTGAAGACAAAGTTGAGGTTCGAGTGAGGAAAAGCTTAGACATATTCCCATGAGGCAAATATTTTCATGCTGTTTCTTAAAGTTGTTTCTTTTCTTTTTTGTTTAGTAAGTTTGTTGACTATTAAACATTGCTTTAAAAATATCAAAAACAAGATGCCAAAAACAAAGACTATGGGACCTAGGAAGGAGGGCAAGAAAGACTACTTGACAAAAGAAGTGGATGCAAAAGAAAAAGAGGGAGGACTCAATAAATCAGAAATGAAAGAGAGGAAGTAACAACCAACACCACAGAAATATAAAGAAGAGGATTATATGAAACTAGTATGAAAAACTATGTGCCAACAAATTGGAAAGCCTAGAAGAAATGGGTAAATTCCTAGAAACACACAATCTTCCCAGACTGAACCAGGGAGAAATAGAAAATCTTAACAGACCAATTACTAGTAACAAAACTGAATTAGTAATCAAAACACTTCCAACAAACATAAGTCCAGGACCAGATGGTTTCACAGGTGAATTCTACAAAACATTTAAAGAGTTAATGCCTATTTTCTCAAACTATTCCAAAACACAGCAGAGGAAGGTAAGCTTCTAAATTTACTCTAGGAGGCCAACATTACCCTGATACCAAAACCAGATGGAGACATTACAAAAAGAGATAACTACAGGCCAATATCCCCAGTGAACATTGATGCAAAAATCCTCAACAAAATACTGGCAAACTGAATTCAACAACACATTAAGGGGATCATTCACCATGATCAAGTGGGATTTATTCCAGGATGGTTCAACATCTGCAAATCAATGTGATACATCACATTAACAAAATGATGGGTAAAAACTGTATGATCATCTCAACAGATGCAGAAAAAGCATATGACAAAATTCACCATCTCTTCACGATAAAAAATATCAATAAAGTGGGTTTAGAGGGAACATACCTCAATACAATAAAGTCCATATATGAGTGGGAGTCTTATTCTCGAGAAGGTCCTCCTCTAAGGAGAGGAGAAAACTGCCTCAGCTCAAAGGAGCCCATTCCCTTTACAGGCCGAATTATTAAAGCTCCTTGGTCCTGTGGCTCTAAACTCTAGGCTTAAATACTTTTTTTTTCTAAAAAGGTTAAGTTTTAAAAGCTGTTTGGACCAAAAAGTAAATGACCTGAACAGTTCTTTCTCAGTATTCAAATTGCCAGGTGTACTGGTTACCAAGATATGACCAATATCACTTGGGACCAAATTTAAAATAGTTGGTGGGAATAGATAAAACAAAATGATAGTAACTCAGAAAAACTGTTCAGCATTTGAAAAATAATTTCATCTGCATGATTCAACAAATGCCTTTCCAGGTATTTAAAACACACCTGCAGAAGGAATGCAAGCTGGCTCTTAAGCACTTGGCCAAATGTCCAACCCTGTTTTCAGATTTCTCTTTCGCTCTAATGCAAAGGAGGCTCAGGTCATCTTCTATTCTTTGCTGCTGTCACCTTCTGACACCCTTGTCACCATCTTTTATTTAATCTAGCTCGATCATCTCTCTTTTCACTTATTTATTTAAAATGTATTTATTTTTGAGAGAGAGAGAGAGAGAGAGAGAGAGAGAGAGAAAGAGAGAGAGGGAGAGAGGGAGGGGAGGGAGGGAGAGAGCACAAGAGGGGGAAGGGCAGAGAGAGAGGGAGACAGAGGATCTCTGTGGACAGCAAAGAGCCTGATGCGGGGCTCAAACTCACAATGTGTGAGCTCATGACCTGAGGTGAAGTCAGATGCTTAATCAACTGAGCCACCCAGGCTCCCAGTAAGGCATCAGATCTTGATGGACTTAACTTCAGAAACAAAACTCCCACTTCTCGACTACAATCCCCTCTCTTATGACTCTCATGTGTTTACTCTCTTCACCACACTCATGGCCATTCTGTCCTATATACAGATGACTTCTGACTACTTATCTATTGCTGAATAACAAATTACTCTAAAATGTAGAAGCTTAAAACAATAAAGAACATTCATTATCTCACAGTTTCTGTGGGTTAGGAATTCAGGAGCAACTTAGAGGGGTGGTTCTGGCTCAGAGTGTCTTATCAGGATGCAGCAGACATCTGAAGCCCTGACTAGGGCTGAAAGATCTGTTTCTAAAAAGGCTCTCTCAGTATATGGAGAAAGGGGAACTCTCTTGCCCTGTTGGTGGGAATGCAAACTAGTGCAGCCACTCTAGAAAACAGTATGGCGGTTCCTCAAAAAGTTAAAAATAGAAAGAACTACTGTAGATCTGGCAATTGCATTACTAGGTATTTACCCCAAAGATACAAAAATACAGATCTGAGGGGCACCTGGGTGGCTGTCAGTTAAGTATCTGACTTTGGCTCAGGTCATGAACTCAGTTCGTGGGTTCGAGCCCTGCATCGGGCTCTGTGCTGACAGCTTGGAGCCTGGGGCCTGCTTTGGATTGTGTCTCCCTCTCTCTTTGACCCTCACACTCGCTCTCTCAAAAATAAACATTAAAAAATAAAAAAAAAATACAGATTCAAAGGGAATCTGCTAGGGAAAGAGCCCAAATATCCATCGACTGATGAATGGATAAAGATGTGGTGTGTGTATGTGTGTGTGTGTGTGTATATATATATAATGGAGTATTATTCAGTCATTAAAAAGAATGAAATCTTCCCATTTGCAATGATGTGGATGGAACTATAGTGTATTAAGCTAAGCGAAACAAGTCAGAGAAAGACAAATACCATTATGATTTCACTCATATGTCGAATTTAAGAAACAAAACAGCTGAACATATTGGGGGGGAAGAGAGGGAAACAAACCATAAGAGATTCTTAATGAGAAGAGAACAAACTGAGGATTGATGGAGGGAGGTTGGGTGAGCGATGGGCTAGATAGATAATGGGTATTAAGGAGAACACTTGTTATGATGAGCACTGGGTGTTGTATGTAAGTGATGAACTACTGAATTCTACTTCTGAAACCAACATTGCACTGTAAGTTCACTAACAAGAATTTAAATAAAAATTTGAAGAACAAAATAAAAAAGATAAAAATTAAAATAAACAAAATGGCTCCCTCAGATGGCTATCGACAGGAGGCCTCAGTTCTCTGCTATGTATACTTCTGCACTGTCCTACTTGAGAACTCTTGTGACATGGCAGCTGTTCTTCCCCAGAGTGACCCCAGAGAGAAAAAGGCAGGAGTGCAAGGTTTTAGGACTTAATCTTGGAAGTTCACCATAATTTCTGCAACATACTATTATACAGGTCAACCTTATTTAAAAATATTTTTTTAATGTTTATTTTTGAGAGAGACGGAGCATGAGTGGGGGAGGGGCAGAGAGACAGAGGGAGACACAGAATCTGAAACAGGCTTCAGGCTCTGAGCTGTGAGCACAGAACCTGCCACAGCGCTCAAACTCGGGAATGGTGAGCTCATGATGTAGGCCAAAGTTGGAGAAGTTGGACGCTTAACTGACTGAGCGCCCAGGTGTCCCTTATTTAAATAAGGTCATCCTTATTTAACACAGGATGAGACTACATAGGGATGTAAACACTGGAAGTCAAGCATCAATGGGAACCATCACAAAAGCTGGCTGCTACAACTTCCACAATGGTTCTGGAGCTCAGATCCATCATCAGAGCCCTAAACCTGTACAATCAGCTGTCTACTGGATAGCTTTTTGTTGATAATAATGCCAATAGCTTTACAAGTATTTCACATACTTTTATTTGTGAAAACTTGCAATCTGGTACAATGATATATCCATCAAAATGTTCTCTTTGGGAATTGTGTCATGGTGGTAGAAGTGGTTAGGTGTTGGTTCTGAGCACTATCAAACAAGCTTAAGAAGGATGTTGTAATTATCATTTATTGAATACCCACCCTGTGTCAGACATGATGTCTAGTGCTTCATATCACTATCTCACAACACCTCTATGAAAGGAAGGCATTCTTCCCATTTCATAAAGAAACATAGATGAGAGAGATGAGAGTAACTTGTCTAAACTTACCAATTACACAATCAGTATGATAGAGCAGGAATAAAAATTTAGGCCTATTTCTTTCTTTTTTTTTTTTTTTTTAATTCCATTCCATGGCTTCTTTAGCAGTTTGAACTTTGTGTACCCTACCCACCAGGGTATCTTTACTCTCTAAAGGAGAATTCTCAAATATCAGAAAACTCAGGGTCTGGTCTGGTCTTGTCCATCTGTCTGTTCTTTTCTTTTTTCTTTTCTTTTCTTTCTTTCTATATGAGTCAGTTCAGTGCTACATTATTGTATGTAGTCTTAGAAGTAATTTTCAAAACTCACTGGCCATAGACATTTAATACAGTTTGTAAAACACTAGTCTGTCAATTTTCCTTATCAAATCATTTCTCCTAGAGTTGTTTTCTACCTTACTAGGCTAAGAAAATGAAATAATTTGCTAACTAGTATTCTTAAAAAAGTCCCTCAAAATGCTAATTCTTAAATATCAAAAATACAAATTCTTTTTTTTTATTATTTTTAAAAAATTTTTATTTATTTTTGAGACAGAGAGAGACAGAGCATGAACGGGGGAGGGTCAGAGAGAGAGGGAGACACAGAACCTGAAGCAGGCTTCCAGGCTCTGAGCTGTCAGCACAGAGCCCAAAGCGGGGCTCGAACTCACAGACCGTGAGATCATGACCTGAGCTGAAGTCGGAAGCTCAACCCACTGAGCCACCCAGGCACCCCCAAAATACTAATTCTTAAATATCAAAAAAAGGGGAATAGAGAAAGGCATGGCAAGGTATGTTGAATATCTTCTGCCTGGTTTTCTTTACCATCACCTTACTGTCTTTTTATAGTCCTTGGGCAAACCCTTATTCTCATAACTGTTTTGATGCATGTTACAGATCCCCTTGGCCCGGTACTGACGCACAATGAAATCCAGGAGGAACAGGGTTGCCACTGCTTAGGTTCTGATACTTAACAAAAACAGCGAACTTTTGTAAAATAGTGATGATGATGGAGGAAGAGGAGAAGGAAGAGAAAAGAAAATTAGCTAAAGGCAAAGTTCAAAGGGCAATTTAAGGAATTGCCAAAGGAAAAAGAGAAAGCAAGTGGCAGTCTCAGGCCTTAAATAGCTCAGTTTTTAACCAATTCCAGTGTTCCTTGCTTCCTACTCTCTTCCTTCTTAATCATTACTGACTCATTGTAGACTTGTACCACCAGTACAGATGAAAAGTTTACTCCACTGGTTTCTTGAAAATTTAATTTATTGAACTTTCTTGATGCCTGATGTAATGTTTATTTTTCAAATTTGCTAAATGCACATTTTAGATAAATTTATGAAGCAGTGACCCAAAGCACTTTCTTCCCTATTTTCCAAACACTATTCATAAGAAATCAGAGAGCTAGAGACAAAGAGATCATACAGTAGTATTTTGCAACACTCTAGAGTGCAATGTGAAGCAATGAAAATCCAAGCATTTTAGTTAGGATTTGGATAAAAAAAAAAAAAAATTCCAATCAAACTGATCCAAGAGTAAATTTAAATTTCATATGTGTTTACAGGGCCCTTGGGTGGCTCAGTTGGTTAAGTGTCACACTCTTGATCTTGGCTCAGGTCATGATCTCTCAGTTCATGAGATCGAGCCCCACATGGGGCTCTGCGCTGACAGTGTGGAGCCTGCTTGGGATTCTCCCTCTCTCTGCCTCTCTCTGCCCCTCTCCTGCTTATGCTTGCTCTTTGTCTCCCTCTCAAAATAAGTAATCTTAAAAAAAGTTTTTTAACTTAAAAAACTTTTTAAAAAAAGTTTCATATGTGTTTTAAAGAAAAAAAAAAGTTAAAACATCACATATTTTCAGGGCACCTGACTGGCTCAGTCAGTGGAGCATGTGGCTCTTGATCTTGGGGGTGTGAGTTTGAGCCCCACGTTGAGTGTAGAGATTACTCAAAAATAAAAATCTTGCAAAAAAAAGTCACATATTTGCTCCAGTGTAGGAGAAGACATTGCTGTACAATCCCATACCTAGAATTGTTTTAGGTTCTGTTGAGCTAGGTCCTAAAAACTCACAAATGGCAACTCAAGACATAGGAAAACGTAAACAACAAAAGGAAATGATTTTAACTGTCAAAGGCAAAATTTTTGTACAATGACTCTAAGGAAAGCTGCAATCCTAAAGAGCGTCTTTCATTTTTTCACATGGTAGCAGACAGCTGGCATGACTCTATCTGAGTTTGGCAGACTTGCTTAGTCATCATCAGAGGACCCTACACACCCCAGAGATTCATCCTTTAAACATCTAAGCACAGGGCACACAGTTTCTAAAAGGAAGGTGGCTGAAGATATTCCATTTTACCAAAACAAGAAGATATGGCCCATTTCATTCTTTTTCATCAAAAAAGAAAGGAAGAATAATGAGAGACATGGATATGGCCTCACTCACCATTAGAGAACAAAGGGGGAGATGTACAGATGGCTCATGATAAGGTTACAAGTGAAGCATGGCTACCAAACAAGACTAGTGAGGTACTGGGAGAGTTGAGGCTTGTAACACATACGGGACAAAAGATATAGACATTTTTTTTTTGGCTGTATGAATTGGTAAGTTTATTTATATTTGCTGTAAATACTGACATGTGGACTAATTTGTGTTTTCTATTTACTTGATTTTTCTTATATATTTTCTTTTATCTATTTTCTTGCATATTATCTTTTATCTATTCGTGTATGTTAAACTTTATTCTGTTTAGTGAGATGAATACTCCTAGGTCTACACTATTTGCTTTTCAGGCAATGAAAGGAGAGTGCACTTTATTAGGGTAAAAAATAATATATATTCTATTTCTACCTTTACATGTATATCTTAAAACTTTAATAAGTATATTTAATGCAGCAAATCAACAGTTCTACATTGTAGACACGTTTTTTTTCTAAATAAGGCTGTTCTGGAGTGGGCCTAGTAACGTGCCTTGAAAAATCAATGTAATTTAAAATACCAGTTTTTAAGTGTTAACGAAATTAAAAATCCTACACATAAATGTCTTACTTTTAAAAATAAAGGTTGGGTCTCAGCCATACTCTAAAAACTAGAATACTTGGGTCTATGAAAGGAAAATAAAAACTAGAACTCACTGACAAAGTAGTGATAAAGTTGCAATGCCCTTTTGGTAACTCAAGACCAAAAACCAAATGAGGCTAGAATCAGGAAGAAAATAGGGAAGTGACTGTATAACAAAGTACCTGAACTTCTGCTTAAGAAAAAGGACATAATCAGGCAAAAAGCTATGCATGTGAAGAATGGGAAAGTAATATGGCAGGAATGGAAATGGCTATTAGCAAAGGAAGGTGGCATTGTGGGTGATAGTTTTCTGTTTTGCAAATTTCTCTTTAATGATGTCGTTACACTGGGTTTTCATTTTTTTTTTTAAAAGGACAAAAAAAAAAAAAAAAAAGCCTAACAGTACAGGAAAACACACCGTGGGAACAGAGTCAAGCACACAGATGTTTTGCGTAAGCTGCATTTTCAGAGACATCTGCCTTTGTGCAAGACTTGAAAAAGTAAAGCTGTTGTCAACAAGTTCTCCAAAGTGAGGGGTGGGGCCTGAGAGAAAGTGAGCTGTGAAGAAACCAACAATTAGAACCCTGAGGGCTGAGAAACACATGGTTTCTTAGACTAAGTTCCTCATTTATGAGCCACCTCTCTGCCCAAAATGCTTTGCCATCAGCGATGTCTCCTACTGAAACAAAGAGGACTCAAGCTGCCCATGTCCCTACTCAAGTGACTGAGGTTCTCTGTTAGCAGTGCCACTCAGCTCTTTGCAGTGGTTGCCTAACTCTGTGGTAGGAGAGATAAGGCAGAGTCTATGTAAAAATCTGAGCGGGAAGCAAGATGCCCCACTCCTCCTTTCTTGTTCCAACTCCAAATAAAAACACTTATTATGTATGAAAAAATTCATGTAAAAGCAAAGATAATAAATACGTTCATCTGTTCTACTGCCTTGCTTTCGTGTAAGTTAAACTTTATTCTGTTTAGTGAGATGAATACTCCTAGGTCTACAGCGTTTGCTTTTTCGTGCCAGGCAACGAAAGGAGAGTGCGTTTGCACTTGCTTTACATACTGCCCAGTCTAACACCACGTACAGAATGTTTAATAAATGCGATCGGAAAATGATAACAGGGATGATGCTGAAGACTCAAGTATACTTCGGAGGATAATAAAGGAGGAAAATCACTGTGTGAAACCTCTTCTCTGCTGTTCATGTAGGAAGTGCCTAAGCCCATATGTCTGCAACACAGACCACAGGGAAAAGCTGCCTTACTTGTTCTTGTTTGCAGCCTTCCATCATGCCTGATGTGAGTGGGGGACTTCTCAACAAAAGAACTTTCAACTTACTTGCAAAGTTCTTACAAAGTTCTATGTAATGTTCTGTCTTGAACTTCTCTTTTCTGAGAAGTTGGGTGGGTTGTATGGGTTACTGTCCTACATTTGCCTTCTGGGCAAGTTGACTGCAAAAGATTTTAGACACCTCTTGTTCAGGCACAGGAGCTTCTTCTAGGTCCTATAAAAGCTCCACTTACTGTTAACATGACAATGTCGCTAATAATCTGTAGGTTTATACAAATTTGTTAGGATAAAGCTACCCAAACTGCTAATATAATCTCACTATATTGTGAAAGAGTGGTGGCAGGTCTGCAGTAAAGATGGGGAGCGGTAAGCTGGGCACAGATCTGAAAGGTCTTATACAACTTGCCAAAGAATTTGGATTTCACTCTGATAACACAGATCCAAAGTTAGCATTTCCAGAAAGATTTCTCCAACTACAAATGCAGAATGGATTGGAAGGGGTTAAAACTTAGAAAAAAAGGAAGATAGATGTTACGTTAGTATTCCAGGCAAGAAAGAAGGGTGGTCTGATCTGAGCTGATGGGAATGAAGAGGACATGGATATCTTGGGGATATCTGTCTGGTTTACTTTCTGGTAAGATGGAAAATCTGTCCATAAATAAATTCAAATTGTAAGAAAAATCCGAGAGAAAAGCTTTGATATGTGCAAATTTCTTGCACTCAAAGAACGTCTTTTTCTGTGTACCTCCTGACTTTCCAGACTGATCATCTTTTCCCTTTAATAAATTCCAATGCTTTGTGACTCTCACCCAGGAGGGTCCAAGAAAGAAGCATATTTACATGGCTAACAGCCTTCATACCACCTGCTTTGTCCAAACTTTTCTCAAAATAGGTTTCTTTCTCTTAAGTTATACTTTGTTAATCCTCAGATTTCGATGTAAAATCTGTTTTACTCTATCTGCCAGCTGACAGCCAATCATCCTGGACAAGTCAGGGAACCTTACAGGCAATTTTTGTTCATGTCACTTTGTTATCACACATGTCTATATCATTTCCTGCCAGGCACCAAACTTCCAGCATCAAGGAAGAACAGCGGAGGAGAATGCTTTTACACAAAGGACTTCCCTCCTTCCTTATCCCCTATGCAACGGATATGACAATATACTGAATGATACAGTGAGGGCTCAAATGAAATGAAAGATAATGCAGCTAAGTTCTGAAATCACCATTTTAAAGCACTCAAAGACAGAAAACTTAGTTGTCTGAAAGTAATAGCAAGCAAGATGAATCAAAACCTGAAGGTACTTCCATCAAAGGAAAGCAAATGAATTTTATAAATTCATTTGTATTACATTAGAATAGGACATGTAGGGAGGAACTGCTAGGCAGGTAGTGCCAAATCTCTTTGGCTCTCCATTTTTAATAACATATTTTAATTTAGCTATCTATTAGAAGACAGTTCTCATAGATAATTTCTCTGTCTCTAAAATCAGTAGTTGTGCAAAATGCAGCTGTTTGAGAATTTTAAAAGAATTTACTTTACAGATGAACCACAGGCTATCCAGATGAAAGGACTGGAGCAAGTCTGGGGAATAAGATTTGATTCAATACACATCTATGATTTTTTTTTGTAAAGTAGACTTCATGCCCTGCGCAGAGCCCAGTGAGGGGCTTGAACTCATGACCCTGAGATCAAGACTTGAGCTGAGATCAAGAGTCGGACGCTTAACCAACTTAGCCACCCAGGTGCCCCTCAGTATATATGTAAATTACAGTATAGTTGCCATGCTATAATAGGCAACTATCTTTGCTTCTTCTCTTCTACAAATGAGATCATAACACTAAACAAGATGTTTGAGTGAAACAGGATGAGAAGTATAAGGTGGCTACATCAAACCTTTCCACAAATAGACTTCCAGTTCTCAGATCACGTTTTCCCTGACTTAGAGGAAGCAGTAAACAGTAGGTGCACATTTGGCTAGGATTCACCTGACCCGTGTTTTCTAATCTCACTTTGCCTATGGCTGGATGCTTCTGAGTCAGTTTTAACATGTAGGCAGATTCTCCATTTACAAAAGAGAAGGTTAGTATCTCACTTCTTGCAGGGAAACACAAGGTAGGGAGAAAAGCATGGAACTGACAGGTGACCTGGAATTCTTGTCTGTCACTAATGAATCATATAAAATGAGGTGAGACAATTAGATCTCAATTTTCTGATAGAACATTATAAACTCTCCAAGTTTATGATTTTTAAAAGATTATCACTAGGAACCTTAAAAGCACTCCACTAGTTCAAGATGAAATCATCACCATATTTTAAGAGTATTAAAAAACAATGAAAAAAATACAACCAGGTTTCTCACAGAAGAGACGAACTCTCAAAGAACACTCCCAAAAGTTATGTCACAATGGGATGGACTATTCTGTAAATATGACTTCAATCCTATAGGTTTCTGTTTAGTTAATTTGTTTACTAGATTCCGGCTTCCACTGGAAAGTTTTTCTACAAGTGGAATCTCATCCCTCCCCAACCCCAGTGTTGGTTAATTAAGAAAAAAAAGGGATGGGAAGATCATATGGGTAGTTTTACACTCAAAAAAGAGGGTAATAGATGGCTGTTTAAGCTAAAGGGTAGTATATTGGAATTACCTGCACTGGCCATATTACCGATTCATTTAGCCCTCTAGAAAACCATTATATCTCGCTTTATCTGAATTTCTTCATCTGTAAAACAGGAGATCAGATTGATCTACCCTGTCTCGCATGCTTAGGGATAAAATATCCTTTTTTCTTGGTAGACAAAAACTGGTGTAAGCTTTCTAAAATGGAGCAAGTATTGGGACTATATAAATGCAAGTTATTAAAGTACATAAAGCTTAGGCTTTACCATTTACATCTTGAATAAATGTTTTTTTAAATTAAAAAAAATTTTTTTACATTTATTTATTTTTGAGAGACAAAGCCAAGTGGGCGAGGGGCAGAGAGTGAATGAGACAGAATCTGAAGTAGGCTCCAGGCTCTGAGCTGTCAGCACAGAGCCCTATGTGGGGCTCGAATTCACAAACCATGAGATCATGACCTGAGCCAAAGTTGGACACTTAACTGACTGAGCCACCCAGGCGCCCCCTGAATAAATGTTAAGTTTAGGTCAATTAAATGGAAAAAGAAATCACCCTCTAGGCATGTTTTCATATGGAATGAACTCTGGCTTCCTTCTGAAGGGATTCATGTTAGCTTTTAAAACAATTTATTGGTTTGGTGCAGAAAGCTTTTTACCTAAGGAAGCTGAGCAGTTGGAAAGAACATCTAAGCCTATAAGCAAAACTAGAACACTGTCCCTATTTCTTTAAATTTAGTTGTTAACACTAGTAATGAAGACCAGCTAAGGTCATTCTTCTGTCTCTTACCATATCAGCCAAGTCCACACCTCGCTATATTTAGATAAGTTATGCCTATCCCATTAAAGACAGGAGATTCAGATCTACGCATAGGATCACAGCAGTGGGGTTTTACCTCAGCTTAGGGGGGAAAGATGCTAACAAAAAACCTGTATAATGATGTATTCCTTGGCAACCAAGAGAACAACCAATGCTCAATTTTATTTCATTCTTAACAGACATATAATCTCTAGGATGCATACAGCAATCTCTACCACAAACTCTGGCATAGTCATGACTAAAGCAAAACTGTGAATATCTTTTGGGTAACTCTCTTGCCATGACTGCCTGTCATGTCTTAGCCAGAGACAAGGAACTGCCCAGGTTAACAGGGTAAAACAGTTCAACAGTCTGGTCTCCTGAGAATTGGAACAAACAGGTTTACAACTCAGGAATCACCATTATTTTAAAACATCAGGGTCTGGCTGGGTACAGCCCTGTAGCAGTGTCCAGCTGACAGCCAATAGGACCCAGCATTCAAAAAAGGAAGAACTGGGGCACCTGGGTGGCTCAGTCGGTTAAGCATCTGACTTCGGCTCAGGTCATGATCTCACGGTCCGTGAGTTCGAGCCCCGTGTCGGGCTCTGTGCTGACCGCTCAGAGCCTGGAGCCTGTTTCAGATTCTGTGTCTCCCTCTGTCTCTGCCCCTCCCCTGTTCATGCTCTGTCTCTCTCTGTCTCAAAAATAAATAAACGTTAAAAAAAAAAAAAAAAAGGAAGAACCAAATGGAGACAAAGTGACTTATGTATTTATAAAAAAAAAAAAAAAGTTATGGAACATGGATTTTATAATAAAGGATGTGATGAAGTGAGTCAGAGACATGGTAGTGCAGGTAATGGGGAACCTGCTTGGATGAACATATTTCCTTAAGTGGCCTCTAAATCTGGAATCAAAAGAATGTATCTTAGGAAAATTTCTGAGGAAAATATCTTAAAGAAAAATAAAATTGCCCTCAAGAGAAAGCTAAGAAAACTCCAGTAACAATCAGATGTTTTGATACCTCCCCAACTGTCAGGGGGCGGGGGGGGGGGGGATTACATACATTTAAAGAATGTAGTAAACATACTTCTGAAACATAAGTATAACAAACAAATCTGTTTATCTTTATTCAAAGGAAACTGCACACTGCAGTTATGAACATTTCCACTGTAGGTAAGATAAGCAGATGTTGGATGTTTTCCCAAAGTTTCTCTAGTGTCACTGAAGAGGTTTATGAAATCTGCTTTACATTTTTTCAGTTAACAGTTAATGCTAAAAAGGCAACATTCTGAATGTTTTTCTCTTCATATTTTATCATTTCTACAGTGACATAGTTAAACAATAGTTACCAAAAAGAAAACAAAACATATAGTTAGACATTATACTTGTATCTTCATTTTCCAATATTTACTTCTAAACTAAAAGTTACATAAATAGTTCAATATTTCAAATAGAGTGAATTTTTAAAATCCCCATTTTCTGCTTCCTCTGCCTCAAACCCCACTTAAAGAAAAATACCTATGTCTAAGTATTCTCAATTGACACTGAAAACTGAAGTAATCCTCTTAGGGGAAAAAGTCCTAAGACAGATAAATAAAGCTGTTTTTTTTTTTAAATTTTACTTTTTTTTTCTTTATAAGGTGTTTAATTTCTTTTTTCTTTCTTTTTTTTTTTTAACGTTTATTTATTTTTGAGACAGGGAGAGACAGCATGAATGGGGGAGGGTCAGAGAGAGAGAGGGAGACACAGAATCCGAAACAGGATCCAGGCTCTGAGCTGTCAGCACAGAGCCTGACGCGGGGCTCGAACTCACGGACTGCGAGATCATGACCTGAGCCAAAGTTGGATGCTTAACCGACTGAGCCACCCAGGCGCCCCTAAGGTGTTTAATTTCTAAGAGAGCTAAACTGGTCTGAGTTTTCTCAAGTCTTTATATGCAAAACCCAGATTTTTTTTGCCACAGCAAATAGGTATTGGATTAATGCCTAAATAAATAATGTGAGATGGCAAGAAAGCAAAAATGGCACCTAAAACTTGACTGGTCACACTTCTGAAAATTTATAACTATATGTGGTAGGCTGTAGAAATTGGTCTTAACAGCAAAGAATGGTTTAATAGCTTAGAGAATCCCTGACCTTCAGTGCACAACTGAGTTCAATAGCACATTCATTCCACTAAATGTCTAAGCCCCGGGCAATGTCTCCCAAACCTCCCAACAAGCCCTTTATAATTAATTTACAAGCCCTTTATAATTAATTTACTAAGTATCTGGATTAAATGAAATTAGAAATTCTAATTCCTCTCATAACTTTTTCTTCAAAGTAACAACTTTAAGTCATTTTTGCCTTCTAGGATATAGTTCAAAGCACCAGAAATACTTTACCCACTATTGCTTCTCTTTACACTCATCACATAGGTTGTGACTATTTGTTGAAGAACACACAATATTCAGACTTTACAGTAATATTCCTAGTTTTTCTTAAGCAAATTCCATTTCTGGAATATCTACTCCAAGATTATTATGAGAGTGAGAGAGATGGAGGGGGGGAGAGGGAGAGAGAATGAGAATTCAAGAGGCTGCACAATCCTTCTCAATAGTGAGAAAATGTTAGCTCAGGATCTTTCAGAGTTGGGAAATCATGAGTGATTGTTTAAAAATGGATAAATGAATCTCACTGGTAAGGTCGAAAAGCTTAAAAAGAGTTCTGACTTGGGGCGCCTGGGTGGCTCAGTTGGTTAAGCGTCTGACTTCAGCTCAGGTCATGATCTCTCAATTCATGAGTTTGAGCCCTGCATCTGGGCTCTGTGCTGACAGCTCAGAGACTGGAGCCTGCTTTGGATTCTGTCTTTCCCTCTCTCTGTCCCTCTCCCACTCCCACTTGGTCTCTCTCTCTCAAAAATAAACACTAAAAAAATTTTTTTTAATGAAGAAAAAAAGAGTTTTGACTTAATTTCTAAGTCAAATGCCTGAGACAGTCTATTCCAGGTTCTTAATTTGGGGCATGAGAAGGGATTGGGAGGGAATGTCACTAGATTCCTTTGACAGTTTGATGAAAGCTATGGCCTCTCCTGCAGAAAAATAAATGTATTAATCATATACAAACCCACTTTTGCATGTGATTTCAAAGTATCCATGAATTTCTTAGTCTAAAACTCTGGATTAAAGGAACCTGGTAATTGCTTTACAGAAACTATGGGCAGCTGAGAATTAACAGCCTCCCCACTATTACCCCTCATCTTTTAGCAGCTAACAACTCCACTTTAACAAGAGGCAAACACTGATCAATGCTTGGATTTAACTTTGAAACCAAAGGAAACACACATCAATAGATAAAGTTTGGGACTTTCTAAGGGTCTTTTTTTATTAATACTTTGGACTCTTTCAATTCTAAAGCACACAACAGGCAAATCGAATGAAAAGACCCTCTACCTCTCCCCACTATGCTGCCCCCATTTCTCCCTATTTCTGAAAAATCCCTCTCCAACACATTTAAATTACAAAGATCCCCAAGCATTAGGTGAAACTTCACTCAGTGAACCCCTGAAGTACTAGATATAACAGAATTTCAGTATAATAAAAAATTCTGGACAAGATTTTGAAATTCATTAAAGTTGAATCAGACCAGCAAATGAGATGTTACATTTCTTAAACCTGATGGATACTCCAGAAATTTTAACAGCCACCCAGAGCATGCCATTCCATGTACCATGCTGCTACAGTACTTATTTTCGAGGAGTGTGAGAAATCTAGTATCACTAATACATTAAACATTGCTTTATTATGGTAAGTGATTCATCATGAAGGAAATGAGTAGGTTTCGAACTTTATTGATCTTATGATTTTATAATGCATGCTACACGGGAAAGGAGATTAAATGCAAAGTGTAACTGTTACTATAAAGGTTAATGTTTATCACAGTTAACAATCCTCCTCTATTGCCGTTATGTTCATAAATGCAGTGGCCTCATATTGTTTAGGTGATTTTTTTATACCTAGAAATTGATTTATACAATACACCAAATATTTACACTTCAGTCTGTGGCTCAAACAATGATTTATCAGGTTGCTGACCATTTTTTCTAAAATAGGATCGCCTACTCCCAGCTTACTTTTCATCACTTTGTACTGCTTTTTCTTTACAGCTAATTTATTATTTTTTAATTTAATTCCAAGTTAGTTATCATATAGTGTAATAATGATTTCAGGAATACAATTTAGTGATTCATCACTTACATATAATGCCTAGTGCTCATCCCAACAAGTGTCCTCCTTAATGCCCACAGCCCATTTACTCCATCCCCCCCACCAAAAACCCTCCAGCAACCCTCAGTTTGTTCTTTGTATTTAAGAGTATCTAATGGTTTGTCTCCCTGTTTTTATTTTTGCTTCGCTTCCCTGTGTTCATCTGTTTTATTTCTTAAATTCCACACACGAGTGAATCATTTTGTCTTTCCTTGACTTCTTCTGCCTTGCATAACACAATCTAGTTTCATCTATGTTGTTGCAAATGGCAAGATTTCATTCTTTTTGATCGCTGAGAAATATTCCATTGCGTGCGCGCGCGCGCGCGCGCGCACGCACACACACACACACACACACACACACACCCCACATCTTTATCCATTCATCAGTGGATAGACATTCGGGTTCTTTCCATAATTTGGCTATTGTTAATAGTTATAGCTAATTATTAATAATAATTTATTTACATGAAGGAATGTAAGCTCTAAGAGCTGTGACTTGAGTCTTTTTGGATCACTGATGCATTCCCAGTGCCTAAAACATTATAGGTCATCAATAAATGAATGAAAAGATATTTACTAAGTACAGATTTGAAACAGAGGCAAACATGGCACAGCACAAAAGCATGGGATATGAAGTTACGACTTGGATTTCAGTCACTGTTATTGCACTTATTGTTTACAGAACCTTGAACAAGTCACATCTCTTTGAATCTCAATCTCTTTCCTTTAAAATGATGCTAAAATATTACTGCACAGGGTTACTGCAAGTATTACAGAAAGTAACAGAAGTAAAAATGTGTTGCAAATATTCGTGATTGTATCTAAGAAGTTATTCTTGGAAAACTGGCAGAAAATTCTGTAAAACGGATCAATCTCGAGAAAGCAAGTTATCTCAAGTCACCTTATCCTTGGTCTTGCAGAACTGTAGAGGGAGAATGAGTAGTGAGAAAGCCCTGAGTTAGAAAAGATGGGCTTGAACTTCACTTACCAGCTGGCTGACCTTGAGAAAATCTCTTAACCTAAGGCTTAATTTTCTAATCTATAAAATGAGGGAAAAATACTGCCTCAGAAGTGTAATTGTTTGATTCAAATGTTCCATTAATTATGAAAGCACTTTTAGAATATAATGCAGAATATGTGTTTTTATTAAAATCAATTAACTGGCATTCCTTAAAGAAAATCCTAATCTTATTTGTTCCACCAGTCAAATAGAAGGTTGTATTATTCAAGAATGTGATCACATAGACTATAGGCAGAAGTATACCTACTCCCAATTCTTGCTGCGGGCTCTCCAACTTTGGTGAGAGGATGGAACACAACAGATGATAGAATAGGAAGATAGAGAGTGGGAAGAGAAAACAGAGATTCAGAAAGACGTGAATAAGTAGCAAAGCTCTGATCAACTACAGGTCTATTTAATTTCACATTCCACAGGCAGGGCCAACTTCAGGGATGTGTGATCTGTGCAGTTGCACAGGGTAGGAGCTCGCAGGGGCCCTGCACTCGGTTTAATGCTGTTGTCGCTGTCTTGAAATTCTCAGTTCTTTTTGAACAAGTGGTACCACATTTTCATTCTGCACTAGGCCCTGCAAATTATGTGGCTGGTCCTGCCCATAATCTTTCCACTAGAGGACAAGAACAATAGCTTAGTCTCAATGACTCTGTATACAGGAATCACTGCTAACTTAAAGGGCATTCACTAAAAAGGAGATCTTAAAACATGTTGGTGATCACACATTTATAATACTTGAAGTATTTTGAAGTGAGCAAAATACTTCTTAGAAGCCAATTTAATTAAAAAGCATTAGCCCCAATTAGAAATACAAATGCCATATGCCTTTCCTATTTTTGTGCTCCATCACATCCTAATAATGAGCCAAAATGTGATGAGTAAATCGAATACCTGAATCTAATCAAATTGACTTTCCATTCTGAAATCCAACAAAAGACCCTTTAATGTGGATTGTCTTTGGTTTTGATTTGATATCTGCTATCTCACAGTAAGCCAAGTAACATTACCACAGAAATCATCTCTGGAATGATATCCTTAACACAACCCAATTCAATGAAATCACACCCTTTAAATAATGGTTTGTTTATTTCTGCTCCTGCTGACTACAGACAGTTGGTGACTGTTTTTCCTTGACTGAAACGGAAAGGCTGAAGCTGATGAACTGAACATTTCCCAGGCTGCAATTCAGTTTTTGACGTCTGCAGGCCAAAAACATGCCTTTTCCTCTGAAATCCAGACTGAGCCTATACTAGTCCATTTTGACCTTTAGATTCCTTATCAGTCACCTTTGGTCTCTGACAGTGGTTGGACAGGCCAACCAACAGAGGTCCACTCTCCATGAACAAAGGCTGGTTATGTAAAAGAGGTGAGCTGTGGGCAGAGATACGATCTGAAGAGAAGGTGCTGAACTCATCCTCTGTGTTCCAGCAGCATGTCCAGGACTGCTGTCACTACAAAAAGTGAAACTTCACCCAAAAACATTTTCTCTGCTGGTGATTTAAACCCACACCTTCATTAAGGAAGCCACTGGATTTCAGAGAGAGGCAGGCAACCACCAATACTGAAACCAGCATGCAACTGTGGTCTGTACTCTTAACATTCCTTTCTCTTTCCTTTTTTTTTTTTTTTCCCCTTTAAGTCTGCCAGAGGACCCCTTGGTTACTATATATATACACACATATAGATATGCCAGTGACATTTCAACGTTAAGATTCTTTTTTTTTTTTTTAAGTTTATTCATTTATTTTGAGAGAGAGAAGGCACAAATTGGGGAGGGGTGGAGGGGTAGAGAGGGAGAGGGAGAGAGGGGGAGAGGGGAAGAGGGGGAGAGGGGGAGAGGGAGAGGGAGAGGGAGAGAGAATGAATCACAAGCAGGCTTCACACCATCAGCACTGAGTTCAACGTGGGACCGGCGCCCATGGACCCTGAGATCATGACCTGAGCTGAAGCCGGATGCTTCATTGACTGAAACACCCAGGCGCCCCATCAAGGTAAGATGCTTTAAAAGCTTTAGGAAATACACCTTTCTCCTTTCTCCATTACTCAATACTCATAGAGACTCTAAGATGAAAACTTTTATTCCAAGAATTTAGCAGTTTGTTCCCTAAAAACGTTAACCTCCTCAACTCTGAGAAATACATCCACTGCTTCCTACAGATAGAATCTGGAAATTCTAACTTCATCAGTTAGAACTGTTTACAAACTAATGTGTTTGATCATCTTTTTAAATTTCACTATCCTTAGAGTAAAATGGTACTACTGGAAATCTCAATGCTGTTTAACATTTCCTAAACAGAAAACAACGAAATGTTGCTCAAGGTCTGAATTAATTTGCTGCAGGATTCTAGGTAAGCTGGATTTCTCTGAAATCCAGCTGCTTCCTGTAAGTTTATCTTTGGGGTCTAAAATTCTCTAAGTCAAAAATGGTGATGATTTTAGAATAAAATGAAAAAGTGGGGAGCCAACTAAAATTCACAAATGCTACATATATACTCAACAACATCTCAGGATAATTAGTTTATTTTGACCTCTGACCAACAATAATGTATTGATAATACATTATTATTTCATCTTCCTATTAGTTCTACTCAAATAGTTCACAAATTAAAGCATTTTCCATTAGTGTTTAGGTAGGAAATAGCTTCCTGATAGAAAAAGGCAAATGAGGATCAGTTTTTCTAGGTCTCTAAGTAGTTCAGATGAATTAGTGAATAAAATTCTATTTATCTCAATTTCACTTATCATTTCAGGAGGGTTATGAAAATGAATTACCAAAACTGCTGGTGGCAGTGAGACTGGTATATTTCTGGTAAGCAAACTAGCAATCTATCAAAAGTCCTAGAAATAGGTATACACTTTGGTCTAGCGATCCCACAATTGAGCTTTAGGATAGTTCTTTTATGCAAAGATTGCATAAGACACGTGCAAAGATTTAGGCACAAGGATATTCATTCAGTGAGGCTTTCTTTATAACTGAAAAAAACTGCACATAATCAAAATGTGCAACAATAGGACAGAATTTGAATCAGTTCTATGGAAAACAAACAACTCTGAACAAGGATATGAGAGAAATGAGTTTGAGGACAATGGCAGGATGTTCGCAATATGCTAAGTGAAAAAATCAGATTACAAAGCAGTAGATAGAGGACAATCCCATTTTTAAAAGTATATACATATATAGAAAAAGCCTGGATGATGTTAATAGTAAGATCTTTAGGAAATAAGAATGAGTGTAATGCTTTTTGTGGGAGAAAAGGAGTGCTTTAGTATTTTCTGTTTTTTTATATAATAAATGTACATTATCTGCAAATATTAAAAAAAAAATAACTGGGGCACCTGGTGGGTATCTGACTTAGAAACTAAGGAGCTGAACATTGCTTATAGAACACTAAATAAGTTGAGCCATTAATAGGCAACCAGGCCATTAAACTGGTAACCAAGCCAATAAGAACAAGGGCAAATAGTTATCAGCACACTCCACCCATTATAGCTCACTCTACTGTAAATATTACAAGCGCTCTGTGCCATGGGAACCACCTTGCCTACCACATGATGCTGATGTAATAATATCCAGAGCTAAGCACCTGGAGGAAGCAGAGAAAGGTTTTGCTTTGAATTACTTGAATGCATTTTTCTTTTTCTTTTCTCTTCTCTCTCTCCTCCCTTTTTAAACCATAAAGCTTCCACTAGCAGATAGTGTAATGATTTCTATTCTTATGCTGCCTGTGGGGATTTCACATTATGCTCCCAGCCACCGGTACTGATTCATTAACAGCCTTGTAAAATTGGCAGCCTTCCTAAATAAGCTATGTAAAGTCTGCAAATGTTACTGAGCTGTGTACTCAGTGGGTACTCAATAAAACTTGATAAATTCTGCCCATGATAGATCCAAAATATGCTCATAGCAATATCCCAAAGAAAATCATCAGTCTATACAAAAGCTTTTCTGGATTCTTCTGCTAACCACAAATCATTAATAGCAGTCCTTCACTGAAAAGTAACTATTGTAATATGGTGATAACATCCACCACATTCATCTTCCTTTTCTCTCACCACTCAAGTATCCTTTACCTCTGTTTATACAAATCAAGACATTTAAGACAGCAAGAAATAAAGGTCAGAGCCCCAGCTCAAATCCTACTGTAATGCCTTTGCTAATTGGCTCATTTACAATACCTTTCTGTCCTCTGAATACTTAACATTTGTACCATTCATCTGACACTTAGCACCTGTTAAATTGTTTTCTTAGTTATCCTTTTATTGACCAGTTCCTATATCTTCAACAGACTGAGCATCCTGACTGCAGAAGAACCATGTCTTGTGTTTCTTTGTATCTCCCACCCTTTGCCCAGAATAGGTGCAATTATTACAATGATGCAAATGATAGGATTTTACCATCAGGCAGGCTCACCACTCTGTATTCTAATTCTTACTCTTATATTTCAGCTTATGTCAAAAGAGCAAAAATATTAGCTACCATTTACTGAGTGCTTACTATTAGTAGTACTTCACACATATCACATTTAATCCAAATAGGTATTACAAGCTCCATTTTATTAATGAGGAAAATAAGGCTTACAGTGGTTATATAATACATTCAAGGTCACACAGCTCATACATAGGTGATGAAACTCTGAATGGGACTCTTACTATTAGCAACAAGAACAAATGGCAAGTAAAATCCTGAACATGTGACCAAGAGACCTTTTGAGACTTTTTAAAAAGAATATTTAAGGAATGGGATACTTTAAGAATTGACCGTGAGGGGTGCCTGGGTGGTTCAGTTGGTTAAGTGTCCAACTGAGGCTCAGGTCATGATCTCGCAGTTCGTGGGCTTGAGCCCTGCATCAGGCTCTGTGCTGACAGCTGAAGCCTGCTTCAGATTCTGTGTCTCCCTCACTCTCTGCCCTTCCCCTGCTCACGCTCTTGTCTCTCTTTCTCAAAAATAAATAAACATTAAAAAAAAAATGAATGAAATTTTATTGGGGATGGATAAACATCACAGAGGTGGGATGTCAAAGAAGTTCAGTTTCACATACTGTTTGTCCTATTCCATTCATCTCCTAGGAACAGAAATATACACTGAGAATTTATATTCTCCACAGATGCTGCAACTTTTCAAACTAAAGCTCTCCACAATAGAAAATAAAAAATTAATAATAATAGAAATTAAAATATTTTTGGTGTTGTGGGAATTTGGTATATCAACCTTAGGAGAAACATTGTACAGGTGACCAGTATGAACAGTATGGGTCTGAACTGCCTAAGTCCACTTATGTGCAGATTTTTTCAGCAAATATACTGGAAGGTATTTCAGAAAGCTGCAGCAACTTGAAAAAATTCACAGATGAACCATGCAGCACAGAAAAAGTCAGAAGTTATTATAAGAATATAGTATATAATACATATGACATACAAAATATATATTAATTGGCTGTTTATTTTATTAGTAAGGTTTCTAGTCAACAGCAGACTATTAGTAGTTAAATTCCGGGGGAGTTAAGTTATACACAGATTTTTCTATGAACAAGAGGGTCAATGCCCCAAACTCCTGCTTCGTTCATTCAAAGGTCAACTGTAATTCTAAGTCTTCTACATTTAAAAACTAAACTGTTACAACTAAACAAAACAAACAAACCAAAAAAACCAAAAAACAACCCTAACACTCTAAAATACACTAACCCAGAGGTTTCTCTTTATTTGAAAGTAATTCGAGCCACTGGATTCTGTTGCTTTAACAGACATAACTAATGCCCAATCCCTCAGGTTACTAAAATAAGGATCACAATCCTCTAGAAACAGATTAATGCAGAAAACAAGAGTTGCTCACTCAATTTGCACAAACCTGCAAAAAATGAAGTGGGCCCATATTTGCCCTTTGGTGTGTAACACTAGCAATCTATTTATAAATAATTTGCTACATCCTTTCCAAATCACAGGAACACCCAGAAGTCCTTGATGTTCTTAGCACATTTCTTCAGGTTAAACCTAATTACATTACTGGCAGCAACATCCTGCACCATTCAACAAAGCAAAGTTAATTTTAACTCTATCTTAAAGTAGTTAGGATACCAATTTTTTTTTCTTTCACCTTAGAAATTCAGAAACATTATGGGATAGCATCTACACCACTACTCTTTAGCACCAAGGCAGTTTAACATAATTAAGAGGACTCACAGTTACTGGAAAGACCCAAGAAGAGATGTGAGCAACATGATACATAGAAGTTTGGACCCTTCTATTACTCTGAGGTCCAACAGCTCTTGGAAACAGAGAATGACAACATCCTTAATTATTTAGCTTTGGGCAGTGGTTTCTCAGTGTTAGTCAAAAGGAATTGCTCAATTTCAGGAGTGATTACACATAAGCACACAAACAAAAAGCAGTACTTTAGGGGAAAAAATCCACTCTAGATTTATCAAAAAGAAATTTTGACTTGAATGTATTACAACCTCACCATTCCTGTTCATCTTCATTGTGCAGATTTACTCTTTAGTTAACCTGCTTAAGTAAGCATGGTTCCAATAAAACCAAAGTTGAGAGCTCTCTTTGTTTTTTTTCTCCTTGGTTCCTAGCCAATTACTGCTCTGACTTCAAACACACACAAGTGTGGATAAAGTCACATAAAATTATCACCACCAACGAAAACATAAATGTACCTTTATACTGTGACAGCAGATCATTAACCTTTCCTTCATATTTGAAGGCCAGAACACCTAGAAGATTCACTAGATGTAAATTTACTTGATCATCTTTTAAAGGCATTACACTTTTTAAAAATTTTTATTTTTTGTTTGTTTTTATATTAGAGAGTGAGTGGGGGACAGGGTACAGAGAGTGAGAGAAGGAGAATCCTAAGCAGGCTCCACGCTCAGCAAAGAGCCTGATATCGGGCTTGATCCCACAACCCTGGGATCATGAACTGAGCCAAAATCAAGAGCCAGACGCTCAACTGACTTGAGCTACACAGATGCCCCAAACAATCCGCTTTTTGAGGCTATCTTCTCTGCATAAGAATCTGATAACTACAAAAAACAGTCGGTAGTAATTTAAAATCAAAGAAAAAGAAATATCCTATGCTTCTTTTAACTGTATTAGTTTCTTTACCCACCAAAGAGAGAAAAAAAAGACCTTAAATTGCAAATAAATGCCTGGTTTCAATCCATTATCAATAATCTATCAATTATTCTAATTATGTTTGTCCATTTCTGTAAAATACATGATTTAGATTTAAAAAGTATCACAGAGGAGCACCTGGATGGCTCAGTCGGTTTAACATAATTGGCCAACTTTAAGTTGCCAACTTTAAGTGGCCAACTTTAGCTCAGGTTGTGATCTCATGGTTTGTGAGTTTGAGCCCCACATTGGGCTGTCTGCTCTCTGCACAAAGCCCACCTTGGATCCTCTGTCCCCCCATCTCTCTGCCCATCCCCACTCATGTTCTCTCTCAAAAATAAATAAAACATTACAAGAAAATAAAAAAATAAAAAACATCATGGATGAGGGGTGCCTGGATGGCTCAGTCTGTTAAGCGACTGACTCTTGATTTCGGCTTAGGTCATGATCTCAGGGTTTGTGAGTTCGAGCCCTGCATTGGGCTCTGCTTTGACAGTGTGGAGCTTGCGAAGGATTCATTCATTCATTCTCTCTCTCTCTCTCTCTCAAAATAAATAAACTTAAAAAAATATCATGGATGATAACTATACTTATGCAATGAGAACAAAGAAATTTAAAAACTTGAAAGGCAAAAAAAAAAAAATTCATAAAATTATAACACTGAGAGTAGGACTTCTTGGTTCCAGGCTTGTCAAACACAGGTAATTTTTGCTAAAGAACTGTTTCAGAGCTAGAAAAAGATGGAAGGCTACACCTAAATTATTCTACAAATCAGACATAAGATGGACAAAGACTGTATCGAAGATTCAACAAATACTCAAAAGCAAAAATCGTAAACAATAGTAAACCAAATCCAGCAATCTCTTAACAAATAACGCAAATAGCATGTAAGGATGATTTAACTTAGTAACTCAATATAAGTTGCTGCACTACTAGCAAATGGGGGGAAATATTATCATTCCAATAGATGTTCAAAAATCACTTAAAAAAATTCAATAACTACACCTAAAAATCTTTGATTGGATATACAGTTGACCCTTGAACAATGCGGGGGTCAGGAGAACTGAGCCCCCATGCATTTGAAAATCTGCAAATAACTTCGGCTCTCTGAAAACTTAATGTCTACTGTTGACTAGAAGCCTTACCAGTAGCAAAAATAATTGATAATACATATTTTGTATACATATTCTATAGTGTGTTCTTACAATAAAGTAATCTAGACAAAAGAATGTATTAAGAAAATCCTAAGAAAATATATTTATAGTACTGATTATAAAAAAATCCATGTATTAGTGGACCTACAAAGATAAAATCCATAATATTCAATCCTCAACTTGAGAAATGGCCTATGCCAGAACCTATAGCACACAATACATCTGCTAACAAAACAGAAGAAACATTCCTTTCACAGTGGAAAACAAGATAAAACCATTAGCACTATTATTTAACATTCCACTAAAGCCCTAGCCAAAGCAATGTTTCAAATAAAACTCATTTACAGATGATATAATGATGCATGGAGAAAAGTAAAGAAAATCAACTTAAAAATCTATTGGATATTTGGACCAAGCAAGAGTTCAGCAAGGTGGTCTGATATAAAAGCAAATATAGAAATTTTTACTACACAGTTACAGTGACTAATTAGAAAATGTCATGGGAGAGAGCTCAAGAAATACATTAAAACAAGAGCAACAAAAACTTTAAGAAACACCCATGAATATACCTAATAAGAAATGTGTAACTACTATATGAGGAAAAGTTTAAAATTTAAATGAAAAGCATTTAAAATATAGTAAACACACACACCACATTATTCACTGGAAAGGCTCATTTCATAAAGCTGTTAATTCTCTCCAAAACCAGTTCAGCGCAATTTCAGTCAAAATCCAAATAGGACTTTTGTTTGTTTATTTATTTGGGGGAGAGAGAAAGAGTCCCTGGGTGTATGCAAATGAGCAGGGGAGAGGGAGAGAGAGACTCCCAAGTAGGCTCCAATAGGGGAGAGCCCCATGCAAGGCTTCATCTCAGTAACTGTGAGATCATGACCTGAGCTGAAATCATCAAGATACTGATGCCACCCAGCCACCCAGGAGCCCCCTTAACAGGATTTTTTTTAAGTGGAAATTGACAAGGTGTTTCTAAGACATTTGGAAATAAAATAAGAATAGCTGATACATTAAAACATAATAACGAGGCAAGCCTTGCCATACAAGATATCAAAATACCCACTAAATTCCTATAGTAAGTACACAATGTGGTATTGGTGTATGAATAGAAAAACTATCAATAGGACTTAATTGTACAGAATCAACTCCAAATATCTATTAGAATTTAATATACAATAACTGTAGTGTTTCAAATCAGCAAAGTGAGAATGGACTAAATAAATGATACTGGGATAAATGACTATCCATTTGAAAAAAAGGTAAAGTCAACACCCCTATCTCACATTATAAATTCCAGATATTTTAAAGAGTGAAATACTTAAAAAGTATGGACTTATTAGAAAAAACATAAAAGAATACTTTTATAATCCTGAAAGTGGGTGGGAAGGGTTTTTTAAACAAGATACAAAACTCTGAAATCCTAAGAGAAAATATCAGATTTTATTAAATAAATACTGAAAACTTTTAGGAGCACTTGGCTGGCTCTTTTAGAGCATGCAGCTCTTTTTTTAATTGTATTTTTGAGAGAGAGGGAGAGAGAGAGAGGGAGAGAGTGAGAGGGAGAGAGAGAACAAACGAACAAGCAGGGGAGGGGCAGAGAGAGAAAGAGATGGAATCTGAAGCAGGCTCTAGGTTATGAGCTGCCAACTCAGAGCCCTGTGCCTTGCTCGAAATCACAACCCACGAGATCTTGACCTGAGCAGAAGTCAGATGCTTAACTGACTAAGCCACCCAGGTTCCCCTGAGCATGCAACTCTTGATCTCAGGGTCACAAGTTCAAGCCCCCTCTTGGGTGTGGAGATTACTTAAAAACAAAATCTTAAGAAAAAAAATTAAAAACTTTCATTTTTTAAGTTTTTAATGTTTTTATTTTATTTTTGAGAGAGAGACAGAGTGCAAACAGGGGAGGGGCAGAGAGAGAGGGAGACACAGAATCTGAAGCAGGCTCCAGGCTCTGAGCTGTCGGATCAGAGCCTGACATGGGGTTAGAACTCACAGACCGTGAAATCATGACCTGAGCCAAAGTTGGACGCTTAACAGACTGAGCCACCCAGGCGCCCCTAAAAACTTTTATAACAAGATGAAAAATTAAAAGACACATAATAAACTGGTAGAAAGGGTTTTGGGTTTTTTTTTGTTGTTGTTGTTGTTTTTTGGCTACATATTAAGATCATGTAGAGTACATCAAAAAGAAACAAATAACAACAGAAAAATAGTCATAAGTACAAACATGCAAATTACAGAAGAAAAGTGAAAAAGACCAATAAAAAAATATAAAAGGATACTTAAACCTCTATAGTAATAAAGGAATTGCGAATAGAGAAATATTTAAGAGCAGGCCCTGGAGTCTGAATGCCTATGTTTGCACCCTGGCTATATTTATACAAGTAACTCAACATCTCTGTGCCTCTCATCTGTAACTGAGGAGAATATCTAACTCATAAGAAAAAAGAAAGATAATGTGAATAGTATTCAAAATAATGCCTAGTACATAGTAAGAGTTCAATAACGTGCCATTTAATGTTATTATTAGTATTACCAGGATTGGTGAAGGTCTATTCCTACAGCTGGTAAGAGCAAATTAGCAAAGCCTTTTTTGAAGGCAATTTGGCAGTATGTATCAAATTTTTAACATATACATACCATTAGACCCAGAAATTCCACTGCTACAAATTTATCTAAAGAAATGTTTCCATATGTATACAAAGATAGCAGTCCAGTACAGCAGTGTAGGAGCTCTGTGTTTTGAGACAGGAAATGCTGGTTCTAGTTTCAGTTCTGCCAATAACAAATCATGTAACTGCTATGCAAAAATCACTGCACCATTTCAATTTTTTTTTAGTTTATTACTTCATAAAATGTGGATGAGGACTTGCTCAATCTGCCTCAGAGGAATACTTTAAGGATGTTGTTGCCAAGTGCAGCCCCTGGACCAGCATCATCTAGGAACTTGTTAGAGATACAAAACACCTTTCAGTTTCACAAAAAGTTATATTTTGGATAATTATCCGGATATGCTCTCCTGTTGTTAAACTTGAGCTTTAGAAAGCATCCATGTATAGCTTCGAAATCAAACTCATATATGAAATCAAATACTAAATACAAGTATTTTAGGTCAAGGATAAAAAGCTCAAGGTAACCCATTTCACAATCAAGCAATGTTTCAAGCACTTAAGTTCCAAGATTTCTGATCAGAGGTTTTCATAATGGGAATACTGTTTTAATGGTAGCCGTGTCAGCATTTTGTCTAATAATTCTTGATCTTTTTCTGATCTTTTTTGGTAGGCACAAAAATAGCCACCTATTTGATACGTTGTTTGGCATATACCAATAATGCTAGAAGACCCCTTGCTTAGTGGCCACCTCTCAGGGATTGAATGTTGGCTCTCGAAACATAACATAGGCTCCCATATTTTTCAGAAATTGATTTCTCCTTTATTAAAAAAGTATGCATAGACTCTTAAAGGGCATGTAACTTGTCATGATTATTTGAGAAGTCTGATTTAAGACTCCTGAAATTTGATCCTATGATGCTCTGGGTCGCTCACATATTTTTTTCTAGTAGGATTTAAGCTTATGGCAGGGACTATTCTTAGTTTCTGGAGTGAATTTAATCACTTCTTAATGTTCTTCATTGATACTTCAAAATTAACCCCCTATTTGGTGAGTTTTATGCAATGACAAAGGGAGACCATAATGTAATAATGATGATATAATTTCCAGTAAAATACAGTAATACCCTAGTTATTCTCTAATTTCATCTATATATAACAGTTGAAACTCAAGAAATTAGTATGAACCTGTGAAATCACCAAAAAGGTATCTAAACACCATACTCTAAAGGTCATGAACTTTCTCCATTGGAGAGCCCCAAGGATCTCAGTCTGTTATGCTGGCCTTTTTCCTCTGACACAATTCTCATAGCATTTGTTACTTGGTTTCTAAACCCACAGCAAATCCCAGGCAGCAAATAAGAACAGAATAAAAATTCATGAGTGGATTCTCAGCAGTGACAAGAGAATTATCTGGCTAAGAGTACACGTGTGTCAAGGTATCCCCTTCCCCGAACATACACTTCAAATTTTTTTTTGAGTCAGTCTCCACTTATGATCCTAAATCTTAATCTTTTAGTTACTCCCACTAGTCGCTATTTATATATCTGGCACCACCAGGGAAATGCTCACACCAATTGAGCTCTACATTATCAAGCCTTAGAAATAATACTTCCCTTTAGGAAACAGATTAACTTTTTATAAGATCACATTAGAGAATCTAATTTTAAAAATATATTTATCTACACAACATTTTCATATGATCTTAAGGAGTTCACTTTTTTTAAGTCTATTTATTTATTTTGAGAGAGACAGAGATAGCACAAGTGGGGAGGAGAGAGAGAGGGAGGGAGAGAGGGAGGGAGAGAGGGAGAAAAAATATCCCAAGCAGGCTTTGTGCCACCAGCACAGAGCCCTATGAAGGACTCAAACTCACCAAACCATGAGATAATGACCTGAGCAGAAACCAAGATCCAGACACCCAACCAACTGAGCCACCCAGGTGGCCCTAGGAGTTCAGTGACCTTCTAAAGCCAATCCATAAAACTCTAGGTGACCATGGATCCCAAATTAAGACCTTCTACATTACATGCCAAAAATGTGTGTTTCAACAGAATTTTTGGTATTATTTTTATCAGAATGACCTCTAAAGATTCTTAAATAATGATGAACTGGGGAACACTATAAATGCAAAATAAAAATGATGGCTGGTGTAATACTAATGAATATACTTTAGATGAAGTGAATTTGGATATTACATCTCTTATAAGAAAAAAGGGTAGCAAAAGACAAAAATTAAAGAGATATTCTGCAAATTCTTTAAAAGACTGTCTACGTTAGCAGCAAATCTTAGTGTAGCAAATACATTTTTTTACTGCTAAGTTGAAGATGTCAGCAGTTAAAGACAATTCGTAAGATTAAGTCTCAAAAGTGACCTTGCAACTCCTCAGAATATAATTCTTACAGTGGTTGAAAGCACCAGTCTAGGAAACAGCTCTGGATTCTAAGGACAGTTTTATCATTTACTAGCTACATGGCCTTGAGCAATTAACATCTCTGAGTCTCAGTTTCATTGTCTGTAAATAGAACAAATTGGTTCATAGAGTTGCTGTTATGATTATATGAGACAATACACGTTAAACTCTTAGCACGGTGACAAGAGGTCAACAAATGGCAGGCATTAGTTATTAATTTCAATTCACTCATTTTTAATGTAGGTATTTATGGTTTGCAAAGTGTTACTGGCACATATGATCTCTTTTGATCCAACCTGGGGGTAGGAGCCTCATTTTACAGTGGAAGAAACTGAAGTCAAATGATTTACTCAAAGGCAATAATAAGTAGGAAAAGAAATTTGGGCTTAATTTGATTATACTAGGAACTAAAATGCAAAAGCTGAGAAGCTCTGCCTTTTAATGTTTTTTAAAAGTGTAGTTCAATATACATAAAATTTGCCATTTCAACCATGTTCAGTGGCATTAAATACATTCACATTGTTGCATACTCATCATCATTCATCCCTAGAACTTTTTCTTCCCTTTTTTTTTAAAAAAAAATTTTTTTTTAACGTTTATTTATTTATTTTTTTTTGAGACAGAGAGAGACAGAGCATGAACGGGGGAGGGTCAGAGAGAGAGGGAGACACAGAATCTGAAACAGGCTCCAGGCTCTGAGTGGTCAGCACAGAGCCCCACACGGGGCTCGAACTCCCGGACCACAAGATCATGACCTGAGCCGAAGTCAGCCGCTTAACCGACTGAGCCACCCAGGCGCCCCAAACTTTTTCTTCTTTAAAAAAAATTTTTTTAATGTTTATTTATTTGTGAGACAGAGAGAGACAGAGCATGAGTGGGGGAGGGTCGGAGAGAGAGGGAGACACAGAATCTAAGCAGGCTTCAGACTCTGAGCAGTCAGCACAGAGCCCGACGCGGGGCTCGAACTCACGGAGCGTGAGATCATGACCTGAGCTGAAGTCGGTCGCTCAACTGACTGAGCCACCCTAGTGCCCCTTTTTCTTCTTTTTAAATGAAATTCTATCAAACACAAACTCTCCATTCCCCCTCCCCCAAACTCCTGGGGATTTCTTTAGGTGCCTCAAGTGGAATCACGTGGGATTTGTCCTTTGTCATTGGCTTATTTCATTTAGAATAATGTATTCAAAATTCATTCTTGTTGCAGCATTTGTCAGAATTTCCTTCTTTTTTAAGGTTGAATAATACTCAGTTGTACTGCATACCACATTTTGTTTTATCCATTTATCTACTGACGGACATGTGGGTTGCTCCCCATGTTGTTTTGTTTTTTCAAAATATTGTTAACACTATTGATATAAGTTATCCAGTTTCTGATTATTCCCTCCTTTCCTTCTCTTTTATTCCATTTCTTTTTTTTTAAGGAAAAAAATGCAAGTAAGTGGCTGATTTAATTCTGTAGAGTTGATATACACACCACTAAAACCACTTTATTTTGTGGCTATTTTTTGTAGGAGCTCCACCATGAATCAACACAAAGAAAAAACCTGAAACTCAAATGAGCTTAATTTGATTTGGTAGGAGAGCAAACCATCAATTAAAATAATAACTTATGTGTAACATTATAAATCACTTCACATGCTATTTTAGGACTTTTAATAAGAGATAGTGGAAAGTTTCTGTTGTTGGACATTAAAAAAAGTTTTTCAGGGTTGACCTGGGAGGGAGAAAGAAACATTCCCTAAGTATCCAAAAGTCTGGAAAAACCTCAGTAGCTGACTCTCCTGAAGCCACTCCGGAGTGAGTGCTAACACACTACGAAGACCAAACTGCTGATACATAAAGTAACCCTCGCCTTAACCGTGAGGCGAGATTAACCACAAGCTTCGGCACACAGTTCTCAGAAATAGCTCAACCACAATGGAAGGGAAGGACGACAACTCTAGAGACTTCAAAAAAACAGCGACGATTTAAGATGCATTGAATTTTGTACTTTCGTGGATGAAGGTGTGCATGCAGGCTTGGATTTTGATTACGTACTGGTACAAGGGGAGATTAAAGGAAAAACAGCCAAATTATCGAAATTCAATTTTCTTAAATAATTCCACACTACATACAGCCAGCGGGAGAGAAGAATGGACAGCCTTCTTTTGTGTGAACGGCTTTCGAAAAGAAACCTATAGTCACACGCAAATTTATTTGAAACAGCAACCCCAAAACAACAAACACGGGAGCTTGATCTCCAGCAGGACCCGCGAGGGAGTCCAAGCGTTTCCGGGCGACGGTTCAGAAGCTACAGACCGCCCTTCACCCAGAGCCTCCCGGCTCGGCTGTCACTCGGTCACCATAGACAGCTTCCAAGGGAGGACTGCACTTTCAGATTCCCTCAAAGTTTACCAGAAATTCTCGCAAAGGGTTCTTTAATCCGCCCAACCCCCAGGGACACTTTCTGCCTCCAAGAACTGCTCCACAGCTTCACCCCACTATATCCCCGGACACTTGGAGACCTCCAAGCACGCAGGGCGCGATTTCGCCCTCGCTTGCTTGCTCCCCAGGATGCTGGGGAAAGCGGCTCCGGAAAAGCAAACTTTCCGAGCTTTCGCGGAGGGCGGGAGGGCGCGCCGCGAACTCACAGCTGGTTGATGGCGTTCTGAGAGATGACCGCGTTGGCGGAGAAGTAAGGGATCATGTCGGGGCTACCGAGGTTGCAGGTGCAGGCGGGAGACGCCTTCCTCTCGCGGGCCAACGTGCTCAGGGTCATGAGGCCAGCTCAAGGCGCACAGCTCCGCATCCTGGCCCCTCCCGGCTCGGGCACGAGGCGATCGCGTAGGGCTCCGCGGGGCCAGAGGCGCGGGCAGCTCGGGATCCCCGCGTCCAAACTGGGCCCGCCGGGTCGCACGGAGGCAGTCGCCGCAGCCCTAGGGCTCGGCTGTGGAGTCTCGGCGGCCGGGCGCCACCAACATCCCACCCCAACCCGCGTCCGGGGCGGGGCGCTGCGGCGGGGCGGGCCGAGCCGAGCGGGCGGGGAGAGTCCTAAGAGCAGAGAGGGTCGGCCCTTTCGGGCGCTCCGCCCCTGAGCTCGTGGCACCCACCGGATCACGCTGCGTGCCTCTCGGCGGGCGAGCGAGCGAGGGTCGGCATGAAGACATCGCGGCTCGTGTGAAGGAGTGAAGCGAGCCTGGGGTGAGCAAGAAAGGCTCGCGTTTCTTGGGAATGTTTCCACAGAAAGGTCCTGCTTATCTTGAACGGCTCTATACATTGAACCTCAAGTCCCATTTTTCAAATGATCTTAAAACTTTAATAAAAGGTCGTACATTAACAAATGTAACGAATACTTACCAGCGGTTTTCTAGGTGTTAAGGGCTAGGGAAATTCGGTAATAAACTATTTTTTTTTTTAAAGCAAAACATCTGAAGTTATAATGGGGAAAAAACCTATTTACATTGTCGATAACATCTGCTAACCCTTGTAAATAAATTTATAAAAGGCTTTCCTAACCATCCTCCAAACCAAGGACTCATAGCCGTTAGCTGCACATATGAATCACCTGTGGGGATTTTAAACACTCCAATACCTGGCTACACCACAGACCAATCAAATCAGAGTCTCCTGAAGTTGGGATCCTAAACATCAATATTTTTTCAAAGCTCCCTGGGTGATTCCAATACGCAGCTGTGGTAGATAGCTATTGTGCCAGATGATCTAGGAGAGAGAGACAGGCTAGAGAATATAACCTTACTTTACAGATGTGGAAATAAATATAAAGGGTCTAGCCAGATAACCTCATTTGTAAGTGACATCACTTAGATAGGAACCCTAGTTTTATGACTTCTGATCTAGGTTGGGCTTTTCCCACCAACCCTATATACCCTGATGCCTTCATGAGTTTAATCCTTTATCAATGTTGCTAACAACTCACTGAAAATCTCTTTTCTCTCCTGCATGCTATATAGTGGTTTACAAAAGGGGCTGACCTGGTGTGGGCACTCAGTAAAAGTTAGCTCCCTCACCTCTTGCCCTTCCAGTTTCATCAGAACAAATATTTTCAGGTATGAGCATTTTATGCTTTTTGAATACTTGACTAAACTATCAATAGAACTGTCAGGAGTTCTAGAGCTGGAAATTAATAATTTTAAAAAATGATTTCACTATCCTATTACCAGACAAAAGAGACTAAAATGAGGAAGAAGTCACTTTAAGACTCAACATATGCTAGAATCAAGAAGAAATATGTCTTTAATTTTTATTTTTTAATGTTTATTTTAGAGAGAGAGACAGAGCAAGCAGGGAGGGCAGAGAGAGGGAGACACAGAATCAGAAGCAGGCTCCAGGCTCTGAGCTGTCAGGACAGAGCCCAACCTGGAGCTCGAATCCACGAACCAAGAGATCATGACCTGAGCTGATGTTGGTCGCTTAACCTGAGCCACTCAGGCGCCCCTTAATTTTTTTTTAATGTTTACTTATTTTTGAGAGAGAGAGAGAGAGAGAGAGAGAGAGAGGGAGAGAACACGAGTGGGGGAGGGGCAGAGAGAGATGGAAACAGAATCCAAAGCAGGTCTAGGCTCTAAGCTGTCTGCACAGAGACCAACGTGGGGCTGGAACTCAAGAACTGTGAGGCACCCCAAAATGTGTCTTTGTTTTATATATACAATTTTTCAGATCTCTTTTTCTATTGGGAGGTTTGGCAATTTTCTAAATACTAGTAATTAAATAATCAATCTAAATTATACATTCTATTTCTAAAACCAGAAACTCTTTTGTTAGTTTATCCTTCCATAAAACTTAAAAGTTGGTGGGGTGCCTGAGTAGCTCAGATGGTTAAGTGTCCAACTCTTGATTCTGGCTCAGGTCATGATCTCATGGTTGGTGGGATCAAGTTCCTAGTCAGGCTCTGAGCTGACAGCGCAAAGCCTGCTTGGGATTCTCTGTCTCTCTCTCTTTCTCTGCTGGTCCCCAGCTTGTGCCAATGTGGGCGCGCATGCTTGCACTCTTTCTCAAAATAAATAAATAAAGATTTTTTTTAAAAACCTTAAAGTTGTTGCCCAGGGATTTGAAATATTGCAAACTCATACTGGAAATAGGATCTAAGTTTCCTATGGATCTGATAATAGGAAAGAACCAGTTGGCAAGTGAAGAGTTAATGAAAGGTCTGGAGTCCAGTGCATCATCGTCTTCATCCATCTCTGGTAAGGAAAATGTTTGAAAGATTTATTCAGGCTGTGTCAGCAGGCACCCAAATGGCAGTGTAAGAAAAAAAAATCTGCTGATACACCCCAAAATAAATTGCTTTAAATATCTGGCAAAGTTGCCAGTTTGAAACTTCTTCCAGGCTGTAATTTATTATAGCCTCCTGGCAGTGATCAAAATAAAAAAAAAAAAAAAAAACAAAAAAAAAAAAAAAAACGCAGCAGGCTCTTTAGAAGAGCACTGTTAAGGTGAGTCCAGTTCCTTTCATGACAGCAGAGATGGGATTTTATGGAAGTCAATACTAACTGATGCTGCTTACGGAAGACGATGGAATGTCATCTGTATCTGTCTGAAAAAGAAGTCAGCAGGAAATGTATCTTACTCAATTCACACTTAATATCTCTGGCATTTAAAAAACGCTAAAGATAAGGATTTCATAAATATGTATATCTGTCTTTTATAGATAGGTTCCTATAGTGACACTCCAGAAGTGCATAGTCCTTTGTTTCCCCTCAAAAGACCTCTGCCAGTGCCTTTTCAGTGAAGTCTATTTTAACACCCCCATCTAGGCCTTTTCAAAAGCTTTCAAAGTTAAATTCTTGCTTTGAACTGTAATATAGGAAATTGGGAAAGTGCTACAACGTGCCTCATAGGTTTTTAAGAAAAAAATGGAATCATCTTTGCAAAGTGAGGTACCTTTAAGGGAATAGATCTTTCTGCTACTGTTTTAAAAGTTTAACAAATTCCTTTTCTTTTCACAATCTGCAGAGTGTCAAAATGTCAATCAATTTAGTTTCAGCTCAATTTAATCCTTTACTCTACACTGTCAGAAAACAAGGCTCTAGGGAGCAAGCTCTCTGTACCCAAGCTTCTAGGAATTCAAAAATGATTCTAAATTAGACTGAGCGACGTGAAATAAATGAAGCTAGTTTTCTACTCCACATGAAGTCCAAAGGGGCTTTTAAAAATGTGCACAAAGGCCCCGAAGAAAAATTGTTGCATTTCTTCACACTCTTGTTTGAGTTAGAAGATTTAAAATAAATTTTGTCATGTCATTTGCTGACCATTTCAAGGCTCAGAAATATGAATATTCTATAATGTTAATCTGGCTCTTGATAGCATCAGCTATGACCAGATTAAATTTTTATAGAATTATATGGTAAAAGCATTAACAAAATTTTAAAGTAATAGATGTCTCTTGTATCCATCGGTACTTCCATTACTATGCCTTCATGTGTCTCTCCATAAGATACAAACACTGTAAAACTGTAAAACCAGAGACTTACTTGTTGATCAATCGGTATTCCAGGACAGATATGAAAGTGCACTTAAGTGTGAGTGAAGGATGTAGGCATGTTTTTGCTGCTGTAACAAAATTTCATCATGGGTGGATCACTTGAAGGGAAGGTAGCTAATGAACTAAAAAGTGACAGTGTAACGTGCCAAAAGCAGTAGGCCAGAAACCAGAGAGGACCTAAGTTCTAGTTCTAACATGGCCACTTAATAAACTAAGATTTTGGCTAAGTCACTTATTTTCATCTGTAAAATGGGATAATAAAACCCTAAGGAAAGGTCCCCAAATCTGTTTTTGTGAGAGTTAGGAACCGTAGGAAAGGAATATCATTCAGCTTAGAAGTCCTGAAAAATACATTTAATCCACTTAAGATAAACAGTCATCTAGATGAAAGCAGTAGAGCCCAGCAGTTAAAAATCTCAATCTTGGTTTTATATATAAAATGGAATATTACTTAATCATAAAAAAGAATGAAATCTTGCCATGTGCAACAACATAGATAGAGCTAGAGGGAATAAGATTGAGAAACAAGTCAGAGAGAGACAAATATCATGGTTTCACTCATGTGAATTTAATTTATGTGGAATTTAAGAAACAAAACAAATGAACAAAGAAAAAAGAGACAAAAAACTAGACTCTTAAATACAGAGAACTGGTGGTTGCCAGAAGGCAGGTGGGTGGGGGAGGATGGGTGAAATAAAGGGGATTAACAATACACTTATCTTGATGAACCTTGAGAAATTTAAAGAATTGTTGAATCATTATATTGTACACCTGAAACTAATATAAAACTATGTTAATTATACTTGGAAAAAAATCCTAGCCTTGGAATTAGTTGGATGGGTTTGAATCCTAGTGTCACCATTAGCTGTATATTTTGGATAGTTATTTAATCTATGGCTCAGTATTAGTCCCTAATTTATGAAGTTACTGCAAGGATTAATTAAGTTAATACATGTAAAGTGTAAAAGAGTGGCACAAAAATCTACTCTTTGGACTTAAGGGCTCTATAAACTTAAGAGAGCTAAGAGAAAGGTTGAGGAGGAGATTGCCCTTCAGGAATAAAATCAGAGAGTTGGAATCTCCAAAGAACAATCTTAGATCAGAGTGCATGGCTGTAATAAATCTTTTTATTTTATTTTTTAAAGATTTTATTTATTTTTTTAATGGTTTTTTTTTTTTTAACGTTTATTTATTTTTGAGACAGAGAGAGACAGAGCATGAACGGGGAGGGTCAGAGAGAGAGGGAGACACAGAATCTGAATCAGGCTCCAGGCTCTGAGCTGTCAGCACAGAGCCCGACGCGGGGCTCAAACTCATGGACCGCGAGATCATGACCTGAGCCGA
>NC_064814.1:42369483-42413924 GCF_023721935.1 Panthera uncia
GACGCGGGGCTCAAACTCATGGACCGCGAGATCATGACCTGAGCCGAAGTCGGACGCTCCACTGACTGAGCCACCCAGGCACCCCTAAAGATTTTATTTTTAAAGTAATCTCTACACCCAATGTGGGGCTTGAACTCACAACCCCAAGATCAAAGGCACATGTTATACCAACTGAGCCAGGCAGGCACCCCTAAATCTTTTTTATTTTTAAGTTTCTTTGCTTCTCTAACTCCTCCATTTATCTGATCTTTTGGTTGTTTCTCTGAGGTAAAAATTCTTAATAGGGAAAAGACCTATGTGCCTTTCTTCAGGTCATTAAGAAAGCTGTGTGGTGTGTGTGTGTGTGTGTGTGTGTGTGTGTGTGTGTTGGGAGTGGGCAGGGGGACTCTGAAGTCTGTCTGGCAGCCTTGAGGTAAAGTTGACTGTACATTTTAATTTATGCACTGACGAAATTAAGATGTTGACTAGAAATAATCTTCTATGAAATATAGTCTGAAAAATAGCTAAAGCGGGGTGGGCAGCATTAAAATGTCAGTGAGTCTGATGTCAGAGTTATAGATTCTAGTGACTTTATCCAATGGGCTAACAGAAAGCTAGCCGTATTTGTTTGTATTTGGGATGAGAAGTTGAAGAATGAATGAAAATTAACATACATACAGATTTCGCCAATGTACCACACTATTTCTTCCAGGAGTCTTCACTATTATTGTTTGCTAGGTAGCTAATTACATTAACTTAATATTGCATTCTGTAGTAATGTGAGATCTGCAGTGTTCACTACAGTTTTGTATTTATAACCTTTGAAATAATAGTATTACCTTATTAACTTTATTTAAAAAATACCTAGTCATAAGAAATATGATTGTACCTGTCAGAAGACCTATTTGTATTTTTATGTTTTCTCTAAGGGCGTATCTACAGAAATAAATAGTAAATTAATCCCCTGAGTGTCAAAAGGGAGAAAACCAACACTTTAAAGAGTTACAAAACAAAAAGCCTGTTACCTGGAGTAGCACAACATTCTGTCTCCTGTTAATCTGTAAAACGCTAGGATAAAACTCTCAAGATAATACACACAAGTTCCAAACTTGTTGCCCAGACAGCACCAAGAGGTATCTCACTACACTTAGTCAAAGGCACTCTTCATACAATACAATAAACTAAACTCTGTAAACAAAGGCTCTTAAAAGCAATCATTTTGCAATCACCATGTGGCTAATAGTTTTATTTAAAAGAGTATCTGACAATAGTTTTAAACACTAGATAGAGCAATGTCACTGAACCCTTCTAGTCCTTTCCATGGAACTTTCCACCATAAGAGCAATGGGAATACTGAAAAGATCTGCATATCAACTCCATGAGAGGCAATCTCTAAGGCATTCACCCCCATGGTCTTAACCACCATATGCTCCAGTAGGAAAAGATGCTGAAATGCTGCTTTCTTCAGGTTACAAAAGCCCCACGTGCTATTGTTTAGTAAAAATAATAGGCATTTATAGATCACTTTTCACATCCAACACGCCTTATAAAACATTTAACCATTTCATCCCCATTCTATCTGTTCAGTTTGTTTTTTAAAAACTAGTTAAAAAAAGTAAAATACATGCTGAATTATTAAAACTTTTTTTCAGTATTCGGAAAGGTAAAATAAAAGTCACTCTTTCATTCCCATCGTCCTACTCCCAGGGATTGCTGTTAATATTTCCAGAAATGTTCTTGCATATGCAAATGTTAATATATTGAAGCTGCCCTTTTAGAAACACACATGCACACAAACATAGAATTATATATATTATACATATTATTCTGCTTCTTGCTCCCCCCCCCAACTTATCACCACATCTTAGACGTTTTTCTATGTGTATATAGATTTGCCTCATTCTTTTAAAGGAGTTCATAGTGTTTTATTTTATAATTATATATAATTTATTTAAACAGTCCACTACTGATGGACATTTAGGTTGTTTACAATTTTTACTATTACATACAATATCACCATGAACATGTCTTTATGCATACATGTGAATATATTTCTTGGATTTACATCTAGAGGTGGAATTGGCAGTTAAAATATTTTAAACATCTTAGGAATTGGTAGATATGATCAAATTGCCCTCCTAAAAGGTTTAGTTTTTTATTTTCCCATAGAACCTTAGCGCCTTCTCTCCTGTGAGCTATTATTATTTTTTTCAATATATGAAGTTTATTGTCAAATTGGTTTCCATACAACACCCAGTGCTCATCCCAAAAGGTGCCCTCCTCAATACCCATCACCCACCCTCCCCTCCCTCCCACCCCCCATCAACCCTCAGTTTGTTCTCAGTTTTTAACAGTCTCTTATGCTTTGGCTCTCTCCTGTGAGCTATTAAATTAACTCAGGGTCCAAGATCCTCTTCTACGTCCTATCTTTTATATACTACATTAAGAAAAACCATATATATATACATATATGTATATATATGTATATATGCATACATATATGTATATATATGACACATGCTTAAAGAGAGAAACTAGAAAAATAGAGTAAATTATAAAGAAAAATATGTTAATTTTTGGGGCGCCTGGGTGGCGCAGTCGGTTAAGCGTCCGACTTCAGCCAGGTCACGATCTCGCGGTCTGTGAGTTCGAGCCCCGCGTCAGGCTCTGGGCTGATGGCTTGGAGCCTGGAGCCTGTTTCCGATTCTGTGTCTCCCTCTCTCTCTGCCCCTCCCCTGTTCATGCTCTGTCTCTCTCTGTCCCAAAAATAAATAAAAAACGTTGAAAAAAAAAATTAAAAAAAAAAAAAAGAAAAATATGTTAATTTTTAAAATTTACATAAATGTAAATAATTTAAAAAATGTTAAAGAAAAATATAAAGAAAAACTATGTTAAGGATCATTGATTTCAAAGAATTACTTAGACTATAATAAATATAGGTAATACTTAAACTATTTTGAAGATAATACAATTTTAAATTCAGAAGATATTTAAGGATCTTGTTGATGCTAATGTTGTAGAACATACTGTAGGCAAATGAGCCAAATGTGGCCTTCAGTGTCCTGGAATGGGGTGAAACAAGAGATAGAAAAATAGAAAGTGAATCGGGGAATAACAAAAAATGGAGGCTAGACGAGTTGAGGAGGTCTTGAAAATAAAAACATTAATTGACATTTGTTGAGCTAACGTTCACTGTGTACCAGATCCTCTATTAAGAGTTTACATGCAGTATCTCACTTAATTCTCTCAAACAACTCTATGATTCTATTCTTATCTTTATGAGGCTCAGAGAGATTGAATAATTTGCTTACTGTTAGATAGCAGTATTTTGACCCCAGCCAGTTATTCTGGTTCCAAAACCTGTTTCCTTAAACCAGTATTCTACACTGTCTCCATGATGATGGAGGTTCACTACAGAACAGGTTAAGTCTGAAAAGTTCTACTGCCAACGGGAAGGACTCCTGGAGACCTTACTTACCTGACTGCACTTGGTATTTTCTCCTCTATTTGATCCTAGCTATGTCTAGCAGGTCCTGACAATAATAGGGACCTAACCTAATATTAAATATAGTACATCTTTTGGCTGTTGTATACCATCTTCTTGCTACCAAATTCCTCAGAACTCTGAATTCAAACTAATATTCATCACAAGATTCTCTAAGGCATTCATATCTACATTTTGTTTCCCTCGTTTCTTTACATGGTATCCTACGTGAAGGAGGCATTTAATGTATTTGTGGATAATAATGGCATCATCATCTTATTTGATGTTTGAAATAAACCTACTAGCTAGGCAGGTATTATCATTCGTTGTGACAGTTAAAGAAAAACATGAACCAGACTAATATCTAGGTGATAAGAAGCTTAGACTCTAGGTGCAAATGTGTCTAATTCATCCTATATGTTGTTGATAGACTGACTGAATTCAGTTGGACTAATCCTGAATAGCTGTATGTCAGACACTTTCTAAGATACTATCAAAATGACTTAAGAGTTAAGTACTTTTATAATAGTTCCTTACTCAGAATCCCCAAATAGTTCCTTATTCCCTTTCAGAACAAGTCCAAACTCTTCCTTCGGGCCTCCAGATCCTCCTTAATTTAAATCCTACCATAATTCAGTCATTATGGCATGTTACCCACAATTCCATTCCTTCTCAGACACAATCAGTGTAACTATTTTTTACCCATTCTCCCAAAATAAATCTTTGCTATTATTAGGTGGTTTCTATCCTGTCCTCCTGTATCTGAGTCTCATTCTCTTCTCTGTTCAAGTTGTCCCTCTCTGAGACCACTTTCATCTAGTCTTTCAAATTATCCATATAAAACCTATCTCTCAAGGTCTAGTTTCAATTCTCAGCTTTTTCAATAATTAGAAACTCTACAGGGTTTTCACATTTATCCTCACTTGATTCTCATTACAATCCTGTGTATAGCTAAGCAGAGCTAGCTGGGATTATCAGCTTCATTTTACAGATGAGGAAACTGAAGCTCAGAAATTAGGCGACCCGCCCAAGTTTACATAGCACGTGTCAGAGCTTGGATTTGAACTTAGCTCTTCTAGGGGCACCTGGGTGGCTCAGTCAGTTAAGTGTCCAACTCGATTTCGGCTCAGGTCATGATCTCATGGTTCGAGAGATCAAGCCCCACGTTGGACACTCTGCTGACAGCACACAGCCTGTTTGGGATTCTTTCTCCCTCTCTCTGCCCTTCCCCTGCCCCTTGCTTGCATGTGCGTGCTCTCTCTCTCCAAACAAACAAACAAACAAACAAACATTTTAAAAAATGAACTTAGGTCTTCTGGTTAAGTCCAATGATCAATTCCTGGTTCATAGTATGCTATGACACTTTTCTAGTTTCTTTGGAATTTATAATCTATATCATTATTCAAGGTTTTTACTCTCTCTTTTATGCCATATAGCTTATCTTTTGTGAGAGCAAATCAGACACAGTAACTCTCTCTGGTGGTCTTCATAGAGCCTAGCACAGTGCTAGGTTGGTTGGTTGATCCAACCTTATACCACACCCTGCTGTAGTTTTCTTAGGGCTCTAGATAAACATTTCCTGAAGGAATCAATACATTAGTGATCTCCCTCACAGCTGGTATAGGTATAAGCTGGCATAAGACTCCTTTTCACTGCCTCATTTTTCTCCTGCTGTCTTTCTTTTCTGATAGATAGATGCTTCCTTCATCAGAGAATCCAGTAGAGGGCCTGGAACACAACCCAGTTAGGTAAGGGCTTTATTTTTATTTTCAGGCTTGTCCTAGACTTTCAGGAGCCAAAAGTTCAAATCGCAGCAGGATTGATTCAGCCCTTTCACAAGCAATTTAGTACTATGCAGTTTGTTTAGACTGGTCAAGTTTCTAGGCCCTGGCTGAGCAGCATCATTATCTCTTCAAGCTTTCATGTATCAGCTTCCCTGGCCATATTTCACTTTCCATGTCTTTCTTTTCTAAAATCAGGTGAACATGCAAAATCACATACTGATACAATTATACGCTTTTCAAAAACCATGTCAAATATCTTCAAGGAATTTAAATACAATACAGGAAGTTTTTTTTTTTTTTTTCTCTTTGGGTTAGTCAAAACCAAGAAGTATGCAAAAGTTATACTCCTTAATCCTTAGTAGAAAGGGGGGTACATTGTATCATTCTTTAGCTAGTGCATCAACTGAGAAAAGATATGGGGTTGTCAGATTCTATTCAATCCACCTCAGCTGTAAGGCCAACTGGACAATGGATCTTAAGTGAAGTGAAAAATACTTTGCCAGGGGAAAACAAAACTAAGTAGCAAATCTTTTAATTTTTAATTGTGAAATATTTCAAACATACAGCAAAGAACGGAGAGGATAACAAGCAGCCAGATACTCAATAGACAGTACTATCACATTCTAACATTTTACTCTTCAGAATTTAAGAAATAAAACATCACAACTGAAGCCCCCTGTAAACTTCTCAATGAGCCCTTTCCCCTTTCTCTGTTTATATAGCTCCTTTTCCTGAATTTGGTGTTCATCTTTCCATTCATGTTTTTATATTATGCATATGGCATATTTTTAAATGTAAAATTAATTCAGAAAAGTGTAGCTTGTAAAGTCTTGAACTTTTAAAAAATTTCTTATATATTGCTACATAAAACACATGTAAAAGAATAAATAAAACATTTTTCCTGTTTAAAACTTCTAGTCCAGGGTGGATAGGTGAATAGAAACATGATAAAGCCAATAGAGCAAAGTGCTAATTGTGAAGCCAGGAGGGGTGTATATTTCAGTGTTTACCGTTCTTTCAATTTGTCTGCACATTTACTTTCTTAAATAATAAAATGTTGGAAAAATGAAACAAAAATCTCTAGTTCATATTTTGTGTAAAAATTTCAGTGAAGAAGAGCCTGGATGGCTCAGTTGGTTGAGCATCCAGTCCAATTCTTGATTTTGGCCCAGATCATGATCCTAGGGTCACGGGATTGAGCCCTGCATCAGGCTCCAAGCTGAGCGTGGAGCCTGCTTAAGACTTTCTCTCTCTCTCTCTCTCTCTCTCTCTCTCTCTCACCCTCTCCCCCAGCCCCCACTCATGTGCTCTTTCTCACATAAAAAAAAAAGTCTCAGTGAAGAATAATATCAACTGGTTTCAGATACTTAAGAATCTAGTATAGTTATAGGAAACAGTAATTAGGCTTGCTAGTCTAATTACTGTTTAAGCTCTTGCTTTATGGTATCTAACAAAAAAAAAAAAAAAGACCAGTCCCTCTAAGATTTATCTTCACATAGCCACTTCTCGTGAAGCAGTTATTTCAGCTTTGGCTTTTCCATCCTTTACTAGGGAGTTCATGAAATGATCTGAAATGATTTTATAATCCCTTTCTCACCATGATTTAAGCCCAGAGCTGGAAAACTACTTATGATTGATAAGCATCCCTAATAAAATGAGTTTATTAATAATTAGAAGAGAAATACTTTTAAAAGTTTTTAAAAGATTTTTGTAGTCCCCCTTTATAAACCTTCTAAATGAACTCTTATTTTAGGAAAATGCTCTGTTACAAACTGACCACAGGAAGAACTATAACAAATGATTCACTAATGATAAAAATACCACTGTGATAGAACATGCAGTGCTTTGCCTGTTTGACGTATTTTCATATTTGTATATTACTTATGCCCCATAATAAGCATGCTAATTTTTTTTTAAGGAAGAAGAAATTAAGTCTCAAGGAATGAATCTAAGGTCATGCAACCAATACAAACACATCTCCTAACTCCAATACCAGTGCTTTTTTCACATAACTGCAAACAATGGAATATAAGCCTTTTGGTTTGGGTGTCATTCTAAAATGCCAGAAATTGCATTATTTATTATTTGTTTGTGGGGTACTTCACTTTAAGTGGGCTAATTTTAATAGTAATTGCTCCTTGAGGATAATGTTTTCATAATTTTATAGGTAAAGTAATAGATTCAGAGAAAACTAAGCTTGAATGTGGACTGTTTCAATTGTAGAATACTACCTTTCAAAAGGAAGGTCTTTAAGGAAAAGGATTGTGTTGAGTTAAAAATAGCAATTCAGTTTTGGGAAATGAGAGATATTACTGCCTTAACCCAAACTCTAACAAAACACTTTTTTAATGTTTTATTTATTTTTGAGAGAGAGAGAGTGCAAGCAGGGGAGGAGCAGAGGCGGGGATGGGGGGACAGAGGATCCAAAGCAGGCTCCATGCTGACCGCAGAGAGCCTGATGTAGGCTCGAACTCACAAACCAGGAGATCATGACCTGAGCCGAAGTTGAACCCTTAACCGACTGAGCCACCCAGGCGTTCCTCTAACAACAACAACAAAAATTTTTAAATTACTTCTTGCAATTAATCATTTAGGTTAAAATTAAATTTAAAAATATGTCCAAGCTGATTTTTTAAATTGAGCAAATAGGAAGATATAATAAGTGGCTGTTAAAAATAAAGTCCTTAGTGTAATTTATTGATTGCTGAAAACCACTTATAATTATAGTCCCTTTAGTGTCATAGAAAATAAATTTGGGGCTTTGAGTGAGAGTGTGGTGACAGATTTAGCTAACACTGAATGAATTACAATTAAGGAAAGCTTTTTTTTTCTTATATTATTACCATGAGTAATTTATTCTAGTTATTACTGGAACAGAGGTGGATGATTAAACAGTCAGTTAAATTATAACAAAAACATAGCTCCCAAACTCTTCATTTGAAACTCTTCATAGTTGAATGGAATCCAAAGTGGCACCTAAATACACATTTAAAACTTAATTCCTCTAAGAAAAAATCCCATCACTAAAAAAAGAACAAAAGCACACAAATACCCACCTTTGTGGGCAGTTAAATTTCATCTTTGTCTAATGCAATCCCTGCTTACAGGCATTTTAGTTCTACATAGCCACCCCATCTCCAAAGGGCCATAGTGATGATATTGGACTATTTTGGGTGATACTGCTTGAATGACGGATGTGTTCAACCAAACATTAAGTTCACATTTTTCAAAGAGTTCAAATTTTGTTCTGCATCCCAAAAAACATAAGAGGTAGCCATTGTTTGCTCCGAGGACCTTTTCTTAAAAAATCTCACAAGTGGGGTGCCTGGGTGGCTCAGTCCACCCTTGATCTTGGCTTAGGTCATGATCTCACAGGTTTGTGAGATCAAGCCCTGCGTTGAGCCCTGAGTCAAGTTCTGCACTGACAGTGTGGAGCCTGCTTAGGATTCTCTCTCCATCTCTCTCTCTCTGTCCCTCCCCTGCTGTCTCTCTTTCAAAATAGATAAGCATTAAAAAAATAATTTTAAAAATATCACAAGAAAGAGGCTTGAGTCAGTCAAACTAAAGCATTCTCTACAGAAGAACTGCTGCTTACACTTTTACATGGGCATACTAGTAAGTAGTGAAATGGTAAGTACTAATACTTTAGAGAAAAACTCTATAATAATAAAAACAGAACACTGGGAGACAGAATATTAAATTTCTTATACTGAATCTTCACAACAGGGCTTTCAAAGTCCTTTCAAATAGTAATTCATGTTTGAACATATACTATAATTACTGCTCATATTTTACAGATGGATAAACAGAGGCATACCAAAATATGAAAACCAACTCTGCCAGGCACCGTTAATGCTAAGCATTCAAAAAAAAAAAAATGAGGATATATAATTATATACCAAACAGTTCACAGTAAAAAAGCAGGGGAGACAGATGAGATACATGAAAAATTGGCCCTCAGCTCACCAAACTACTCAATGTTCTCCCTGAATGCTGTTCTCGTTACTGGTCTGCATTTGCAGATGTTGTCCACCCAAATTGAAAAGCCTATTCCTCCCCTCCACTCATCACCACCCAATGCTGTCTGGTTAATACTTTACTTAAGACCCCTTCTATAAAGGTTATAATGGGTCTTAGTAATAGTAAATAACATTTATTGAACATTTACTATGTTCAATTAAGCATTATGCCAAACTATGTAAATGGATTCTGTCACATTTCATCATCACAGCAATCTGTGAGAATTGCTAACCAGCTTTTTTTTTTCTTAAAAACATTTTTTTTTCTTAATGTTTATTTATTTTTGAGAGAAAGAGAGAGAGTGCAAGCAGGGGAGGGGCAGAGAGAGGGGGAGACACAGAATCCGAAGCAGGCTCCAGGCTCTGAGCTGTCAGCACAGAGCCCGAAGCAGGGCTCAAACCCACGAACTTCAAGATCATGACCTGAGCTGAAGTTGGAATCTTAACTGACTGAGCTGCCCAGGCACCCCCAAACAGCTTCTACTTTTAAAGGACTTGCTGGACTGACAGTCTCCATTCTCTCTATAAAGCACACTGTCATAGTAGCAGAGATGCTCCTGCTTAGCAGGCTACTCCTCTCTAGTGATGCCCATTCACTTCTACTTTTACCAGTTAAGTTGCATGCTTATCAAGAATCTGCATGTTTGTTTTAAAAACTGTTGTATCCATTGCATTTCTTATCATAATTGTATAATTTAATTAAGTATTATGTAAACTAACTACATACATGTACAGAAATAAAAAGTTGTTATTTCTAAGAATATGAACTCGAATGTTTTTGACAAGCCTAATCAATAAAGGAGACTTACTTTAACAACTGCTGTTTAATTAGGTGTAGCTAAGGGGGCTGTAAGAGACTGAAAGAAAGTGCTAAACTTCTAGTAGAATTCTGTACTTAACTCTTGCCACAATTATCTATAAGTTCTCTAAAGAAACCAAAACAGGAGACTAAAAAACAATGCTTGCGTTATGGGTTGGATTATACAAGAAAAACTACAAATCACACAATCAGAAAACCAGGACAATCCACATCTCATCTAATTCTAAAATCCAGGTTCTTAACCAACACTCAAAAAGTGCTCAGTAAAAGTTCACAAGATAAATGAATGAAAAGAGAAAACTCTCCATGGGAGGTGATATGAGATATAGACTTTAACGGATGAATGGAATGTTACTAGACATTAAAAGGATGGGAAAAGGCATTCCAGAAGAGAGTAGGAAAGGCATTAATTAGTTAGAGTGAAGATATACTGAGTTTGAATTGGAGTTTGGTACTGTATGATTTGAGCAAGTAACTAATCTCTTTGGGTTTCCTCTTTCTCACCTGAAGAACAGACAATAATAATTCCCTGGGATTGACAGCAGTACTGAATGAGATAATAAATACAAAGCATTAATTTGGTGCTTGAAGGCATATACTAGATAGCTTTGAGAGGACAAAAGGCATGTTTAGGGAAGAGCACCTAATTCTTTAAGGCCTGAATAAAGGTTGTAAGGTTGAATGGCAATAGGTAAAGCTGGAAAGTTGAACGGGGGTTGGTTTTTAAAGTTTTTTAAATATCATAAACAAAGTCTAGACCATTCTATAGGCAATGGGGAATAATGGGAGACTTTAAGTTGGAAAGTGACATGAATAAATCTGAATCATGCCTTAGGGTGGGTGAAGGATGTATCAGCATGAGGATCAGTTAGATGCAAAGAGATGATGTTAGAAGGCAATAATTCAAGCAAGAAAAGGCCTAGACTATAGTGAAGGCAGGGGTTGTAAACAGAAAAGGAAAAGTCTGATATAAAAACACATATATGTACTTTATGTAACCCCTTCTGCCTTTAATGATTCTATAAATACAGAGTTAAAGTCCTTTATAAAGCTAATAACATAGGGTGCCTGGGTGGCTCAGTAAGTTAAGCATCCTGATTTTAGCTCAGATCATGATCTCAGGGTTGTGAGATTGAGCCCTGGGTTGGGCTCTGTAGCAGGCATGGAGCCTGCTTAAGATTCTCTCTCTTTCTCCCCCTTCATGCACTTTCTCTAAAAACAAAATTTTTTTTAAAAAAGGATTTTTTTATTAACATAAATCCTGCCAGTAAAATAAACTCTATATTGTTATGTTAAGATAATAAACCTTATAGCATCACCACAGAATAAAAGGATTGGTCTGTCCAAATCCACCTTAAACCTGTGCTTACTATTCTTACTTGGATATTTGTTCAAGAAGTTATTTTTGCGGTGATTGGGGAAATGGGTAAAATAGGTAAAGGGGATTAAGAGTACACTCACCATGATGAACACTGAATAATGTATAGAATTGTTGACTTACTGTATTGTACACCTGTAACTAATACAACACTGTACATTAATGATACTGGAATTAAAAAAAAGAATTATTTTCACTAATTTAAAATGATTCTGTCTGTACTAATTCCTTATTTCAGTCTATAACCTTTTCATATTTGTGCTTTCATCAGTAAGCAGTTAGGAGGTAGAAGTGACAGACACAGGGATTTATTGAATATGGGGGGTAGGGAAGAGTCAGGGATAAATATGAAGTTTCTTAGACTAATAAGTGGATGGTGGGGTCCTTAATAAGAAGAGAAAGAAACTTTGTATGAGAAACAGATTTCGTAAATACAATAAGGACAATCAGAAGATATACGAGAGATTGTAGGCAGTTAGAAATAAGGGTTTAAAGCACCAAAAAGAGATCTGAGGTGAATACAGAGATGTGAAAGTTCTTGGCACATGGGCATGAATAATAGGGTGGATAAGGTCACCAAAGGACAACATACAGAGCAGAGAATGGGATACCATCAGCACTCTTGAAACTGTATGCAAAATTAAGTTGTATGCACACATTTTTCTTTTGAAAAGATTTAGCTTTTTTTTTTTTTTAAAGCTTATTTATTTTGAGAGACAAAGTGAAGAAGAAAGTGTGAGCAGGGAGGGGCAGAGAGAGAGAGAGAGAGAGAGAGAGAGAGAGAGTGAGAGAGAGAAAGAATCCCAAGCAGGCTCCACACTGTCAGCATGGACTCCAATGTGGGGCTTGAACTCACAAACCATGAGATCATGACCTGAGCCGAAACCAAGAGTCGGTCACTCAACCAACTGAGCCACCCAGGTGCCTCAGGTCTAGTGTTTTAACTAGCTTTTCAAATGATTCCATGTTTTCCAAAAGGTTGAAAATGTCACTCTATACTATAAAATAAAAGAGAGGTAAGGATGATTTCTGGGGAAAAATTAACTTTTAAGAGATGAGCAGGGGCAGACTTGCTGGTGAAACCAATTGGGAAGCTATGTGCAGAGGATATAAGGGGAACCAGCAATGAATGATGATAAAAAGCCAAAGGAGGTGAGAACCTGCAGAGAAGAAAGGTCAATAGTGCCATTTAAAATGGGAATCAAAAAGTATTCACTAGTGTTTTTTGGGTTTTTTTTTTTTTTTTTTTTTTGAGAGTGAGCAAGTGTACATGTGAGCAGGGGAGGGGGAGATGGAGAGGGAGAGAGAGAATCTTAAGCAGGCTCACGATTGTGAGTTCACGACCTGAGACGAAATCAAGAGTCTGATGCTTAACCAACTTGAGCCACCCAGGTGCCCCTTCACTGGTGATCTTAACAAGAGCAGCAGTTTGAGTCAGTAGAGGGGATAAAAGCTAGATTTCATGAATTGAAGAGTGAATGGGAGTAGACAAAGGAGGTAATAAATACAGATGGTCCTTTCAAGAAATCAAAATTGTAGTTTGAGGTGAAAGCAAAGTTATGGAATGGTACTTTATTTTTTTTAATTTTAACTTGTTTTATTTTTTAAAAATTTACATCCAAATTAGTTAGCATATAGTGAAACAATGATTTCAGGAGTAGATTCCTTAGTGCCCCTTACCCATTTAGTCCATCCCCCCTCCCACACTCCCTCCAGTAACCCTCTGTTTGTTCTCCATATTTATGAGTCTCTTATGCTTTGTATCCCTCCCCGTTTTTATATTATTTTTGTTTTCCTTTCCTTATGTTCATCTGTTTTGTCTCTTAAAGTCCTCACATGAGTGAAGTCATATAATTTTTCTTTGATTGACTAATTTCACTTAGCATAATACCCTCCAGTTCCATCCATGTAGTTGCAAATGGCAAGATTTCATTCTTTTTGAGTGCCGAGTAATACTCCATTATATATACACAAAATGGAAAATGGCTGACAAGCCAACATGATGTGGATCTTGGAGGTTCAAGTGTGTGAATACATTTTGAAAAGTACACACACACACACACACACACACACACACACACACACCCCACATCTTCTTTATCCATTCATCCATTGACAGACATTTGGGGGGCATGTGTCCCTTTGAAACAGCACACCTGTATCCCTTGGATAAATGCCTAGTAGTGCAATTGCTGGGTCATAGGGTAGTTCTATTTTTAGTTTTTTGAGGAACCTCCATACTGTTTTCCAGAGTGGCTGCACCAGCTTGCATTCCCATGGAATGGTATTTTAAAATTATATTTTGATTTCTTTTAGTCCGATAGAGACCTGACCACATTGATGTCCGATAAAGACCTGACCACATTGATAAAATGAGGGAAACAAGCCAGTAAAGATAAAATATATACTTAATCCAATGACAAAGTAGAACATTATCAGAATAATTGATCTTGATATGCAAACATTTTTAACTTAAAGGATATAATATTTATAGAGTCTAAACTCCAAGAAACCATTAGAATGTTTTTAAGGCTATTAGAATATTTTGCAGATTCAAACTTTTCAAAATGTATTCACACACTTGAACCTCCAAGATCCACATCATGTTGGCTTGTCAGCCATTTTCCAGAAATTTCTAGAGTGACAGAAAAATGTAATCATGTGTGTTTTAAGGATAATTTAAGTTTTCATTCTTGACATATGCTTCACATATAAAGATATCTGTATAGGCTCATTTTCTGCCCCTCCCCCCTTTTGCCTAAGAGCAGATACACAATCAGTGGTAATTGTATTAAAATAATGGCTAACCGTCTTCCTGGGCAATCTCAACTAATCTCTTAGTTTCCATTATTATTGCAATGCTGCTAAGTAATCCTGACCTTCTCAATTCCAGGCCAGTTCCTAAACTCCATAGGACAATCCTACCTGCATACTACATGGCATTTAGAGTTCAATACACCCCCAAATAAACTATAGTATATATAAAAAAACAAAACAGTATGTGTGGGGCAGACAGAATTCAGTGAATGCGCTCTGCATGATAGAACCTGGTACTCTATAAAAATTGAGCTCTTGCATAGATACCTTATCTCAGTTAAGGAACTTGGAGTTTCATAACTTCTAGCCAACAGGTTATTTAAAACAACAACAACGACTGTTTCCTTTTCTCAGTCACAGATAAAATCTCCAACTTAAAAATAGTAACACACATGAACTTCCTATTGGGATAATATTTTTACATGTATTTGCAATCTTCCCAAATATGCCATTCTTATCTTCTATATGGCCTCTATTTTCCTGTTCCAGAGGATATAAATGTTTCATGTGGCTAAAGATGCAGCAGCAATGTATGTATAAGTATAATGTGTGTGTGTGTAATGTATATATGTTATAAAGCATCTTTTAAACAGAAAGCCCAAAGTTTGGTTTTCTTAAAACTAAGTCATTTGCTATTCTATAAGATTCATATACCAACCTATCTAAGACAATCATCACTTAACTCAGTTGAATATTAAAAGTGATTTCATGGGGCGCCTGGGTGGCTCAGTCAGTTGAGTGTCCGACTGCAGCTCAGGTCATGATCTCACAGTCCATGGGTTCGACCCCGTGTCGGGCTCTGTGCTGATGGCTCAGAACCTGAAGCCTGCTTCAGGCTCCCTCTTCTCTCCCTCTCTCTCTGCCCCTCCCCCACTCACGCTCTATCTCTGCCTCTCAAAAATGAATAAACATTAAAAACAATTTTTAAAAAAGTGATTTCATGGATTATATGTTCCAGTTGTTATGAGGAGGGACAGTTAAGCAAAACAAAACAGAACAAAACAACTTTGGCCTGCCAGGTATATTTTAACTTATTTGAAAACAACTTTAACCTTAAAATCAACTGCTTTCTCCCTGCTTTGAGGAACTAGGCTGTAGTGATTTTGAAGGTTTCCGAAATATGTATTGTGAAGATTTATTTATTATGGACAAAAAATTATGATCCTAGTTTTAGAAGAACTTAGTTTATAATGATAAAAAGGAAAAATAGTAAAAATAATAATAGTCACTACTTCTTGAGGTCCTATTACTGTGATAGGCACTTTTATATTTTATGAAAATCCTTAAGAAAAACTGTAAAATATTCTTATTTTTATTACAGAATTGAGGAAATGGGCTCAAAGAAGCTAAATATCTTTTCCCAAAGCATGAAAATAGATGAAAAGCATGGGTCTTTATTTATTCTGTCTACAGAAAGTAACTGATACCTTCTATGTGCCAGAATTCAAGGATACAATCAGAACCTTGCTATCCTCACTTAGTTTTAAGTGGCAAGAACAGACAATAAATAATGTGTAACAACAGTGTTGGAAGTGTTGTATAAGGAAAGCAGGGCATGTAAAGCAGGAAAGGTTAGAGCATGAAGTAAGAATTTTTCTACTGAAGAGTACGGATTTTTGTAAGCAAAGATGGCTCATAACCAATCATGTGTTTTAAACAGTTTCTAAATTTCCCGACCTTTTGTTTGGTGTTTCAGCAGAATAGCTGTTTTAGGGCGGGGCTAGGTAATCAATAACAGGTCCTTTCTTCTCTCTCCAAATGACTGCTTGGCTTGGGGAAATTCCCAGTGAATAATTAACACCACGATAGTCTGCCAGTTATGTTTATTAATATATTCTTTCTGCCCCAGGACAGTGGAATAGTAGTGAGTCAGAGAAGCAAGTAGATGAGTCTTTGCTTAATATTCATTGAATGAATAAAACAAGATGATCAGTACCTTTAAACAGGAATTTCCAAATAGCATCCAATGGCTTTAACTTTAGCTTATCATCCAGACTGAATCAGATCTGAACTACTGACCTGGAGATGGGAAGCTCCCGTTTCTAATTCAATACTAGATTTGTACTAAATAAGAATTATATTGGTATCTAAAAAGTCTGTCAACTTCTCTAGTTATTTTTTCTCAGTAAATAATCTTAATACTACATAATATAAAAAGGTGTCAGCCAAAACAAAATTTGATAAATTAGGCCTGTGAGTTTGTGAAATTAATATGGGAAATAATTTATTTATTTATTTTTAAAGTTTATGTATTTATTTTTAAGAGAGAGGGAGTGGGGTGGGGGAGAGAGGGAGAGAGACAGAATCCCAAGCAGGCTCCGCACTGTCAGCTTAGAGCCCCCAAGTGGGGCTGGAACTCCCAAACCCTGAGATCATGACCTGAGCTAAAATCAAGAGTCAGATGCTTAACCAACTAAGTCACCCAGGCACCCCAAAATGGAAAAGAATTTAGATAAGTACTAGTGAAAGTACCACCAGTTTACATTTTGCTATAACATAGGATGCTTAACATTAAGGCTTTCCTATAGGCTATTTTGCTTTTTCAACAAACCTATAGGATAGATGGGTGGATGTTATCCTCTTTTTACAGATGAGGAAACTGAGGCTTAGCACAGAAATGGCGAGACAGAATTAAAATTAGGTCTTCTTAGTCTTACTTCACACTCTTTCCCTCTATTACACTGCTGGATATCCACACTACCCTTGATGACCCCGTTGTATATATAAAAAGAAAATCAAATCAGCTGTAGACTTAGAATCTTAGCTAATGAGACAGTAAGGTTAAAACAAACTTTTATAGAAATACTACAGTTAAGATTGAAAAAATAATAATGTCCAATTCCCTGCTATTAAATAGGTGTGATAGAAATTGTAGGCCCATAATTTATCTACATTTCTGCTTTAATTTAATTTGAAGAACACATGCTGCTCTGGAATAAATTTTTACTTTTACCTGGAAAATTTTTTGTTTTTCAGAAATCTTAATCTCTAAGATGAAAATATGGGAAACATTTTAAACTACCTTTTCAGAAGACTAATGTTCTATACATAAAACTAATATTCATATTAGTCCTAGTAAGTGCTCTTTATTTTTATTTATTTATTTTTTTGAAAGAGAGAGAGGGAGAGAGGGTGAACAAGCAGGGGAGGGGCAAGGAGAGTGGGAGAGAGAGGGGAGACTATCTCTCTCTCTCTTTTTAATTTAAATTTTAGTTAGTTAACATACAGTGCAATATTGGTCTCAGGAGTAGAATTCAGTGATTCATCATTTACACACAACACTCAGTATTCATCATAACAAATGCTCTCCCTAATACCTATCACCCATCTAGCCCATCTCCCATTCACCCCCTTCCATCAACCCTCAGTTTTCTCTATCATTGAGAGGTTCTTGTGGTTTGTTTCCCTCTCTCCTCTATTCAGATGAACCCCATATGTTCATCTGTTTTGTTTCTTAAATTCCACATGAGTGAAATCATACGGTATTTGTCTTTCTCTGATTAACTTATCTCGCTTAGCATAATACATTCTAGCTCCATCCATGTCATTGCAAATGGTAAGATTTCATTCTTTTTTTGAAGGCTGAGTAATAATATTCCATTGTATATTTATACCACATCTTTTTTTATGCATTTATCAGTGGACATTTGGGCTCTCTCCATAGTTTGGCTATTGTTGATAATGCTGCTATAAACATTGGGTGCATGTGCCCCTTCGAATCTGTACTTTTGTATCCTTTGGGTAAATACCTAATGGTGTAATTGATGGATCGTAGGGTAATTCTATTTTCAGTTTTTGAGGAAACTCCACACTGTTCTCCAGCATGGATGCACCAGTTTGCATTCCGACCAACAGTGCCCAAGGGTTCCCCTTTCTCCACATCCTTGCCAACACCTGTTGTGTTGTTAATTTTAGCCATTCTGACAGGTATGAGGTGGTATCTTACTGTGGTTTTGATTTGTATTTCCCTGATGATGAGTGATGTTGAGCATCTTTTCATGTGTCTGAGCCATCTGGATGTCTTCTTTGGAAAAGTGTCTATTCATGTCTTCCACCCATTTCTTAACTGGGTTGTTTTTTAGGTGTTGAGTTTGATAAGTTCTTTACAGACTTTGGATATTAACCCTTTATTAAATATTCATTTGCAAATATCTTCTCCCATTCCATAGGCTGACTTTAGTTTTGTTGATTGTTTCCTTCACTGTGCAGAAGCTTTTTATCTCTTTTTAAAAAAAATTTTTTTTAACGTTTATTTATTTTTGAGACAGAGAGAGACAGAGCATGAACGGGGGAGGGGCAGAGAGAGAGGGAGACACAGAATCGGAAGCAGGCTCCAGGCTCTGAGCCATCAGCCCAGAGCCCGACGCGGGGCTCGAACTCACGGACCGTGAGATCGTGACCTGAGCTTAAGTCGGACACTTAACCGACTGAGCCACCCAGGCGCTCCCAGAAGCTTTTTATCTTGATGAAATCCCAAGAGTTCATGTTTGCTTTTGTGTCCCTCGCCTTTGGTAATGCATCTAGTAAGAAGTTACTGTGGCCGAGGTCAAAGAGGTTGCTGCTTGTGTTCTTCTCTAGGATTTTGATAGTTTCCTGTCTCACATTTAGGTCTTGTACCCATTTGAATTTATTTTTGTATATGGTGTAAAAAAGTGGTCCAGTTTCATTCTTCTGCATGTCGCCATCCAGTTTTCCCAAAAGCATTTGTTGAAGAGACTGTCTCTTCTCCATTGGATACTCTTTCCCACTTTGTCAAAGATTAGTTGACCATATAGTTGTTGGACCATTTCTGGGTTTTCTATTCTGGGTCCATCTATCAGTTCCACCGATCTATGTGTCTGCTTTTGTGCCAGTACCATACTGTCTTGATGACTACAGCTTTGTAATACATCTTGAAATCTGGAACTGTGATGTCTCCATTTTGTCTTCCTTTCTCAGGATTGCTTTAGCTATTCAGGGTCTTTTGTGGTTCTACTCAAATTTTAGGATTCTTTGTTCTAGCTCTGTGAAAAATGCTGGTGATATTTTGACAGGGATTGCATTAAATGTGTAGATTGCTTTGGGTAGTATAGACATTTTAACAATGTTTGTTCTTCCAATCCATGAGCATGGAATACTTTTCCATTTCTTTGTGTCCTCTTTAATTTCTTTTAAATTTTTTTTTTCAACGTTTTAAATTTATTTTTGGGACAGAGAGAGACAGAGCATGAACGGGGGAGGGGCAGAGAGAGAGGGAGACACAGAATCGGAAACAGGCTCCAGGCTCCAAGCCATCAGCCCAGAGCCTGACGCGGGGCTCGAACTCACGGACCGCGAGATCGTGACCTGGCTGAAGTCGGACGCTTAACCGACTGCGCCACCCAGGCGCCCCTTTAATTTCTTTTATAAGTGTTCTATTGTTTTCAGAGTATAGATCTTTCACCTCTTTAGTTCGGTTTATTCCTAGGTATTTTATTGTTTTTGGTGCAATTGAAAATGGGATTGGGGGCACCTGGGTGGCTCAGTCGGTTAAGCATCTGACTTTGGCTCAGGTCATGATCTCATGATTCGTGGGTTCAAGCCTGGCATCAGGCTCTGTGCTGACAGCTTGGAGCCTGGAGCCTGCTTTGGATTCTGTGTCTCTCTCTCTCTCTGTTCCTCCCCTGCTCCCCCTCTGTCTCTCTCTCTCAAAAATAAAGATTTAAAAAAAAAAAAGAAAATGGGATTGATTCTTTGATTTCTTTTTCTGCTGCACTCTCCCCGTTACTATTTAACATAGAACTGGAAGTCTTATTCTCAGCAATCAGACAACAAAAAGAAAAAAAGGCATCCCAATTGGCAAGGATAAGTCATACTTTTCCCTACTTGCAGACAACATGCTATTCTATGTAGAAAACCCAAAAGACTTCACCAAAAACTTACTAGAATACATGAATTTAGCAAAGTCGCAGGAGATAAAATCAATGTGCAGAAATCTGTTGCGTTTCTATACACCAATAAGGAGAAAGAGAAACTTAAGCAGGCTCCATGCCCAGTGTGGAGCTCAACACAGGGGCCTAATCTCATGACAGTGAGAGCATGACCTCAGCCAAAATCAAGAGTCAGATACTTAACTGACTGAGACACCCAAGCACTTCAGTAAATGCTCCTTAATTTCAATTTCACTTGTAAAAATTCTCCATCAGAGGGTTTACTCCTCTTTTGAAATAATTAAATATAAATATTGAAGTAATATGGAATTTGATGATGATGGCAATTTGAGAGTTCATTTTGGTTATAATAGGAAATCTTTCTGTAGTATCCATTTCCCCTAAAATATATTTAAAACATAAACATACACACAGGTGATATATATATTACATATATACACATATACATATACATATATATAAAATTTTTCTTACCCTGAAATATATACGTGTGTGTAGATATGTGTGTGTGTGTGTGTGTGTGTGTGTGTGTAAACACACACACATGCATATATGTATACTTGTTTCAGGGTAAGAAAAATCATGTATATGAGGAGTTCCTACATTTATACTGTTTAAATCCAGAAGCACGAGAGTATCAGAAGAAGAAAAAGCTTGACCTTATACTGAACTCAGCAGTTCTGAATTAAGTATTCAAAATAAACCTTTCCTAATAGTGTCTTATCCTTTCAACCAAAACAACTTGTAGTGAACAAGAAGGAAAGTATATCAACTTTATTAATTTTTTAAAAGTTTCCCTGAATATTTTCTGGAAGAAGATGAGATTCTAATTTGGGGGGTTGGACTAGGAGGGTAGGGAAGTGGGGAAGAAGGATGGGCAAATCTTTGGTTCTTATTTGTAAGCTTTTTTTTTTTTTTTTTTTTTAAATGAAGTCAATTACACTTTTCATTCAATTGGGAAAATCATTTTGGGAGAAGGTAATAGCACTATTAAAAGTTAATCATCCAGTCATGAATTACTTTTAAAGCTACAAGATACTTGTTGCCATACAAGCTTCCCTAGGTTCAATTCATACATTTATCATTAATTTACTTAGTAATTGAACAATTAGGTAATGTATGCCTATTAGTTGCTAGGGGTTGGCATGGACCTTGGGAATGCAAAAACGAGGAATGCATGTGAGCTGAGTGCCTAAAGGGGAGACAAATAACAGCATGGAACCTGAAGTCCTTTCCTACAGAGAGATCTGTGAATTATGATGAACTTCCATTGCTAAGTTTATTCATCAAATTAATACAGAAGAGACCAGCAAAATTCAACAGTTTTAAAACAGGACTAACACCAAATTCACTAAAATTGTTTCATGAGTGAGTAGAACTATCCTGTGAATATGTCTTTAAAAATATACATAGTTGTCTTTTATTTGTATGTTCTGATTTGTTGTTGTTGTTGATGATGATGGGAAGAAAAGGAAGTCCTTAATATAGTGACTCTCCTGTCCTGGATTTATGCCTTCAAACTCATTTCCTGAGTTTCCCTGGCCATACTGTTTTGTTTGTAGCATAGGGCCTTATCCCGAGACAATTCCACTTGATGGTCTTGCTAAATTGGTAAAGCCAATGCCAACACAAGTTATCAATACTCTATCTCTGCCCTTTAATTCTTTACAACATGGCTTTAGTTTTAATTTTAAACATAATCTGGAATAGCTCTTCATATGCCTCAAAAACTATGGTAAAGGAAGACAGCAAGTCTAGCAGGACTGTGGATCATGAGCAGCTTCTCAACTCAGGCTCTGGTTAGTAGAATCCACACATTTGCCCCTGCAGACTCCTTCCAGCAACAGCTTGGCAGAGTTTCTGCTGAGATGCCCTGGAAACCAGCTGCCCCTTGACCCTGAGGGTAGAGGGCCAGGTCAGCAATGGGGAAGTTTTCATCAGTGGTCTTAGCAAAGAACAATAGCCCAAAGCTAGAAACTTCCCAAGGCTGGCCCCTTTCCTGTGGTCTGTGTAAAGTACAAAGTTGTTGAAGGTGCTCCTTTAGAGTGCCACAACTTAGTCATCTAAAGCGGTAACACTTATGGATTACACTATTCCTCTGACACTTGATTTACCTAGGATCTGAGAGATGAATAGGTCTCAAGACCTTCCTTATAGGAGATGAGAAAAACACTTCTAGGAGTCACGCCTCAGTGCACAGTCCTCAAACTCAAAAGATTCACTATCAATTTCAAACTGTTTCTGTAGAGGGCTGTTGTCATAAAGAGCCAAGCAAAAAAGGCTTTCCAGGTAATAGCCACTATTGTGACAGACACTCCAGTTGTGTTCTACAGACCCACCACAGAAAGGCATACATAGCTGATAATAAAAGATCACTCTAATTCGGCTCATTTCCAATTTGAGAATCAATAATTGTTTTTGTCTACCATTATGACACTGACTTCAAAATCTCTGGGCCTGGGTTGTGGTCTTTGGCCTGGATCTTTTGGACCTTGATGGAATGGACAGACACGGACACAAAAGTTGTAGCCCACACAGCTGAAGAAGCACATCTGGATTGTCATGTGGGTGCCATGGAGGTACTGTACCCACATATAGAGCACTGGAGATAGTAATAGTGGCTGTGGCTTCAACTCTCTCTTACAGCTCCCTGAAAATGCCTTTTTTAAAAGGATTAACTTTAAAAGAATATTTGTATAAAACTATGCTATTACTGAAAGAAGACTTTTAATTCAAAAAATACAGAAACCTCATACTGGATAGTGGCTGAAATTAAAAATTCATTGCTATTATCATTAAATATTTAATTATTTTATAAATTAAGATATTTATTCATTAGATATTATAACTTACAGCATCTATCCAGCTCTGATAGGGAGATGCCCCTTGGTTCTAGTAGTTAGCACATATATACTTGATAGTTACTGAAAATTACTTATTTTGCTAGAGGCATAATCATACATTTTTAGCCACTGGACCTTCTGCTTAAGGACTCAAACTTTACCTATAAAATGTAATTCTATATTTGTCAATCATTTCTCAATAAAACTAAAAAAAGAGTATTACTCAAGGACAATCTAATAAGGCAACATATAGTATGCTGCCATACTGTAAAAGCACAATCCCCTGGCACCTATGTTCATTTTACAAAGGGTAAGAATGGAAAGGGAATCTTCCAATCACTAACCTTTGTCTTTAGAAAATTTGAATTATGAACAATTCTTTCTATTGCTACTGGTTGATCTGGAAGGTCTCTATGCCAGAGGCCACATTGCCATACCTTTCTCTGACTTGTAATCTGTCCAGCTTGCCAGGGAGAGGAGACAACAAGTAGGAACAGTATCCTCTCAACTGCTCAAGAGTTCTTGACTATCAGCTCTTTCCTCTACTCCTGAAAGGGACTCTTTCCTCTTCTGATGTGATTGTACTGTTGTTCTTCCCCATTTGCCCTCTCCCCAGCAGAAAAAAAATAAACACTGAATTGACTAAGATATTATTTATTCTAACACTTTTCAGTGCTTTGATGAGAACTGAATTATGGAATGTATAATGCTTTGAATGGTGGGAAAAAGGTAGAGGCCACATTCCCAGAGCTGCCTACCTCTTATTTCCCTTCTAGTGGAGGAATTTTACCTCAGACCTTTTCACTCCAGAATATAGAATTTCTGCTAAATATTGGCCCTGGTAATAAGAGAAATAGTCCAGCCAAAAAGAAAATATCAAATTCACTCATTTCCAGGATATAGTCCACAGGAATCTATAGTCACAAGTCATGTAGCTAAAAAGATTTTGCTACTACTAAATAATCACCACTGATAGGTATTTTTTTTGTCTTTTTGTAATTGTGGTAAAATACACATAACATTTATGATCTTACCCATTTTTTAGGTATACAGTTCAGTGGTATGAAATACATGTAACCATTACCACCACCCATCCTCATAACTCCTTTTCTTATAAAACTGAAACTCTATACCCATTAAACAATAACTCCTTTTTTCCCCTCTCTAGCAAACACCATTATACTTTCTGTCTTTATGATTTTGACTATTCTAAATATCTCATATAAGTGGAATCATACAGTATTTGTCTTTTTTGTGACTGGTTTATTTTACTTAACATACTGTCCTCATGGTTTATCTGTGTTATAGCATATTGCATAATTTCCTTCCTTTGTAAGGCTGAATAATATTCCACTGTATGTATGTATACCTACACACACACACACACACACATACACACTCACACACACACATATATATATGTGTGTATATACACACACAATAAAATATATATAACAAATATATATTTATGATCTTACAGTTTGTGAGTTCAAGCCCTGCATCAGGCTCTGTGCTGACAACTCAGATCCCAGAGCCTGCTTTGGTTTCTGTGTCTCCCTCTCTCTCTGTCCCTCCCCCACTCATGCTGTATCTCTCTCTGTCTCTCAAAAATAAATAAATGTTAAAATTTTTTTAAAGTTTTAAATGTTTATTTATTTTGAGAGAGAGAGGGAGAGCGTGTGTGCATGCTAGTGGGGGAGGGGCAAAGAGAGAGAGGCAGGGAGAAAGAATCCCAAGCAGTCTCCTCCCCTAACCGACTGAGCCACCCAGGTGCGCCAATTTATAGTTTTCTTTGTGCAAAGCCTTTCATCTCTCTGGTTAAATTCCAAAGTATTTATCCTTTTTGATGCTATTATAAATGGAACTGTTTTTATAATTTTCTCTTTAGGTTGTTCATTGTTTGTGTACAGAAATGTAACTGACTTGTGTGTTGACTTAGTATGTTGCTACTTTACTAAATTCATTTATTAGTTCTAGCAGGTGTACGTGTGTATAATCTTCAGAGTTTTCTCTATATATCGTATCACCTGCAAGCACAAAAATTTTACTTCTTCTTTTCCAATTTGGATATTCTTTTATTTCTTTTTCTTCCCTAATTGCTGTGGCTAGAACTTCCACTCCTATGTTGAACAGAAGTAGTGAAAGTAGGCATCCTTGTCTTGTTCTTGATCTTAGAGGAAAAGCTTTCAGTCTTTCACCTTTCACATCAAAGAGTACTGAATTATGCTAAATGTGCTTTCTGCATCAAATGACGTGATCATGTGTTTTTTCCCTTTATTCTGTTGATGGGGCATATTACAGGGGCTCCTGGGTGGCTCAGTCAATTGGGTGTCCGACTTCGGCTCAGGTCATGATCTCAAGTTTGTGGGTTCAACAGCTCAGAGCCTAGAGCCTGCTTCAGATTCTCTCTCTCTCTCTCTCTCTCTCTCTCTCTGTCTCTCTTTCTGCCCCTCCCCTGCTTGTGCGCATGCTCTCTCAAAAACTGAATAAATAAACATTAAAAAAAAAAAAAAAGAAATCTCTCAACAAAGAAAAGCTTGAACCCAGTGGCTTCAGTGGTGAATGCTACCAAACATTTAAGTTTTTTTTTTTTTTAACACTTATTCACTGGGGCGCCTGAGTAGCTCAGTCGGTTAAGTGTCTGACTTCAGCTCTATTGTTTTTTAGTCTCTATTTCACTAATCTCTGCTCTAATTTTTATTATTCCCTCCCCTCTGGTAGTTATGGATTTGGTTTGGTCTTTTGAGTTGTAAAGTGGGCTGCTAGTTTGAGAGGTTGGGTATTTTTTTTTTTTTAACTTTTTAAAATAAGATTTTATTTTTAAGTAATCTCTACACCCAGTGTGGGGCACGAACTCACAACCCCGAGATCAAGAGTCACATGCTCTAACGACTGAGCCAGCCAGGTGCCCGAGATCTCGTTTTTTTAATGTAAGCATTTATAGCTATAAAATTTTCCCCTTAGCACTACTTTTGCTGCATCCCATAAGATTTGGTATGCTGTGTTTTGTTTTCATTTGTCTCTAAGTATTTCCTAATTTCTCTTGTGGTTTCTTCTTTGATGCATTGGTTGTTTAAAAGTATGCTCTTTAATTTCCACTATTTTGTGAGTTTTCCAGTTTTCCTTTTCTTACTTACTACTGTCTTCACTCCATTGTGGTCAGAGAAGATATCTTGTATGAGATCTATCTTTCAAAATCTATTGAAACTTAATTTGTTGCCTAACATATGGTCTATCCTATAAAGTGTCTCATGTGTACTTGAGAGGGATATATATTCTGGTGTTGTTGGATGGTGTTCTGCATATGTCTGTTAAATCTAGTTAGTTTAAGTCTTCTAATTTTTTACTTATCTTTTGTCTGGTTGTTCTATCCATTATTGTGAGTGTAATACTGAAGTCTCTAACTGTTATTATACAAATATCTATTTCTCCCTTCAATTATGTTAGTTTTTGCTTCATACATTTAAAAATGTTTTTAAAGCTTATTTATTTTGAAAGGGAGAAAAAGAGAGAAGGGGAGAGAGAGAGAAAACGAGGGAGAGAGTGTGTGTGCTTGAATGGCGTAGGGCAGAGAGAGAGAAGAGGAGAGAGTGAATCTCAAGTAGGCTCCACACTGTCAGCACAGAGCCCAAGACAGGGCTCAAACTCACGAATCATGAGATCATGACCTGAGCCAAAATCAAGAGTCAGACACTTAACCAACTGAGCCACCCAGGTGCCCCTCATACATTTTGATGGTCTGACATTAGGTGCATAAATATTTACAATTGTTCTATCTTCTTGCTGTATGCAATCTTTTTTTTTTTTTTTTTTAATTTTAACGTTTATTTATTTTTGAGACAGAGACAGAGCATGAACGGGGGAGGGTCAGAAAGAGAGGGAGACACAGGATCCAAAACAGGCTCCAGGCTCTGAGCGGTCAGCACAGAGCCTGACGCAGGGCTCAAACTCAGGGACCATGAGATCAGGACCTGAGCCGTAGTTGGACGCTTCACCAACTGAGCCACCCAGGCGCCCCTGCAATCTTCTTTTAAAATTGAAGTGTAAGGAACATACAGTGTTATATTACTTCCTGTATTAATATAAAAATTCAACAATTCTATGTATTTACCTAAGAAAATAACTTTTCCAAAACATAGTTTAGAAAAGTCAATAAGTGAGGGGAAATTTACTTTACATTTTTTTTGTTGTTGTTAATGCCATGAAGAACAACATCTGGAAAAAAGGTAAAACTATTTACCTACCTTTAAAAGATATGCATAATTTCATCCTGGCTGCAATAATTAGATTTGCTTTTCAAATTAGATTTAAGAAGAATGCCTTTCATAGCTACCAGAAGCAGAACATGCCAGATAAATGCAAAATACCTGTGACTACATTCTTCAGAAACAAAGAATGCTTCAGTGAAATGAAAATTCTCACTCTTGTCAACAAATGCAAAGAGCCTTTAAAAGTGTGCACTTAACAATTTGAAGAGGAAACTCAATACAGTGGCAGAATTCAATAGAATAAGAAGCCAGCTCACTACACCCTGTGTTGGCCAGACCCAAATGTTTATAGACAGTTGATAGTTCTCTGGATTAGAAGAATAACCTGCATGGTGGGAGGCAGAGACTGAGACCTCAGAAGGGCCAACAGCAGAAGATGTATACTTCAATGTGATCAGTTAGAAACAGTTTTTTTTGTGTGTAATTTTTAAGTTTATTTATTTATTTTGAGCAGAGGAGGGACAGACAGAGGGAAAGATAGAGAACCCCAAGCAAGCTCTGCACTGTCAGTACGGAGGCCAATGCGGGGCTCAAACCCACAAACCGCGAGATCGTAATCTGAGTTGAAATCGAGAGTCAGATGCTTAACCGACTGAGCCACCCGGGCACCCCTAGAACAAGTTTTTAATTTATGGAAAGCTCTAATTTTGTAAGCAAACAACAGATCACACACACACACACACACACACACACACACTGAACTCACAGCAGTAAGTTCAATAAATATTCAGTTCATCTTTGAAATGTTAATGCCATCATTCTATTTCTTAAAACAGAAAAGCAAGGTGATAGAGCATCTTACTATCACATGGCTGAGGAGAAAAAATGCCTTGTATTTGCAACTTTTGTAAATATAAGATTGTTTCAAAATTTTATTTTATTTTATTTTATTTTATTTTATTTTATTTTATTTTTTTTAACGTTTATTTATTTTTCAGACAGAGAGAGACACAGCATGAACGGGGGAGGGGCAGAGAGAGAGGGAAACACAGAATCGGAAGCAGGCTCCAGGCTCTGAGCCATCAGCCCAGAGCCCGACGCGGGGCTCGAACTCACGGACCGCGAGATCGTGACCTGAGCTGAAGTCGGACGCTTAACCGACTGAGCCACTCAGGCACCCCTCAAAATTTTAAAAGAGATAAAAATTAGGATTAAATCATCAGCTCACATTTACAATTGACTTCTATCTTGTTTCTCGTTTTTTTATTTAATACTCTTATTCTCTAGGACAATATGTTCTTTAACTAGAACGTACACTGAGGTAGAAGTGTATGTGTCCTTTTCTTATAGTCAAAAGATGGGCAATGCATAATGACATTTATTGTCATTATGATATTTAAATCCATACTAAAGTTATTTTACCAAATAAATGGAAGACATATCTCGAAAGTACAAATAACAGAATGAATACAAGATAAAAAAAAAACAAAAACACAACAACTTGATGAGGTACCAAAGAGGAAAGATTTGGCCACAAATTGAATGAACTCATAATAAAATGCCATTGTGAAACTATATCTCACACAAAGACATGTCTGATTCTGTTTTCTTCCAACCGTCTTCAAGCAGTCTACTTGACTATCACACTGGTATTTCACATGTTCAAAGGTGAACTCCTCATATAAGTTCTGTTTTTCAACTACATCATTTCTAGTAGAGCTATCAACACTCTCCTATTTTCATTTATTCATTCAACAAGCATTTCCAAACACATGCTAATTGCTGTGGATACTGAGATAAAAGATGTAACGCTTGCCCTCACAGGGCTGTCAGATGGAAGAAGATTGCCCACCTCTAGCCACTTGCCTGAAACAGCTTCCTGGATAGTTTTCTTGCCTCTTCTCATACTGCTTAACACTGCCATACTCTTTTCTGGCAATCATGTCATTCTTCTAGACAAAGATCTATCAAATAGAAACTCTGCTTTTAAGATATAGGCAATAATCCTCTATCACTGAAACACATCAACACCTACTTCTAGACTTTTGAGGGTATCTTTCCATTCTCTCCATCCTCCTATATTTGGAATGCTCTTCTGTTCTCCTATCTAAATCCCATTCATTCAAGATCCAGCTCTTCCAAGAGATTTCCCGAGAGTACTTTGGTCCCCACTGCTCTCTTTACCCCATCTACTGAAAACTTTGTTTTCATTGCTAGGTTTGAGGTATCATGGGGAAAAAACATGTCTTCAATGGTAAAGAACTTTCTCAGTAGATGGTGAGTAATTCTTCATGTCTATGAAAGACTAAAAAGGAAGAAACCAGGCTTAAAAACAGGAGAGGTTTTGGGTTGGACATGGAAACTAACTTCACAGAGGCAACTGACTGGCTCAGTCAGTGGAGTATGCAACTCTTGACTTCAGGGTTGTGAGTTCAAGCCCTACATTGGGCATAGAGCTTGCTTTAAAAAATAAATAAATAAATAAAAATTAAAAAGAAAAATAACTTCACATTGAGTAATTTAAAAAGAAAAGATTCAGTACTTCCAGCCCCCATTATTTTGGATTCCTCCAGAGGGTAACAGATTCCTGCTGGTCATATTTTGGATATAACCGGCATCCACTAATAGCTATGTAACCTTAGAAGTCACCTTCTGGAGGTGGGATCAAGATGGTAAAGTAAGAGGATCCTGAGCTCACCTCTTCCCACAGACACACCAAAATCTACAACTATATATAAAACAATTATCTCTGAGAACAAACTGAAGGCAAGCAGAATAGATCATATACAACTAAGGATATAAACAAAAAGCCACATTAAGACATGTAGCACAGGTGGAGACTCAGTTTAGTTAGGACCCACACTTCCACCAATGGAAGGAATATTGCAACCATAGAGGCTCTTCCTAAGGAAGAAGAAGTCTGAGCCACACATCTGGCTCCATAGTCCAGGTGACCTGCACTGGGAAGACACACACCCATAAACTCTGGCTTTCAAAATCAATGGGACTAATGTCTGGGAGAGCTGGAAGGCAGTAGGAAACCGAGGCTCTGCTCTTAAAGGGCAAGTGCACATTCTTGCTCTTAGTCCCAACGCAGAAGCAGCAGTTTGAAAGTGCCTGGGTTACACATGAAGGAGATCCATTGACTAGTTTTATGGTGTGTGCTGGAGGGGCAGTGATCTGTTGGAATGTTCTCTGAAGATAGAAACACCGGTGGGCACTTTTAATTTTTTTACTTCCCTTCTTGCCTGGCTTGCCTGGCCATAGCAGGTGCCATTTCTGACGCTCTCCATCTACTGTACTAGTACAGCTAGCCCCATCCAACCTGCCCACCCTGGCCTGGAGTCCCTCCCACATGGCTCCCTGATCCACCACATCCCACAGTCATACTCAGCACCAGAGCCATTCCCAAGTGCTCCTGCCGTGGAGTGCCAGCCCTGCATTTAGAATGCTTGCAATAGTCATAGCCAACCTGGCAATCAGCTCTGCCAGAGGCCTGCCCAGCCCACTAGCATGCTTACAGCTGCTGCAGCTGACCCACAGACCCATGAGATTGCACTGATCATGACCAAGCCACAACAGGAAGGTGCATGTAGCCCATACAAGAAATATCCCTGAGGCACCTGAGCCAGGTGCCTCAGGGATGTTTGCAGTACTGGGCCCCAGGATGCCTTCTGCATAAAGCCACTCTGCCAAGACTGGTACATGTAACTGATCTAATATATAAAAACAAACAGAGAGTTACGTAAAATAAAAAGGCAGGAATATGTTCCAAATGAAAGAATGTGATAAAATCTCAGAAAAAGAACTAAACGAAATGGAAATAATCAGATAAAAAGTTCAAAGTAATAGCCATAAAACAATCTCACTGTACTCAAGAGAAGAATGCATGAACACAGCAAGAACTTCAACAAAGAAACAGAAAAAAAAAAAAAAAATCAGAGCTGAAGAATTCAGTAAGTGAAATGAAAAATATACTAGAGGGAATCAACAACAGATCAGAATGCAGAAGAATGGATCAGCGATCTGGAAGACAGGGTAGTAGAGATCACCCACTCAGAAGAGAAAAAAGAAAAAAAAATTTTTTTAATGAAGATAGTTTAAGGGACGCTGGGACAACATTAAGCATACTAACATTTCCATTATAGGGCTCCCAAAAGGAGAAAAGAGGGAGAGAAAGGCACAGAAAAACTATTTGAAGAAATAATTGCTGAAAACTTCCCTAACCTGGTGAGGGAAACAGACACCCAAGTCCAGGAAGCAAAAAGAGTCCCAAATAAGGTGCACCCAAAGAGACCCATACCAACACACATTATCATCAAAGTGTCATCAATTTAAAGATAAAGAGATAATCTTAAAAGCAGCAAGAGAAAAAAAAATCTATTTATGTACAAAGGAACTCCCATAAGACTATAATTGATTTTTCAGCAGAAACTTTACAGGCCAGAAGGGAGTAGCACAATATATTCTAAATGCTAAAAGGAAACAACTTTCAACCAAAAATACTCCACCCAGCAAGGTTATCACTCAGAATTGAAGGAGACTTCTGCTTTTCCCAGAAAAGCAAAAGTCAAAGGAGACACCAAAGTGGCCCTATAGTAAATATTAAAGGGATTTCTTTAAGTGGAAAAGTACAAAATTAGAAATAAGAAAATTATGCCTTTTTAAAAGTTTATTTATTTTGAGAGAGAGTAAGAGCAAGCGAGCATGGGAGGGGAGGGGCAGAGAAAGAGAGAGGGAGAGAGGGAATCCTAAGCAGGCTCTGTGCTGACAGTAGAGAACCTGATGCAGGGTACGAACCCAAGAACTGTGAGATCATGACCTGAGCCAAAATCAAGAGTCAGATGCTTAACTGACTGAGTCACTTCGGTGCCCCAAGAAACTTATGAAAGAAACAAATCTCAATGATAAAAGTAAACATAAAGGTGGTGGATCAACCACCTACTTTAACTAGTCTGTAATCAAAATACAAAATTAGTAAAATCATCAGGACCTACAAAGAATATACAAAATAGTAAGATGTAAAACATGACATAAAAACATAAAATGTGGGGAGAGAGGAAGTAACAGTGTAGTGCTTTTAGAATGCATGAATTGAAGCAATCACTGACTTAAAATAGGCTGCTATATACATAAGATGTTATGTATGAACCACATGGTAACTACAAACCAAATACCTATAATTGATACACAAAAAATAAAGAGAAAGGAAAATAAACATAACACTAAGGAAATTCACCAAATCACAAGGGAAAAGAGCAAGAGAAGAAAAAAGGAACACAGAAGAACTACAAAAAACAACCAGAAGGCAACCAACAAAATGGCATAAGTACGTATCTATCAATAATTACTTTAAATGTAAGTGGACTAAATGCTCCAATCAAAAGACATAGGGTGACTTAATGGATAAAAAACAAGACCCATGTGTATGCTGCCTACAAGAAACTCACTTCATATCTAAAGACACATACAGACTGAAAGTAAAGGGATGAGAAAAGATATTCCATGTAAATGGAAATGAAAAGAAAGCTGGGGTAACAATATTTTACATGTGTAAAATATTTATATCAGACAAAATAGACTTTATTATTAGTTTCTAAGTATTTATTTTTAAGTCAGCCCTACACCCAGCGAGGGCCTCAAACTCACAACCCCAAGATCAAGAGTCCTATGCTCTGCTGAGATAGCCAGGTGCTCCAAGACAAGATAGACTTTAAAGCAAAGACTGTAAGAACAGACAAGGACATTACATAATGATAAAAAGATCAAGAAGAGGATATATTTTTACATGTGTAAATATCTATATACCCAACATAGAAGCGCCTAAATACAGAAAGCAAGTATTATCAGACATAAAAGAAGAAACTGACAGTAATACAATAATAGTAGGGAACTTTAACACTCCACCACTTCCATCAGTGGATAGATCACCCAGACAGAAAATCAATACGGAAACACTGGCCTTAAATCACACATTAGACAAGATGAACTTCATAGATATTTGCAAAACATTCCATCCAAAAACAGAATAGATTTTTTTTTCTCAAATACACATGGAATATCTCCAGAATAGATCACATGTTGGGTCACAAAAAAGTCTCAATAAATTTAGTAAGACTGAAATCATATCACGCATCTTTTCTAACTATAACAGTATGAAACTTGAAATCAATTACAAGAAGAAAATCAGGAAAAACACAAACATGCAGCTGAACAACATGTTATTAAATAACTAATGGGTCAATGAAGAAATCAAAAGGAAATAAAATACTTTGAGACAAACTGAAATAAAAACACAAAATCTATGGGACACAAAGGTAGTTTTAAGACAGAAGTTTACAATGACACAGGCCCACCTCAAGAAACAAGAAAAATCTCAAAACAATGTAACCTTACACCTAAAGGAACTAGAGAAAGAACAAAGCCCAAAGTTAGTACAAGGAAGGAAATAATAAAGGTTAAAATGAAAATGATATAGACACTAAAATAAAAAAATAGAAAACATCAATATAACTAGGAGCCAGTTCTTTGAAAAAAGAAATAAAATTGATAAGCCTTTAGTCAGACTCATCAAGAAAAAAAGAGGGAAGGCCCAAATAAATAAAATCAGAAATGAAAGAGAAGTTACAACTGATACCACAGAAATACAAAAAATCATAAACAAATAATTATTTGACAATAAATGCGACACCTACAAAAACAGATAAATTCCTAGAAACATACAATCTTTCAAGACTGAATCAAGAAGAAATAGAAAATCTGAATAGACTGATTACTAGTAATGAAATTGAAGCAGTAATTTAAAAATTCCCAGCAAACAAAAGTCCACAACCAGACAACTTCACAGGTGAATTCTACCAAACATTTATGGAACTATTAACACCTATCCTTCTCAAACTATTCCAAAAACTAAAGAGGAAGGAATGCTTCCAAAATCATTCTAAAAGGCCAGCACTACCCCAATATAAAAAAAAAAAAAAATCAAAGACACCACAAAGAAAGAAAATTACAAGCTAATACCCTGATGAATATAGATGCAGAAATTCTCAACAAAATATTAGCAAATCAAATTCAACAACACATTAAGAAAATCATACACCATCATCAAGTGGGATTTATTTCAAGGATGCAAGGATGGTTCAGTATCTGCAAATCAATCAGTATGATACACCACATTAACAAAAAGAAGGATAAAAATCAGTTGATTATGTCAATAGATGCAGAAAAAGCATCTGATAAAACTCAATTATCCATTTATAATAAAAATTCTCAACAAAGTGGGTATAGAGGGCACATACTTCAACATAATAAAGGGCACCTATGACAAACCCACAGCTAACATCATACCTAATGGTGAAAAGCGAAAAGCTTTTTCTCTGAGATCAGGAATGAGGGGGCCCCTCTTGCCACTACTAGACACATCAGACAAGAAAAAGTGACAAAAGATATCCAAATTGGAAAAGAAGAAGTAAAACTATCATTATTTGTAGATTAAATGGTACCATATATAGAAAACCACAAAGACTTCACCAAAAAATTATTAAAATAAATTAATTCAGCAAAGTTACAGGATATGAAATCTGTATACATAAATCTGATCCATTTCTATACACTAATAATGAACTATTAGTGAAATTAAGAAAACAATCCCATTTACAATTGTATTAATAAGAATAAAATGCCCAGGAATAAATTTAACCAAGGAGGTAAAAGACCTATATTCTGAAAAATGTAAGACATTGATGAAAGAAATTAAAGTTGACACAAATAAATGGAAAGGTAAACAATGCTTATGGACTGGAAAAAATAATATTGTTAAAAGGTCTATACCACTCAAAGCAATTTACAGATTAATACAATCTCTATCAAAATACAATGGCAATTTTTCACAGAACTAGTACAAGTAATCCTAAAATTTGTGTAGCCACAGAAGACTGAATAGTCAAAGCAATCTTGAGAAAGAGTAAAGCTGAGGTATAATGCTCTTTGATTTCAAACTATACTACAAAGCTATAGCAATCAAAACAGTAATAATATTGGCATAAAAACAGACACATAGTTCAATTGAACAGAAGAGAGTCTAGAAATAAATCTACAATTATACAATTAATTTTTGACAAAGAATATGCAATAAAAAAATGACAATCTTTTTATTAAATAGTATTGGGAAAACTGACAGCTACATGGAAAAGAATGAAACTGAACCAATTTTTTTTTTACACTATATACAAAAATAAACTCAAAATGGATTATACACCTAAATGTGAGACCTGCTCTCACCAGGAACTGAATCTCCCAGCACGTTGATCTTGGATTTCCCTGCCTCCAGAATTGTAAGAAATAAATTCCTTCTGTTTAAGCCACTCAGTCTATGGTATTTTGTTATAGGAGCCTGAGCTGAATAAGACAGGTTGTTTTTGTTTTTGTTTTTGTTTTTGTTGTTGTGGTGGTGGTGGTGGTTGAGTTGTAAGAGTTCTTTATATATTCTGGACATTGACTCCTTATCAGCTATATGATTTGCAAAAATTTTGATGTAGCTTAATTTATCTGTTTTTGTTGTTGTCTGTGAACACTGGTTTTTAAGCCTTCATAGTTTGGGTTGGTTATATTAAACTACTACTTTTAACTTATGAATTTCCCAATAAATGGCATTTGGATAAAATAAGAGATAATTAGGGGCACCTGGGAGGCTCAGTTGGTTGAGTGTCTGACTCTTGATTTCAGCTCAGGTCATGATCCCAGAGTTGTGGGATTGAGCCCCATGTCAGGTTCCATGCTCAGCGTGGAGATTCTCTCTCTCTCTCTCTCTCTCTCTCTCTCTCTCTCTCTCTCTCTTCTCTGCCCCCCCCACCCCTCTCACATGTGCTCCCTCTCTCTCTCTAAAATAAAAATAAATAAATAAAAGAGATAATGAATACAACATCTTTTTTTATTACCTGGAGCTGCATTAGTTTTAATAATATGCTACTTACTATTCAATTCTCTACTACAAACCAGAATTGAATCTGCAAACTTGTAAAGATGAGTTCAGGCATGCTCAGTGAAATGATGCTAACTCAATGCTGGTTTATTCTGTGGTAAGTGGTGAAGAATGCCAGAATAATCTGTAGTGGTCAAGCATACAAAAAAATCAACTTTTTACACACCTCTAGCTATAAGGGGCATTCAAGTGGCACTTAAGAAGTTTCTTTTCTTTGAGTAAGACTAAAGCAATTAGATTTAGAAATAGCCTGGGAAACATACTGAATGTAAGAAATTGCAATAAACAAGTAAATTTTTATTTTTAAAAATGGGTGCTACCAGGTTTTTCTTCATTTATTATTTCTATTTCTTATTTCATTCATTTCTTCTTATTATTTGTATCATTTCTTTTTTTTAATATATGAAATTTATTGTCAAATTGGTTTCCATACAACACCCAGTGCTCATCCCAAAAGATGCCCTCTTCAATACCCATCACCCACCCTCCCCTACCTCCCAACCCCCAACAACCCTCAGTTTGTTCTCAGTTTTTAACAGTCTCTTATGCTTTGGCTCTCTCCCACTCTAACCTCTTTTTTTTTTTTTCCTTCCCCTCCCCCATGGGTTTCTGTTAAGTTTCTCAGGATCCACCTAAGAGTGAAACCATATGGTATCTGTCTTTCTCTGCATGGCTTATTTCACTTAGCATAACACTCTCCAGTTCCATCCACGTTGCTACAAAGGGCCATATTTCATTCTTTCTCCTTGCCACATAGTACTCCATTGTGTATATAAACCACAATTTCTTTATCCATTCATCAGTTGATGGACATTAGACTCTTTCCATAATTTGGCTATTGTTGAGAGTGCTGCTATAAACATTGGGGTACAAGGGCCCCTATGCATCAGTACTGTATCCTTTGGGTAAATTCCTAGCAGTGTTACTGCTGGGTCATAGCGTAGGTCTATTTTTAATTTTTTGAGGAACCGCCACACTGTTTTTTGTATCATTTCTTAAATGATCTTTTTTCTTATTAATAGAAGTCTACAAAAACCCTCTGCTAGTCATATTAATGATTTATTGCCAACAACTTTAAAAACAGTGGTCTATATGGTTCCTAATGGCTTGACAATTCAGTGTTGTGAATGAGAATAAACTTGCATTGCCTCATCATTATGTAATTTTTGGAACAACAATTATCCCAGTAGATGCCAAGTCGATACGTAAAGCTGAAAATTAACCCAAAGATCTTTACATTTGGCCTACTAGAAAATTTCAGAATCTTTTGGAATCTTTTTTTAACTCTAATGGGAATAAGCTTATGATGCCTCTGTAGTGCCTCTGGTAATTTCAGCTAAAATTTTTTCTGGGTTTGTATCCCTTAGCCCTATGCAAAAGAGTGACACATCACTGTCAGATTTTCCCTAAGAGAAAGTAAGAAATTAAGCTTCAAGCCAATTTTTTTTATGCTAACCAACACAGAAAAATATTGTCAATAAACCTCAGTTACTGATGAAAGAAACTTTTTATATAAAGTTATAGTTTACAAGAGGGGTAAACATCAACAAACCCCTGATAATTCATCATTAAGGAAGCATTCCCTTTAGCCAGTTTCTCCACATTGAGCATGCTTATTGTATCCATTCTCTGTATTGTGCAGAATGGTTCATGTGATTGAGTTCAGAGGATACAAGTTTGGTAACATTTATTTTTTTTATTTTTATTTTTCCTTTTAATTTTTTTAATGTTTTATTTTATTTTTGAGAGAGAGAGAGAGAGAGAGAGCGTGTGTGCACGTGAGTGAGCAGGGGAGGGGCAGAGAGAGAGGGAGAAGCAGATCTGAAGCAGGCTCCAGGCTCTGAGCTGTCAGCACCGAGCCCAGTGTGGGGCTCAAACCCACAAACTGCGAGATTGTGACTGGAGCTGAAGTTGGAAACCTAACCAATTGAGTCACCCAGGTGCCCCAAGTTTGATAAACATTTAGAACTTACCAGGACTATTTCTTGTGGAAAAAAGTTGTTTTATAAAACCATTTAAAGGAGATAATAATCTCTCATAATTTTTTTCTTTTAATGGCAGTAGGTATTGGTACCCTTTTAACCACATGCCCGCTACTCCGTGAGTATTCATTATATTCATTGTATTTAAGATTTGTATTTAGGAAGTGAAATACTGACCAATCTATAAGGATTCAAATTATCTATCAAAATGAATGACAAACCTAAGTACAAAACTGAAGGCTGAAATGTTCAGTTGATAGTGTCCTAAAAGGCAATAAAAACGTACTTTTTTATTACTCAAGATAGTTCTGGAGACTTGAGTCAAAACTGGGCTAATATTGGCATATCTGCACTTTCTTAAAGCAATCTACCATTGTATGTATGTACGTATCATTGACATACAACATTCTATCAGATTCATGTATACAACATAATACAATCTGCCATTTTATTTTATTTTATTTTATTTTATTTTATTTTATTTATTTTTTTTAACATTTATTTTTGAGACAGAGAGAGACAGAGCATGAACGGGGGAGGGTCAGAGAGAGAGGGAGACACAGAATCTGAAACAGGCTCCAGGCTCTGAGCAGTCAGCACAGAGCCCGACGCGGGCCTGGAACTCACCGACCGCGAGATCATGACCTGAGCCGCAGTCGGCTGCTTAACCGACTGAGCCACCCAGGCGCCCCACAATCTGCCATTTTAAATCTTTGAGTCGGTAACTGGATTCTTTTTTTTAGTGTTTATTTAATTAAGTAGAGAATTAATTTAATTAAGTACAGAAATGCTATAGAATATAATAAACAAACATACCTCCTGGGCTGTGACCGGCATTCCTCCTCCCCACTGTCTGCCTCCTGCATAAACAGGAAAAATGATAAAAAAATTATTTAAAACCTGAGGTCTCATATCATAATATCAACAATGCAATTTTACTAAGGTTTGTATGTAGGAGCATCTCATTCACCTTGTGCACTTGAACGAATTCTCTCCATAAATAGCAACTTCAACCACCCCAGAAGGTTGATATGTATCAGAATTTATTTCTGGAGGAAACTTCAACAATAGTTTTACAAACAAATTTCATTGATAACAAAATACTAACAATTAAAAGAACTATACCTCTGAAAACCAACTAAAGATGTTATGCTATTGTTATGTTACTTCAAATTCAAAATAAGTGGGCATTCTGATTACTATCAGCAAATCTCATCAAGATGACCTATTAATAATTCTGATCCCCAAAGAACAACCTAAACAATGAGCACCACTTCACGAAATGCTCATGATCAAATCACCAACAGTATCACCATCAACACAATGGTTACTACTTATTGAGTATTTATCATGTGCCAGGCACCTTGCTCAACACTTTAAGTATATTGACTTATTTATAAGTTCTAGAAGGTTGATGGTACTATATTTCTCATGAATTCTACCACACACACACACACACACACACACACACACACACACAGCTTAGGATAAGTATCTTCAATCAATAAAAAAGTACTGAATCATTGTTTAATTACAATGTTTAGTTTTCTTAGTAGCACATAAAATAGTTGAGGGTGTTATAACATGGCAATTAGACTCAATGAAATATGGATTTTACAGATGAAGAAAATGAAATCCAGAAAGTAGAAATAAATAAGTTGTTTAAGGAAATTCACATGGTGAAGTAGAATTAAAACTAATAAAAATACTGCCTCCCAACACATTGTAAAAGCTTACCCCTCCCTGGCCTAGGTCAGGACTTACAAGTTATTATACAGATTTTCATGGACACAAGAATATTGACATAAAGGAAAAGTGAGAAAAGATGTAAGAAATAATAATACTAAGGCGCTAAATGTTTCTTTAAATTTGCTCCCTGACATTTTACATTTGTTTTTAGGTCACTTTTGCTCTATTTGGCAAACATAAAAAAAAATTCACTTTTGCTGAATTTCAAGCAGTATGTGTACTGTCTGCCAATGAGCCACCTACATTTTTGAGTTTATGGAACTATCTCCATTCACCTCTGTTATCATTCTGTCTCCATTCCTGAGCAGCTACTATAATTTAAAACTCTACAATTTTTATTCCCATTTTATTTTCATTATTGATTTCAGGCATGCCTATTATTTTCCACAAAGGGAAGAACACAGCAAAGAGGGAAGACAGATTAAATGTCATAGTGCGCTCAACTATTTGCTGTAGGGGAGGTTTTAGGTTCAGAAGTATTCCCTTTAAGGATTGAAAAGAAAGGTGTCACAGGAAAAGAACTGATTATCTCTAGAGTCAATAGTCAGAACCCAGAAACCAAGTGAAAAGATTCAGATAAGCAAATGTAAATGTTAGATTTTGACTCCCAAAGGAACTATAATCAATAGAAATGATTTCCTGTAATCTCATTTTTCGAATAGTGCTTCATTATTATTACTGGTTAATAAAGCTCAACTTCTGATATATTCTTATCATATTTTTAATTATATGAACAATTATACAAAGGTTATATTTAAGATAAATGTAAGTTATGAGGTGCAATAAGATAATGAATACCTGTGAATACCATTCCACTTAAGAGCTAAAACAGTATCAATCCCTTTGCATCTCTGTGCTTATTAGCTATCTCCCATTCCTATCCTCTCCCGATGTGACTACTATCTTGAATATTAATTATCATTTTCTTGCTCTCACTCTACTATAAAAAAATTCAAACATACAGAAAGGTTGAAAGTTCTTGTAGTGAATCTGTATATTCATCATATATATATATATATATGTATATATATATACATATATACATATATATATTCTACCATTAATATTTTATATACTTGCTTTATTACGTATTATTTTTCTGCCCATCCATCAATCCATCTTCAAAGCAGGATACAGACATCAGTATATTTGTCCTTAAATGTGTATAATTAATTAGAATTCAGTATTATAGTTTTTTTTCTTTTACGGTAAAATTTATACACAATGAAATGCACAAATCTTAAGTGCATCATTCAATGAGTTTTGAAAATTTATGTATCTGTGTAACCCAAACTTCTATCAAGAAATGAAACATTTTTATCACTTCAGAAATTTTTCTTGGGCCTCTTCTCAGTCAACACCTGGTACCACCTACTCCTAGAGGCAACTACTCTTCTGATTTTTCTACAAACTTTTCCTCCCAAATTAGTACATAGCATATGATTCCATTTATATGATTCCACTGTTCATATAAATAAAATCATATAGTATGTACTGTCTTGTGTGAAGCTTCTTTTATGCAGCATTATGTTTTAAGATTCATCCATGTTGCATTTAACAGGAGTTCATTTCTTTTTACTCCTGAGGATTCCATGAATTCACCAGTTTGTTTATTCATCTCCTATTGATATATATGCTTCGGGTGTTTGAATTTTTGTCCATTATGAATAAAGCTGCTATATGCATTCCTTTGTGGGGTTTTGGTAGAAATATGTTTTTGTTTCTCCTGGGTAATGGGATAGATGCATGCACAGTTTTATAGGAAAGTGCAGGCCTTTTCCCAAAGAGATTCTAACACTTTACACTCATCAACAACGTATGAAAGTGGCAATTACAGTTTAATTAGCAATTTTCTTCTCCAATGGTTATTGTTTTCCATGTCCTTAGAAACTTTTGCTTAGCCTTTAGTCACAAAAATACTCTACCATATTTTTTTTAAGATTAAAAAAATTTTTAAGTCATCTCTCCACCCAACATGGAGCTTGAACTCATAAACCTGAGATCAAGAGTCATGCGCTCTACTGACTGAGCAATCCAGGTGCCACTCTACCATATTTTTTAAATAAAAGCTTTATGGTTTTATATATAAGGTCTATAACTCATGCTGAAATAAATATTTGTATATGATGTGAGGTAGAGGTGAGGAGTGAGGTTCATATTTTTCCACATGGATATCCAGTTTTAAGTACCATTTGTTTATGACTTTCCTTTCCCATGGATTACTTGGCTCCTTTGTAAAAAATCAAATGACTGTACAGGTGATCTCTACTTCTGGGTTCTTTATTCTGTTCCATTGATCTATTTGTCAATGTTTATGCCAGGACCACATTATCCTGATTACTGTACTTTATAGTACGTTTTGAAGGAAATATAAATCCTCTAACTTGATTCTTCTTTTTCAAGATGGCTTTATTTTCTATAAGATTTTTTGTCTTGAAAGCTATTTTATCTGATATTAATAGAGCCACTACAGACTTATTTATGCTCACTATGTTGAGCATATTTATGCTCACTTATTTATGCTCTGTTTGCAAGACATATTTTTCAATCACTTTATATTTTAATGAATGTCTCATAAACAAAATATAGTTGTATCTTGCTTTATTTTTATTTTATTCATTGTGACAATCTTTGCCTTTTATTTTTTCTTAAAAACTTTTTTTTAATGTTTATTTATTTTTGAGAGACAGAGAGGCAGAGCACAAGTGTGAAAGGGACAGAGAGAGAGGGAGACACAGAATGCAAAGCAGGTTCCATGCTCCAAGCTGTCAGCACAGTGCCTAACGTGGGGCACAAACTCACAAACTATGAGATCATGACCTGAGCCAAAGTGAGACACTTAACCAACTGAGCCACCTGGGTGCCCCTTTGCCTTTTAATTGTAGTGTTTTGTTCATTTACATTTAATGTAATTTGATATAGTTAGATTTGGGTCTACAATGTTACTGTTTATTTTGTTTGTCATCTACCTTTTTATTCCTTTGTTACTCTTTTTCTGTCTTCTTTTATGTTATTTGAATATTTTTTAGAATTTCATTTTAATTTACTTTATTTTTATTTATTTTTTAATTTTTTTTAATGTTTATTTATTTTTGACAGAGAGAGAGAGAGAGAGAGAGAGTGAGAGAGAGAGAGAGAGAGAGAGAGAGAGAGAGAGGAAGCATGAGCGGGGGAGGGGCAGAGAGAGAGGGAGACACAGAATCCGAAACAGGTTCCAGGCTCTGAGCTGTCAGCACAGAGCCTGAGTGGGGCTCGAACTCACAGACCGCAAGATCATGACCTGAGTTGAAGTTGGACGTTCAACCAACTGAGCCACCCAGGCGTCCCTTAATTTACTTTATTGGTTCTACCTCTTTTCATTATTTTTTTTATTCCATTGTTTTTTTAAATTACATGTCTGTATTCATTCTTTTTCAAGATTTTTTTATTTTTATTTTCTAATATAATTTATTGTCACGTTGGCTAACATACAGTGTATACAGTGTGCTCCTGGTTTTGGGGGAAGATTCCCATGATTCATCGCTTACATACAACACCCAGTGCTCATTCCAACAAGTGCCCTCCTTGATGCCCATCACCCATTTTCCCCTCTCCCCTGCCACACCTCCATCAACCCTCAGTTCTCTATATTTAAGAGTCTCTTATGGTTTGCCTCCCTCCCTCTCTGTAACTATTTTTTTTCTCCTTCCCTTCCCCCATGGTCTTCTGTTAAGTTTCTCAAGTTCCGCATAGGAGTTAAAACATATGATATCTTTCTTCCTCTAACTTGTTTTACTTAGCATAATACCCTCCAGTTCCATCCACGTTGCTGCAAATGGCAGGATTTCATTCTTTCTCATTGCCAAGTAGTATTCCATTGTATTCAAGATTTTATTTTTAAGTAATCTCTACACCCAACGTGGGGCTTGAACTCACAACCCTGAGATCAAAGTCACATGCTCCAAAGACTGAGCCAGCCAGGTGCCCCATGTCTATATTCTTAAACAATGTATTATTTAGTTTTGATTAAGAGATTTAAAAATTGGCCCCAATGTTTAAATTTTTAAACTGAGCCTGGGTGGCTCAGTTGGTTAAGCATCTGACTTTTGATTTTGGCTCAGGTCATGATCTCATAGTTAATGTGTTTGAGCCCTGCATCAGGCTCTGCTCTGACAGCGTAGAGCCTGCCTGGGATTCTCTGTCATCCTGTCTCTCTGCCTGTCCCCCTGCTCATGTGCACAAGCACTCTCTCTCAAAATAAATAAATACACATTTTAAAAAGAGACCTTTAAATATTGTATTATATGTATGTGGTCTTCCCAATATGCTTTTTAACACTAAGTATTATGCTAACAAGATTCATTTACTTATTACATATAGCCATAGTTCATTTTTACTGGTGTAAAATACTTAGATAGATTGTTTCCAATTTTTGGTGACATCAATCATGCCGCTATAAACATTCTTGTAAATGTCTTTTGGTCTACATGTATAGGAGTGTACCAGGGAT
>NC_064814.1:42413934-42442945 GCF_023721935.1 Panthera uncia
ACATTTACAAGATACTGCCAAATTATTTTCCAAGATGGTTGTGCTGATTTATACTCTTACCAGGAGTGTATTACTAGCCTATTGCTAGCTTCACACTCTTATCCTCATACCTAAAATGAGCGGACCAATAGGGAGATAATTCAAATTATTTTCAGTTCTTTGGTGGATTTTTCTAAGGGAATTTTTGTGAAAGTATGTGGAGAAGGAAAAAACAAAAATACCCTTGGTGCTTCTTAGGGGGCACACAGAGCCAAAACTAGTTACATCTGCAGAGGAGAACTAGCATTTATTGAGCATCACTATGGCTCAAGTGCTTTACATGTTATTTTATTTAATATGCACCATAGTGGGACGTGTTCAAAGTCATGATGCCAATAAATGGTATAGTTAGGATTTGAACTCACGTCTATCTTTCTGTTACAACCAAGCTTCCTGTAATCTAAGAATCTGACATTAATACCTACATCCAGAGTCAGGGGTTAGGGAGTGAGCCATAAAAGAAAGCATTTCTTTTTTCAGGACTTAAAATAAAATAATATCCTCTGTCATTTTTCTATGACTTCAACACTTTAAAATAGTGCCAAAGGAGTGGAAAATTTCCTTTGGCACACACAAAAAAGCAAGTCAGAGTAGTATTTCTTTTGTTTCGTTTTTTTTTTTTTTTTTAAGTTTAGTTTTGAGGGGGGGGGGGGGGGGGAGGGAGGGAGGGAGAGGGAGAACACGTGAGTGGGGGAGGGGCAGAGAGAGAGAGAGAGAGAGAGAGAGAGAGAGAGAGAAGGAGACACAGGATCTGAAGCAGGCTCCAGGTTGCAACTTGTCAGCACTGAGTTTGACATGGGGTTTGAACCCACAAACCATGAGATCATGGCCCAAGCTGAAGTCAGATGCTCAACCAACTGAGCCACCCAGCTGCCCCCAGAGTAGTGTTTCTAACACAAGATCCTCAACATTTTTTTCTTTCTTTTTTAGATTAATATTACAATCATCATGGCAGTGAATGATGAGCCAGTTGTTAGATTTTTAGGAATCTTGTGACACTCACATTGGTAGCCTGAAATTGGCCATGGTGGGAGTATTTACCAGGAAAATCAGCAAGTGCTGCAAGTCAGCCCCCACCCAGAGAAAAGTTTTTTAAACAATTACCAGTACATCATGAGGTGTGGGACCTAAGAATGTATACATTCTATTTATTTTTTTAACGTTTGGTTGAGAGTGCGGGGGCACAAGTGGGGAAGGGGCAGAGAGACAGGGACAGAGGATCTGAAGCAGGCTCTGCACTAACAGCAGCGAGCCCGATGTGGGGCTCGAACTCATGGACCATGAGATCATGACCTGAGCCGAAGTCTGATGCTCAACTGACTGAACCACCCAGGTACCCCAGAATCTGTACATTTTAAAAGCTTCATAGATAACTAACAAACAGTTAAGATTGAAAATCTTTGTCTTAAACAATTGGAAAAACATTTTAAAGCCTGGGATACACATAGCTACTACTCCCTCAAGGTAACTGTGCTAGTTACAAGGGAGATCAGTGGTGATGGGCACTTAGCTCTCCAACAGGATCTATTGTCCCCCTTCCTAGACTGAAAGTCTGCAAGGGCAGGACTGTGTTTGCATAGTGGCAGTCATATGCTTAGCAGATATTATATGAATTAATAAATATTGCCCAAGGTATCATAACCACTAAGTGGCAGAATTAGGAATAAGCCTTGGGGCTAACTTCAATATATTATGTGCTTCATCTCCATTAAATTATTGGTCATATCCTTGGTTTGTCAATCCAAGATGAGTACTTAAAATTGGGTAGAGATCAAGCAGTATCTGATTTCAAACTATACTACAATGCTATAGTAATCAAAACGGTATGGTACTGGCATAAAAACAGACACATAGATCACTGGAAAAGAACTGATAACCCAGAAATAAACCCACACTTTATGCTCAATGTACTCCTACAACAAAGGAGGCAACAATATACAATGGGAAAAGACAGTCCCTTCAATAAATGGTATTGGCAAAACTGAACAGCTACATGCAAAATAATGAAACTAGAGCTTTCCTGCACCATACACAAAAATATTTCAAAATGGATTAAAGACTTAAATGTAAGACCTGACCTGAAACCATAAAACTCCTAAAAGAGGCAATAATCTCTAAGACATCAACCTTAGCAATATTTTTCTAGATATGTCATCCAATGCAAGGAAAATAAAAATAAACAGTTGGGACTATATAAAACTAAAAGGCTTTTGCACAGCAAAGGAAATCATCAACAAAATGAAAAGGCAACCTCCTGAATGGAAGAAGATATTTGTAAATGATATAACCAATAAGGGGTTAATATCCAAAATACGTAAATAACTCACAGAACTCAACACTCCAAACTAATATGATTAAAAAATGGGCAGAGGACCTGCATAGACATTTTTCTAAAGACTTATAGATGACCAACAGATACATGAAAAGATGCTCAACGTCACTCATCATCAGGGAATTGCAAATCACAACCACAATGAGATATCACCTCACGCCAGTCAGAATGGCTCGTACCAAAAAGATAAGAAATAAATGTTAGCAAAGATGTGTAGAAAAGGGAACCCTCATGCACTGTTGGTAGGAATGTCAACTGATGCAACCACTCTGAAAAACAGTATCGAGGTTCCTCAAAAAACTACAAATATAAGTACTATATAATCCAGTAATCCCACTTTTGGGCATTTATCCAGAAAAATGAAAACACTAATTCAAAAAGATAAATGCAGCCCTATGTGTATTGCAGTGCTATTTATAATAACCAAGATATGGAAGCAACCTAAGTGTCCAAAAGTAGACAAATACATAAAGAAGATGTGATATAAATGGAAAATGGAGTATTAGCCGCAACAAAGGAGATCTTGCCATTTGCAACAACATGGATGGACCTAGAGGGTATTATGCTAAATAAATCAGGCAGAGAAAGATAAATACCATATGATTTCACTTATATGAGGAATCTAAAAAACAAAACAAAACAAACAAATAAGCAACAACAGCAACAACAAAAAACCAAAAAGAGAAATAGACTCATAAATATAGAAAAAAACCCTAGTGGTTGCCAGAGGGATGGGGGGGGGGGTGGGTGATTCATGAAATAGGTGAGGAGAATTAAGAAGTACAAACTTCTAGTTATAAAATAAATCACAGGGATGTAAAGTACGGCATAGGGAACATAGTCAATAACATTGTAATAACCTTGTATGGTGACAAATGGTAACTACACTTATCTGGTGAGCATTTCATAATGTATATAACTGTGGAATCATTATGTTATATATCTGAAAGTAATAAAATATGCCAACTATACTTCAAAAAAGCAAGCAAGCTAGCAAGCAAGCTGTCCAAAAACACAGGCAGAAGGGTAATGAAGGAACATGGATTACCTGCCAAATATTACTAAACTAACAGCATAATTATTTCAAATTTTCCAAAGTCATTTTCGAACTGAGGAGTTGATAAATACAGTTAATGGCTCTGACCAAAAAGAAATAAGAATTTTTTTAAATATGAAATTTATTGTCAAATTGGTTTCCATACAACACCCAGTGCTAGAAATTGGAATATTTAAGACATTGATGTACTGCTAAGACTAGTTTGATAGGGGAAAATGCATTACTATTTTCCGAGTATTCATATTTAAATCTAGACAATTAGCTATTCAGCCACCAATAGGGGAAGGGATAGAGTGAGGATCTGGGATATCTTCGGGGAAATAAAAAATCAACATATTCACTAAAAGCTGCTGGAGTCCACAGGAGACAAAAGGAAGTGTGAGACAGTACCATAGTCAAGGAGTTTATCTTCCTGAAGAGATAAGGTTATTATTATATTTGAAGAGTGGATCCAAAATTTACAGTATAAATGCATGGCACAGTGAGTACATTTCACAGAAGTTCAGGAGATATGGTGGTATACTGTTCATAGGAACAAGTGAGCTATGAGTCCAATATTGAAGGAAGCGTAAGATCTGAAGAGGCACAGAGACTGACAGGGCATCTGAGACATGAACAAAAGGAAGGAAAGCAGGAATATGTCTGACACATTGGGGTGCTGGTGAGCTGACCAGCTGAGTTGAAACCCAGGGCTTGCCTTGATGTGAGTTGCAAAGTTGCAAAGGGCAGGGATCTAGGCCTGATCCTATGGGGAAGCTGGGGAAGCTAGGGAAGGTATTTATCAGCAACTTAGAAAACGGAACAAAATCCTAAATATGTTGCTTTGGTGGTAATAAAATTCTTTTAAGGAAACAGGCTAAAATTTGGAAAGCCAATTACGAAAAATGAGGTCCTTTTCCTAAAGCCAGAAGACACTACTCAGTTTAACCACAGATCTCCACTAGAGGGCAGACAAGTCAAAGCTTATTCTGTGGTTAACTGGCAAAATTGCCTCCACAGAAAATATTAAGAGAAAATGTCTTGTGTTGTGTAAAGACCATTTTCAGTGCTTTTAACCTTGAACAGAGCCTTTAGCTAGCATATAAATGTTTCACAGAATAGTTTTGTGTGGTGTGAAATGCTTCTTAATTGCAAATTGGACCAGTGGAAAAGTTCTACCTTGGGAATCTAGCTTAGGTGACAGGCGCATGTGCTCATCATACATTGTAACGTAACTGGAATGCCAACAGCAGGACTCATCACTGACTACCTTACTTCCATCTTCCACTCCCATCTCAGGCACATCCTAACCACCGCTCAAGCCAATGCCCAACAATGTGTATATTATCTGGACTGTGATTTCAATCTAGGTTCTCCTTTTGGTCAACTGGGGATGTGCTTGGTTTTAGGGACTCATTCCTTTGAAGTCAGAGTGAGGTGAGGTCACCAGATAGAGGATCTTTTATGTACATTTGACTCAGCAGGCTGAGTAGCTGTCATATAGGGGTGTTAGTGGGAGTCCTCAGGTCTCACTAACATAGCATGAATATTAACATCTAAATAAAAGGGTTGAGAATTCCATCAAACTTTTTAGATGCTAAGGCTAGATTCTGCAAAGTACATAAACATTTTTTCTGTTTTTTTTTCTATTATTTTTTTCAATTTTTTATTTAAATTATAGTTAGTTAACATACAGTACACTATTGATTTCAGGAGTAGAATTCAGTGATTCATCACTTACATACAATACCCAGTGCTCACCACAAATGCCTTCCTTAATACCCATCACCCATCTAGCCCATCCACCCCCCCCCACAACATTTGTCTGGTTCTCCATAACTATGCGTCATACGCATGCATTATCTGATCATTTAAAAAAAAAAAAAAAAAAAAGAAAGATGTTAGTTGAAAGATGCTTTCTTTGTATACACATACCACTTCCATGACAGATGAAGCTAGAGTAGTATTATGCTAAGTGAAATAAGTCAGTCAGAGAAAGACAAATACCACATGATTTCATTCATATGTGGAATTAAGGAACAGAACATATGGAAGGGGGAAAAAAAGGGAAACTTTTTTCTGTTTTGATCTCTTGCAAAATATCTGTCATTAAAGAAACGAGGGCGGTAGTAGGTCGATTTTCTGTTATTAGCTGGAAGTAGTTTTCTTCCACTATTTTTTTATTTTTTTAAATTTTAACTAGGTTCCACACCCAATGAGGGGCTTGAACTCACAACCCAAAGATCAAGGGTCCATTGACTGAGCCAGACAAGGTGCCCCAATTTTCTTCCACTTTTGATCAATGCTATTATCACAAATATTTTCTTTCTCCTTGAAAAATGACATTTGGTTTCAGGTATTAGGTATTTCAACTGCAGGTAAATTTTACTATACTCAAATTCTGGTGTTATCTTCAACAAGCCAGGCCATCTTGAATCTCAGACTTTGCTATACTGTTCCTTTTGCCTATGATATACTTCATTCCCCTCTTTGCTTGCCTACTGCTACTCAAGTATAGTGGAAAAGACCCTTCAACCAAGGTGTCCCATTTTCTATAATGTAGATTCAGTCTTCAAACATTATTTACTATTTTAATTTAAATACAAAAATGTAGTAGTAATTCCCAGCACAAGAATATTCATAGCCATACCTATTGTACATTTTCACATGGCCAATCATTTTAGAGGCTTGCATAACAGAATTCTGATAGAAACAAAGATGAATGGGGGCAATGTTGGCAATAACAGTTAGGAATCAGTGACCTAATCATCACCCTCTTCTTTTAGAAATGCATTCTATTTATTTTATTTTAAATCATATCCAACAATCTTTTTCTTTATAGATTCTCTAATATTACTTAAATATTTAATGAGTTCCCTAAAAATTTAGCTCATTAATTCAACTATCATTTCTTGTGGTATATGGTTTAATATATAGCAATATAACTTCATTTTTCCCCAAAATAGTTAATCAGTTATTTCGGTACTATCTGGTTATTGGCCAATTTTCCCCCACTGACTAGAAATCCTATCTTAATTAAAACAATTTTTTTTCAATTGTTTATTTATTTTTGAAAGACAGAGAGATGGGGCGTGAGTGGGGGAGGGGCAGAGAGAGAGGGAGACACAGAATCTGAAGCAGGCTCCAGGCTCTGAGCTGTCAGCACAGAGCCCAATGCAGGGCTCGAACTCACAATCCGTGAGATCATGACCTGAGCTGGAGTGGGATGCCCAACCTACTGAGCCACCCAGATGCCCCCCTTAATTATACATTAAATATTTTCATGTACTTGGGTCTATTTATGGGAGTGGTAATACCTACATTACCCTTGCAGAAAATAAAAGTATAGAAAGTATAGAAAGACCCACTAAACTGTGAGCTTTTTGAAGGCAGGGACTATGTTTTACCTTTATATCCAAGTACCTGGCACACAGTATGTGTCTTGGGGGTTTTTTTTGGTTAAACATCTTTATTGATACATATGAATTATGTCTCATAAAATTTACCTATTAATTTTTTAGTATCTTCACGTGGTTAAATATGTGTTCCTAAGTATGTGGTCATGCATTTTATTTATTATTATTTTTAAAAAAGATTTTAAGTAATTTCTACACCCAACATGGGGCTCAAACTCATGACCTAGAGATCAAGAGTTGCATGCTCTCCTGACTAAGCCAGCCAGGCACCCTTTGTGGTCACACATTTTAAAACCATGCCATATATTCAAATATAAAAAAATCTATGTACAGAGGAAAGCAGTAAATTAAAAAAAGAAAAGTCTAATGACAAACTGAAAAATATTTTCACCATATATAAAACAATGGATTAACAGTTTCAATAAACAAAGAATTCTAATGAATCAATAAAAAGTCAAAGATAATTCACAAATGAGATACAAAGGGGCTGGAAAGGAAGTTAAAATATGATTAGCTTGAATTTTTTTTTTTTTGAGAGTGCAAGAGGGGGAGGGGCAGACAGAGAGAGAGGGAGAAAGAGAATCTCAAGCAGGCTCCTCACCCAGTGTGGAGCCTGATGAGAAGCTCAATCTCATGACCCTGACACCATGACCAAAGCTGAAATCAAGAGTTGGGTGCTCAACCAACTGAGCCACCCAGAAACCCAAGGTTAGCATGAAATTAAACACACACACACACACACACACACACACACACACAAATTCAAATAAAGATGCTGTCCCATATTTTCCCTATTAAATTATTTAAGATAAAATAAATAATAATGCACAAAACAGTCAAGAATTCATGAAAATGGGCATTCTTTCTAGCAATCTATATTACCAGCTTTAGAATGGGTCATATTTTTTACCTTATAATTTCATGTCTAGAAATGTATTCTAGTGAAAAAAAAAAAATCAGAAATATCCCCAAAGGTTTATTTATATACAAGGAAACCAAATGCAGACTACTCATTTTAACAAACAAGTTGTAAGCCACTTTAATGTATCAAGACAGGAGAAGTTGAGTAAATTAAGAGACTGCTAAATGACAGAATTTTATTAAGCCATTAGTTTATACTATTTAAAATGAGAACATGATCAGAATGTAACGATTACTGAAAAAAAGGCAGGTTTCTTATGGGATGTGGTTATAAGTGGTAACCTTCTTCTTGATGATCATTTATATTCTCTAAACTTTCTACAATGGTCATGTATTATAATCAGAAAAAACTAAAAAATGTGGAGTAGAACATGGGAGGAATGTACAGATTCCTATTCTTTTTCGTTTCTTAATTAGATGTCTTCTGATATATTAGGTAGAAGATTACACACATCGTCTAACCACTGTTTTAAAAGAGACCTAATTAATAAGTTGGAAGATCATCAGCTAGTAAAAGCCTCTGTTGGCAGGTGGCTACCTGAATAAATGATATGCTCCGTTTCCTTCCTCTTTGAACAGTAGCTTCTAAACTCTTGCTACAGCCATGTGAACTCAACTCAAGTTCACAACTTTTCCTATTCAACGTCCTTTTTCTCTAGAGCCATGCTTTTTAAACAGGAGAGAAGTACCCCAGGGTCATGCCTCAACGTGGTAGGAATTACTGAAATCAAAGGATGAATATAAATCATATTCCCAGAGCATCAGTTTTCCCTGATGGGAAGTAATATTTTTATGGTAACAAAGATACAGATATATAAATGTGAAGTTTGAAGTAGATCATGACAATCCAAATAAATCTCAGGCTTATAAAGACTCCTTTAAACTCTATATACCTAGACAGCTAGGGGTTTCCTATTCACTCCCCTCTGCTGTTAGAGAAACTTCTGGTGGAAAATTTGAGGAGCACTGCAGAGGACTGCTGTGTGTAACTTTATGTATGTATGTATGTATGTATGTATGTATGTATGTATATATGTATGTAATGTATTATTATTATTTTTTTGTTTTTACATAGGTTCTACACCCAATGTGGGGCTTGAACTCCTGACCCCAAGATCAAGAGTCACGTGCTCTACCAACTGAGCCAGCCAGGCAATGCTTGCTGCGTGTAACTCTAAAATAAAGCTTGTGGGGCACCTGGGTGGCTCAGTCAAGTGCCTGATTCTTGATATGGGTTCAGGTCATGATCCCAGGGTTGTGAGACAGAGCCCTGTGAAGGGCTCTGTGCTGAGTGTGGAGCCTGCTTAAGATTCTCCCTCTCCCCCCACCTGCCACTCATGCTCTCTCTCTCAAAATAAAATAAATCTTTAAAAATAAAATAGGGGTGCCTGGGTGGCTCAGTCAGTTAAGTGGCCGACTTTGGCTCAGGTCATGGTCTCACTGTTCATAAGTTCAAGCCTCACGTCGGGCCCTGTGCTGATGACTCAGCGACTAGAGCCTGCTTCGAATTCTGTGTCTCCCACTCTCTTGGCCCCTCCCCTGCTGCTGCAGCTCTGTCTCTGTCTCTCTCTCTCAAAAATAAATAAACATGAAAAAAATTTTAAAAATAATATAAGATAAAATAAAATAAAGCTTGTGCCTAATATTGAACAATTAATATATAAGTTAAATTCTGGGTAGTATGGTCAATTAATAAATATGAAAAGATCAGATCAGATTTCTTGATCTACCTCTAAGACTACAGGCGGGACACTTAACTTTATTTGGTTTCCATAAAAAAGGCTTGAAAAACAAAAGTGGTGAAAAAGTTGATTGAGTACTTTAACCAACAAACCTAAAGCCTCCAAGCTTACTTGAAGTGAAACAGAGGTACTGAAATGAAGAAAAAATATGAAGTTATAAATCAGAATGTAATCTAATTCCTAATATAAGTTAGGCCTAGCTAGTGAACCTTGCTAACACAGTGAACATCATAAGGAATCCAATTATTAATAGTCTTCCACAGTTAAAACACTCCTGGCTTTATTTTATTAATGGGAATAAATGACAGAGGAAAAAAAAATTGGCGACTTATTGCAGGAAACTTTTAATTACACTCACAGTCCCCATTAACCTTGACAACCTACCAACTCAACTATAACAAGAGTGCCTCCCCCACTAATATAAGTCTAACTAGACAGAACTGCATGATTACAAAACACTGTTTAAGAAAAAGGTAAAATCTTGTGAGAGAGAAGCACTCAGTCACCTGAATTTCCCCACCAATTTGTTAAACATCAGAATCATGTATTGCCAATTTTTAGATTACCTAACCCACCTCAGAAGCTTCTTGGCTACTCACTCTTATGTATCTATTGTTTTTCATTAAATATTTCCACAAAAAAGCCTAAATGTCCATCAACTGATGAATGGATAAAGAAATTGTGGTTTATATACACAATGGAGTACTACATGGCAATGAGAAAGAACGAAATATGGCCCTTTGTAGCAACGTGGATGGAACTGGAGAGTGTGATGCTAAGTGAAATAAGCCATACAGAGAAAGACAGATACCATATGGTTTCACTCTTATGTGGATCCTGAGAAACTTAACAGAATCTCATGGGGGAGGGGAAGGAAAAAAAAAAAAAGAGGTTAGAGTGGGAGAGAGCCAAAGCATAAGAGACTGTTAAAAACTGAGAACAAACTGAGGGTTGATGGGGGGTGGGAGGGAGGGGAGGGTGGGTGATGGGTATTGAGGAGGGCACCTTTTGGGATGAGCACTGGGTGTTGTATGGAAACCAATTTGACAATAAATTTCATATATTAAAAAAAAAAAAAACTTCCACAATGTCTCCCCATTTTCTCCTCCAGCCTCACTTTTACTTCCCTAAGGCTCCTATCCACCTTTCCCTTCCATTTTGCACAAATCTCAAAAAGTTTTCTCCTTGGTCTTTTTATACGTTGAGATAACTGTAGAAAATGTTTATACTCTAAAGTTTGGGGAAATACTGATGCATCTCTCCCACCACTCACTCACTAGTTAACAGTCTAGGACAGAAGAAACTATTAAAACTAACTTTTCAATGCAATCCTTTTCTTCTTCCATCTGCAGGGAGTTCAAAATGTACCTCATTAGTGATGCTTTGGATAGTCAGAATTCTGAAAATCAAGACAAGTAACCACAGGAAGCCTCTGATGATAGTTTGCTAATTATCCTATGTTATCTATTAGTAACTTATTCTTTGATCTAGATTTTGCCCCCAAACTGAATAGAGCTGGGGAGGAAAAGGGAGAAAAAAAAGGTAAACATTAAAAGGCAAGATGGGTATACCTGATAGGAAGCCCCTTTCCCTATTTACAGATTCTAGTGCAAATAAGTTTAACTGAAAGCATTTATCTCTCAATGTCATTAGTTAGATATTTCTTCTTGAGAAACTAGCACAGTCCCAAAAGAGATTTTTGCTATAGGCAAAAATCCAAAGGACAAAATAAAAGCACCAGCAATTCCATAAGAACAATTCCTGGAAGCAAAAATAGTTTTAAAAAGACATTTGCCAGCAGTATCTTGGTCACTAAACACTTTGAAGCAACTACCAAGAAATATTTATTGCTTTCCCAATTTCTTGAAAACATAACTTTCCTGATAAGCAATGCCTTAAATATCCTATGAAAAGAGTACTGAAGGCTACGAACTAAGTGTTGGTAAAATGAAACATTACACACTACTATCATACAACTTAGAGTCAACTGAAACTATGGAATAAAATAGTAGCTATAAAGTATTCTGTAGATTAAAAAAAAAAAAAAAACCCTCAGGGCGCCTGGGTGACTCAGTCAGTTAAGCATCGACTTTGACTCAGGTCATGATCTCCCAGTTTGTGAGTTTGAGCCCCGCGTAGGGCTCTGTGCTGACAGCTCAGAGCCTGGAGCCTGCTTCGGATTTGGTGTCTCCTCCTCACTCTGCCCCTCCCATGCTCATGCTCTGTTTCTCTCTCAATAATAAACAAATGAACGTTAAAAAAAATTAAAAAAAAAAAAAAACCCTCCAGGGGCACCTGGGTGGCTCAAGTCAGTTAAGCATCTGACTCTTGATTTCAGCTCAGGTCACAATCTTATTATGGTTCGTGGGTTCAGGCCCTGTGTCAGGCTCTACACTGACAGTGGGGAACCTGCTTCAGATTCTCTCTCTCTCTTTCTTTCTATCTCTCTCCTGCTTGCTTGCTCTCTCTCTCAAAATAAAATAAACTTAAAAAAAAAAAAAACTCTCAAACTATCAAAGTAAATTGAGATGGCAGACAAAATGCTTTCATGCTGTATTTCCTGAAAGATCTAAGAGACCAACAATAAGAAAACCTGGGCCTTGAAGAAAATCAATAGTGGCTTACAGTTGTATCTCTGTGTATGATGTGAACACATGTACACAGGCATCATCAGTCTTAAGTAAGTGCTTCTACAGACTGCACCATCGAACTGAATTTTATAAATTTTTATAAATTTCCAATTTTAATAGCTTTGTGGAATCACATAACTGAATACTCAGTATGCACAATCCAATAGCAAGTAAGCAGTCATTAATAGTTACCTGTGACAATTACGAAAGCTATGTAATATACTCAGATCTGATCCTCAGCCTTTAGAGCAACTACACTGCATAGATAACTTAACAACAATGCTGGGTTCACAAATACTTATTTCTTGACCTGTATAAGTCAAGGGTTTAAAACAACATCACATAAGTAAAATATTAAAAATATTTCTCTAGTGAAGTAAAACAAATCCACTTTTTAAACATTCTATTTTATATGAACTAGTCCCATGACATTTTCATACTGGGGTGCTGGGCAAACTAATTCAAAAGTCATGGTTCTTCCCCTTATATTGGTTAAAATAAAGGCCAATGCCAACAATAGTTATGGTAATAATATAAAGGGCAAAATAAATGTAAACTAAAGGGTATACCACAGGCTGTGAATATTCAACTTTTGTTCTAGACTTCACTTCAAAAAGCTTATGTGAGAAAAGCAAATATAGGATTCTTTACATTCTTAGATTCAAAATGAATCCACCACAGAAATATGGGACATGATCCTTCAGACCTACATGCCCATGTATTCAGAAAATGTCTCATAAGTCACTCCAGTCTCCAAGTACTGTGCTAGGTGTTGGAGGTAAGACAGATATAGTCCCTGCTTCAGTCTGATAAAGGAAGCAATAAAATAATCATAAGCAAATAAGCAAAAATAAATTGTTAACTACAAACAGTTGGGAAATAAAATAGTATTACTGGTCTTTATCACACATACATACTATGCACCCCAGGTCCCAGTTTTTATGCTGTCTACAGTAAAAATCCTAACTCCCTTCTAGAAGTTATTCCTCACGATTTCTTTTCATTCTTCATCATTCATTTACAAAATAAAACAAATTTAAATAAACCATTTCTATTGAATTTCTGACCGAGTGCTGCCATGGAGACTACCTCACAGGCTATTAATGTAGGCTTTGGATTTTAAATCATAAAGGAGCCTACTAGAAAACTAGCTAGGAAAATTTTAAAAATTACAATAGATTTAAAATTCAGATTAGATTGAATTCAGCCCGTTGCCTCCTCTCTCTTGCCCCTGGTCCTTGGACCGTGCAGCAATTTCTGACTCTGCTATTTGGGGGCACCGTCAGTCATGAGAACTCCAGGCATTTTCATTTCTCTCTTCTCCTATACCTCCTACAAGCATCAGAAAGATGTCCATTCAGAATTCAGACCACTGCAAGTTATTCTTAGCACCACATCCCAGAAAAATGCTTCAGTCAAAAACATATTTTACTTTGACCTTCCTTCATCAAGGACTTGGCTCCTGCTTTTTAGGAAGAAAACTCATGTAAATTTCTAAAGTCTCTGATCTCCCCAGATTGGGTATGAGCCCCGCGTTCCTGAAGTCCTATTCTTTCTTCTTGCATTTATGTACTTTTTAAAATTATAATTACATGTAATCATGACTTATCCTTATTTATTAAAAAAATTTTTTTTTTAACATTTATTTATTTTTGAGAGAGAGAGAGAGAGAGTGCGTGAGCCGAGAAGGGGCAGAGAGAGAGGGAGACACAGAATCTGAAGCAGTCTCTAGGCTCTGAGCTGTCAGCACAGAGCCCGACATGGGGCTCAAACCCATGAATCATGAGATCACGACCTGAGCGGAAGTCCAGCACTTAACCAACGGAGTCACCCAGGTGCCCTGACTTAACAAGAGTAAAGCACCTAATAAATGCTCTTTAAATATTTACTGAATGAGAGAGTCATTGGAGCAAATTATGAAAAAAAAGTTTCTAGGTCAGGGAAAGGCAAATGAGTAAAACAGACTTCATAATAATGAAAAAAACCATGGACGTTATGAAAAAACCATGGAGGGGGTACATTCTGGTCTACTACATAGCAATAAGGACTTAAGTAATCAGTCAACCAAGGCAATAAGTAAAGAATATCTAATGTGTTATACCTAATAAAACTTGGAATTCATGGTAATAAGAGACTGGAAAAGAAACTAAATAACAACCTGGGTCAAATTTGTAGCTAAGTTAGGGCAAAGGCTCTACTTTATATGATCACAGTTAGAACCAGAATCACCAACGCAATCTCATTCAATGCATCTTGTCCTCTGAATTCATCGACGCTGCTACCTCCATATACGCTGACTTACCCCTTTAGCATTTCCAGTGATGGGTAACCTACCAGCTCAGTTATCTGAGACTGGCAATTAGTTAATAAGTATTGCACTTCCTCAATCTCATAAAACTAAGCAAATTTTAAGTGGTATGTATTTCTAGCTATGAAAAGATTTTGTTAAAATGATGTACAAAAACTGAAGAAATACTTCTTATGAGCCAGGTACTTGTTTTTCCTTCCCTTTATTCTGGCCCTAGTTTTCCCCAATCCTCATTTCCATAAAGTACCTTTAATAGACAGTTAATAGCTCTTGGTTTTAGGAAAATTAACCTAGTTGTAGTTCTTCCTGAAGATCACAGTGGGACCTATGTTGGCCATATTTGCCACTAATAAAATAAGGCTAATCTTGACTACCTGATCACATTTGTAAAAGAATCGCAACCATATTGTGCTGTTGTGTTGGTAACAAGGGTGAGCTGAAATTTTTGCTTACAAAAATCAAAGAGCTTGGAACATCAGTAAGGTTAATTTTTTTTCCTCAAAAGACAATTTCTATCAGGTTTCCTTTGAAACTTTTTAGAAGTGCCAAAGTACAATTGTGAAAAAGTTAGTTTTACTCCACTGAAAACTAAAATGAAAAATATTTTCTATGTAGATGAGATGCAGATTATAATTAATGAAATTTATGCATTATAGAAAATAAGCTGATTTGCTGGGAAGGTGAAGACACTTAAATAGAAGGGCTTCAAGGAATTTCATGTGATATATTAAAATAAACAATAGTTTCATATTTTGAAAAGGGGCATTGGAAAGGTTAATTTTGTGATGTTTTCATTAAAAAAATGAAAATTAAAAAATGAAACAAGGTGCATTTGAGGCACAGATGATTACAAAATTACAGTAAAGTTTCCAAAACAGTGTAAGCAGATATCTTTCTCATCCCACTCAGGATCTCACACCTTGCACTGGGCCAATGTCCCTCTGTATAGAAGCCTTCTTCATGTTCCTCAGGCTCTAACACCTCCTGTATTAGGACATACAATCTTTGCTTCCCACAGAGACTCCCTCCTCACCCTATTCAGGTTCCAGCAATCCACTTCAGGGTTGCAATATCCCACTCACACGGGGCCTTGGTGCCTGAAGACACCTAGCATGCTTAGTCCCATCTAATGGCTTTTGTACTAAATTGTTAGAAGAAAAGTCTTTTATTCTTTTAGTGCTTTTTTCATAAACACAAATAAATACAACCACATTCCTCTAAAAAGTATTTACTGTGTTTCAACTATGTGTAAGGCATATACTAGGTCCAATGGAACTATGTAGCTCTCCAAGAACTTCTTTTCTGAGGAGCCCACAATGTCTCTACTTATTACTCAGGATGTTTTTCAGTCTCAAGTAATTTAAAAAGCCACCCCAAAATGGCCTAAACAATAAAGAAAAGTTTCATCTTAATTCTGTAGCTGAACTTTATCAACAATGCAGTTTTTCCCATCTTTTGGCTCTGCCATCCTGATTGTAGCCGCGTTTCTCTCAGGCTAATATGGTCCCAAGATAACTGCCACATTCAAGGTCCATCACATATATATCCAGCAACAGTCAGCTGAAGAAAACAGCTCTTTTCCTGTGTCTCTTCAGTACAAGGAAAATTGTCCCAGAAGCCTCCCTGCAACCCTACCTCCTCCAGCTTCCCCTCTCATCTCACTGCTTTGACCTGGATCACATGGTTAAGCCAACCATTAGCAAAGGGATGGCACCCTCAGACTGGCTGCTAATGAAACAACAAATAATTTTATTTTCAACAATAAATAGCCTTTATTTGCCTACTTAAACCAGTTTTCTATTACTCTAAACCAAGAATCCTGACAAATACATTATGCACCACATTTTCCCATGTGCACAATCAAGGAGAAGAATGGGAAAATTTGTTTCTTTCCATTTTACAGGTAGAATTACCCAATGTGCTCTGCCCATGAGAATATGCTGCCCTTGACACAAACTGGACAATCCAACACAGATACTGAAGATTACAATAAATAAATAAAAAGAATAGGTGTGTGTCAGTGTCTGTGTGTGTATGATTTTTTTCTTACAATAAAATATTCCCCAAAATTTTGGTGAAAAATTTTATACATCTGCCTTTAAAGTCTAGCACTGTGGGCATGTTTTGTGTGGCATGAACAAATGACACTGCCTCAAAGAGGCGTGGCTCAAAGAGGATGTTCGTGCCCACAGAGCTCATTGCTGCCTATATTACACACACACTCACTCTGCAACGACAGCAGCTTCCTTGATGGTTATCTGCCAAGGGTTCTGTTAATTCCAAGGCTTCCCGACTGATACTACATGACTGCAAATCAGGCTTTTGTTCAATCTGTCCTTAAACCATTCCCTCCTACCTGTCTGGTTTCTCTATTTTCAGAGAGCAAGGCCTAGTTAAGGAGATACCCCACTGTCCAGGCCACATAAGAGAAGCTGTCATGGGCAAGGCCAGAATGCTTACATAGTGTCTGAGTTTTAAACACCTGTCATTATAGACTTTGTCCTGCCACATAATATGAAACAAGGCAACTGTAATTTGGTCAGGGGTCACAGTCCTAAAAGCAGGTTTAATTCCTGTATAGTAGACAAGGAAACACTGCTGTTTACTTCTAGCCTGTACGTTAATATGGAACTAAGATAACTATTTATACTAAATATTTTAAGAATCTCATTCTGAGGACACTGGTATTTTGAGATGTTATATACCAAAATATTTCTTCACCTGAAATGTTTAGAGAATTTTAATATAGAAAAATGTATTCCATATGGATATCAAATCAGATCAGCTAGAAAAACATATAGCATCAAAGTCTTAGTGGCTTAAAATAATAACAGTTTCTCATTTATGCTATATGTCAATCTTAGATTAGTGGAGATTCTACTCCATGTTACCCTCACTCACCAAGGACATGACTGGTCACTATGGCAGGGAGAATGGAATATAACAAATCATTCATCAGCTCTTAAGACTTAAAGACTTCCACCTAGAAGTGACAAAAGTCACAAATTTCATTTGCCAAAGTATTTCACGTCACCGTGGCTGTATAATTCCACCGTTATCTGGAGTAAGGAGAACCGGAAATACTAGCAAACACAAATGACTACCCCAGTAACAGATAAGGATACTGTATTATACAGATGCTTTTGGTTACAGGCAATCTGACTTAAAAACAAAAAACAAAAAGTAGTAGTTAGGTAGTGGTTCGCATAACTGGTAAATGTAAGGGGGACTCAGAAATGCAATGATGTTATTAGATCTCCATCTTCCCCTCTCTCCCTTTGGACTCTTTCTTCTTATTCTTAGGCAGACTCCATGTGGTAGTAAGATGACCATAAACCACACCAAGCATGTATCACTCTCTTAATCAGAAAGTCCAGAAAGAAAGAACTAAACCTTTTTTACCACCAGCATCTGTATCTGTCTCTTAACATACTCCGATGGGCCCAGCTTGGGTCATATGCTACTCTGAACCAACCATGGAATCTAGGGAAAATGGGTACTTTGACCAGCTTGACATGGGTCTATTGACATATGGCTGTCCTAATGGTAGCAAAGTAGGGCCAAGGGATTGTCAGCACCCCCCCAGAATCACACAGAATAGAACAGACAAGCTACTAAAAGGAAAGCAGACCATACCAAAAAAGCAGCAGCTATCTAACTAGAGCACTCTGTTATTTCATTTCCTTCATCATTTCCTGCAACTGTGATGACACATGTGAGATTAATTCTATAAACATAAACTCGTGGTCTTGGCTTTCATATTACAAATTGTTGCTGATGTTAAGCCAGATCCGTTGTAAAAACATAGGAGGGAACATACACAGGTAAATCCGAGGACAAAATTTCTTTAAGTTATTTTGTATAAGGCTCCTCTGAGTATAAATCCAAGCAGTTAACAAGGAAATTTCCTCTTACACAACCAACACCAACACAATGGACGTTTTTTGAGATAACCGGATAAATAACATGACAACACGATTATTACGCTTACAAGTAAGAGGATCAAAGATGGGAAGTAGCCTCCCAAGGTCACAGACAACATGCAGTCATACTAGGATTTGAACCCAGCACTTCTCTTGGCGGAGGCAGAACGTGAAATTGTAACAGGCATCAGACTATAAGCTTTATAGGGCAGAGCTTTTGGTTTGGTTCACAGATGTCTCTAGAGCAAGTAGAACAGTGTGTGGCACACACTAAGTGGTTGATAACAAAGCGTAAGGATTAAGTTCCTTTTCTTATTTTAAGAAACAGTCAACAGCAATAAGATAAACTTGGTTTTCTCACATTGTTATTCTTCTAAAATTTGAGTAAACAAATTTCTACAGAAATAAAATGTCCAGCTCCCAGGAAGTTCCAGGCAACACAAACTGTGACTTGGTACTTTCCTCAGTGTTGCTTCTTGAAGCTGAGCAGGACAAACACAAAACAATGAAAAAGAAAAAGAAAACAGAATGAAAGGGAACATTAAAAAAATCAACATGGTTATAACATCTGTATACGAACATTTTTCTAGATTAACATAAGTCCACACTACCTTAGGTTTTAGTAGTAATGCTATATAACGCGTTACTTAATAATTTTAAAGAAGGTAGTTACATATGGTAAAACCTCCGTTTATCTTCTTGCAACAGCTGGTAAAGCCCTGTTTTTGGCCAATTCTTTCTCACTCAACACCCTTTCCACTGCCAGAACAATTTAGCTGATTCTTTTGGGTATTCCCTTAGAGCACAGAGCGACAGAAAAAACAGCTATACAGGTGGAGCCATCATGTTGGACAAGAGAAGGAACAAGACACAAAGCTCACTTTCATTTTTAAAATGGAATTATTCACCATCTGTGAACCATTTCACCACAGGAAGTCTCTGACAAATTCAGTAAGTAAACGTGATTGCAGTGAACTCTCATTGACTACATGAGAAATGTTAAATTTTTTCTTTTGTAGCACTTGGCAGCAAAACTCCCTTCAAAATCTTGCCCTCTTATGTTCTCAAGCTAGAAGACAATTTTTAAACACAAAACAAAGGATTTCCGGGCAGGGTCTGAATCCACTGCAAACTTTCAGAATAGATTCCCACCTACCCAAAATCCCCAGGACCCTCATGAAAGATGACATGCTTCAGCCACGCTCTCCAGTTCCACAAAATGGATCAAAGGACAAATGTATAATTTTAGAGAACAGGCTAAAGATAGCAAAAGTCAGGCGGTGAGAATTTCTGTAGGCATGTGATATGGCAAACTTTAAAGTGAAAGAGAAAACACATTTTCTGTGTATTAATTTCTCAGAAAATATTAAATTGAAAGATCCCAGTTTTCAAGCCTAGAATTATATCTCACTGAATGAAGAAATCAATGGCATTTAATCTTTTGTGGAGCTGGAACAATCTATTTTGGAAAGGCAGCTTTTGGGGGAGACATTATTAACATTTCAAATACTGTCAACAATTAACCTCTATCAACCTGAAGCTTTGCTCAGCAGTATAATTACACACATTAGTTACCTAGTATTGTGGGAAACAAAGAAATACAGATGTTTCCAAGCAACTAACTACATTCTGTTGGGCTTCCTGTGTCAGATCTTCACATTGGTGTTTGTAAAAAATCAGCTTTAAAAATTTTTTTAATGTTTATTTTTGAGAGAGAGGGAGAGAGAGAGAGCGAGCGTGAGCAGGGGAGGAGCAGAGAGAGAAAGGGGGACAGTGGATCTGAAGCAGGCTCCAGGCTCTGAGCTGACAGCAGACAGCCTGACAGGGCTCAAACCCACGAGCCGAGAGATCATGACCTGAGCCAAAGTCGGTCACTTAACCGACTGAACCACCTAGTCACCCCTGTAAAAAGCCAGCTTTAAAGCAAAACCATGGCTAGGGTTCGAGGGAACAACCATTCTTCAGCTTCTATTTCCATCTTCAAATGACATTTGTAAAAGTAAAACAAAAGCATGATGTTTCCTTACCAGTTGACGACACTAGATTCCTACAGTCCAGTGGTGGTAGCGAGGCAAATCCACACATGACCTCCAGATGGAAAGCTACTCCATCGACCACCAAGAATGGGCGGTTCTCAGAGGAACAGATGAACCCTTTGTGAGACTGTTGGATTATAACAGTGGCTAACATTTATTATAGGCTTATAATAAACCAGGCCTTAATCTAAGCGTTTGCAGGCATTATTTCATTTAATCTTCACAATAATCCCATAAGGCAAGTATGTTATTTATTATTTCCATTCTTTGGATGAGCAAATTAAGACTTATAGATGGAAAGTAACTTATCCAGGGTCATACACTTTTCACCACCACACCATACTGACTTTCTGGTCAATTTCCCTCTTATTAAGCATGCCATCCTCCAACAAATTAGTTAATCAAATCAAATCACAAAAAAGCAAACAGCCATAGACAGTTGGGGCTTTGTTTTTCTGCACATTCTCCAGAGTAAAACCAGGTAGATCTTTTTAAAATGTTAACTGGTTCACTCCCCAGCTCTTCAATGGCTTCTTATTGTTTAAGGAATAAAGACCAAGATCCTTAATTTAGTTTACAAGAGTCTTCACCATCTGGCCTTTGCGGACCTCCCTAGCATCATCTTGAATTATTTCCTCCCTTATTTTCTATTTTCCAACCTCACTGGCCTCCTTTTGGTTCCTTGAATTTGCCATAGATTTCCTGACCTGTATTTCTTTCCCCACTCTCTCCACCCAGTTTTCTAGTTGACTTTGACTCATCTTTCAGTGTACCACTCAAAACACTCGTTCTCCAAGGAAGCTCTCTTTTTGACCACTAACACTTAAGGAAGTCAGGTTCAGCTTGCTATAATCTCATAGTATGGTGTACTTTCCCCTTTTCAGAATCCATCACGATTATAATTTAAATATTCAATGTAGAATTAGTTGCTTAATGCCACTTTTTCTACTAGAATATAAGTTTCAAAGGGAGGAACCATGTTTGCCATAAGCATCATTATATCCCAGCAACCAGAACAGTGTCCAGCACATAGGAGGTACTCTACATATTTACTGGCTGAAAGAATAATGAGTGAAAGGTAACCATATACACAAGAAATAGAAACTAAGGTCATGCCCTTAAGGCACAGGGGTCAGGCAAAGAAGTGTGACTATAGTCAATGAAGGAAGTACCAAGGCCAGTTCTGCTCCACTTTTGGTATTGTGCCGAGTGCTGCTCCCTGTTGAGCCGGTTTAAATAGTTCAAGATACAGCCATAGAACCAGACCAGTGGAAACCATGAATGGAGAGGGAAATGAAACGGTAGGGCTTTAAAATATAACTTAGGGGCGCCTGGGTGGCTGAGTCAGTTAAGCGTCCGACTTCAGCTCAGGTCATGATCTCGTAGTTCGTGGGTTCAAGCCCCACGTCAGGCTCTGTGCTGACAGCTCAGAGCCTGGAGTTTGTTTCGGATCCTGTGTCTCCTTCTCTCTCTGCCTCTCCTCTGCTTGTGCTCTGTTTCTCTCTGTCTTTCAAAAATGAATAAACATTATAAAAAAATTAAAAATATATATATATAACTTAATGAGAGATAGAGCTGATCATAAGACCCGGAACTAACTCATATGGTAGAATTTAAATTATTATGACACACATCACAGTGGGTTTTAATTGGTGTTTACTTGTTATATGTAGCTCATAACAGGAAGGCCATAAATTCTGAGTGTCAGAATTGTTCAATATAGTCCTGGCTGTTCTGTAGCTCACTTTTAAGACATCTAAAAATGGCCCTGGTAAAGGTCTGCTAGTGTTAAAGAAGCTCTTTGAGAAGGGAAAAAACTGTTATATACCAAAAATTGAAAAGACGCCCCACCTCCCATGAAGATCACTGAGCACTTCTACAGATATAACTTGTACACTAATTAGTTCCAAGGCTCTTCACAGTAACCTGGAGAGATTCAGGCTTAAACTGTGTAGGTGAAAGTAAAGAGGTATGTGTGATAAAGAGACTGTTTATTCTATATATTAACTTAGGGCAAACACAGTACTTCTTACCCTCTCATCTTTAAGACTATGAGTAGGGGACTCTAGGGACTCTGGCTTAGCTGAGTCCTGATTACTTGATTTTTAAAAAATGTTTATTTATTTATTTTTGAGACAGAACATGTGGGGGAGAGGCAGAAATAGGGGGAGACAGAGGATCAGAAGCAGGCTCTGCACTGTTTGATGTGGGGGCCAATCATGAACTGTGAGATCATGACCTGAGCCGAAGTCAGATGCTTAACCAACTGAGCCACCCAGGGGCCCCTGGATAACTTGATTTTTAAAAATCTAAATTAAAAAAAAAAAAAAAGCACTGTCTTTAAAATATGAATAAGACAACTCTGATATTCCAAAAGGCTTTCACATCCTCACCATTTGAATGAAACTTCTTATATTTAAGGCTTCTTCTGTGTTTCCTCTTTTTGTTATTTATTTATATAGTTTTAATGTAGTTATAATCAGAGTATACATGTAAATTTTGTTCATTTTTATTTCTTTTAATTTAAATTTTATTTAAAAAATGTTTATTGAGGGGGAGAGAGAGAGAGAGAGAGCAAGAATGCAAGTGGGGGAGATTCAGAGAGAAAGGGAGAGAGAGAATCCCAAGCAGGATCCTGACATGGGGCTCAATCTCACTAAGATCACTACCTGAGCTGAAGTCAAGAATCAGATACTTAACTGACTGAGCCACCCAAAGCCCCAAGATTTTTTTTTTATTTTTAAGTTATCCCTACACCCAGTGTGGGGCTCAAACTTACAACCCTGAGATCAAGAGTTGTATGCTGTACTGACTTGAGCCAGCCAGGCATCCCAAATTTTGTTCATTTAAAAAAAATTTTTTTTTAACATTTATGTATTTTTGAGAGACAGACAGAGTGTGAGTGGGGAGGGGCAGAGAGAGAGGGGGAGACTCTAGAGCTGACTCCAGGATCTGAGCTGTTAGCACAGAGCCCAAAGCAAGGGCTTGAACTCACAAACTACAAGATCATGACCTGAGCCAAAGTCAGACACTTAACTGACTGAGCCACCCAGGCGCCTCCAAATTTTGTTCATTTGTAAACTTGACATATCAAGTAAGTAATGAATTATTCTCTTCTTGTGCCACATTGTACTTAGTACACACATCTACTCCATTATTGTACTTACCATACTATATTTTAATAATCTTATTTAGGTATCTCTTTTTCTAGGCTGTGGGTGTTTAAGGAAAAGAGATGTCTTATTTCTTTTAAAATAATGTTTGTAAGGGGTACCTGGGTGGCTCAGTCAGTTGAGCATCTGACTTCAGCTCAGGTCATGATCTCATGGTTTGTGAATTCAAGCCCCGCATTGGGTTCTGTGCTGACAGCTCAGAGCCTGGAGCCTCCTTCAGATTCTGTCTCCTTCTTCTGCCCCTCCTCTGCTCATGCTGTCTTTCTTTCAAAAGTAACATTAAAAAAAATTTTTTTAAGAAAATAAATAAAATAATATTTGTGGGATGAATGAATGAATGAATGGCGAGTATGAAATTCTGTTCTACTCCTCTTTTTCAATTATTTTAGCATTTTTTAAAATGTTTATTTTTGAGAGAGACAGAGCACCAAGTGGGGGAGGGGCAGAGAGAGGGAGACACAGAATCCAAAGCAGGCTCCAGGTTCTGAGCTGTCAGCATAAAGTCTGATGCAGGGCTCAAACCCATGAGCCTCGAGATCTTGACCTGAACCAAAGTTGGACACTTAACCAACTATGCCACCCAGGTGTCCCTTATTTTAGTATTTTTTAAAAGTAGGTATCGGAGAGAGGGAAGATGGCGGCGTAGGAGGACGCTGGGCTCACCGCGCGTCCTGCTGATCACTTAGATTCCACCTACACCTGCCTAAAGAACCCAGAAAACCGCCAGAGGATTAGCAGAACGGAGTCTCTGGAGCCAAGCGCAGACGAGAGGCCCACGGAAGAGGGTAGGAAGGGCGGCAAGGCGGTGTGCGCTCCACGGACTGGCGGGAGGGAGCCAGGGCGGAGGGGCGGCTCGCCGGCCAAGCAGAGCCCCCTCCCGAGTCTGGCTGGCAAAAGCGGAGGGGCCTGACAGACTGTGTTCCGACAGCAAGCGCGACTTAGCGTCTGGGAGGTCATAAGTTAACAGCTCTGCTCAGAAAGCGGGAAGGCTGGAGGACAAAGGGAGGGAGAGCTGCTGAGCCCCCAGACGACAGAGCTCAGTTTGGTGGGGAACAAAGGCGCTCGCCAGCGCCATCTCCCCCGCCCATTCCCCAGCCAAAATCCCAAAGGGAACCAGTTCCTGCCAGGGAACTTGCTCGCTCTGCGCAAACACCCAACTCTGTGCTTCTGTGGAGCCAAACCTCCGGCAGCGGATCTGACTCCCTCCCGCTGCCACAGGGCCCCTCCTGAAGTGGATCACCTAAGGAGAAGCGAGCTAAGCCTGCCCCTCCTGCCCCCATGCACCTTGCCTACCCACCCCAGCTAAAACGCCAGATCCCCAGCAACACAAGCCTGGCAGTGTGCAAGTAGCCCAGATGGGCCACGCCACCCCACAGTGAATCCCGCCCCTAAGAGAGGGGAAGAGAAGGCACACACCAGTCTGACTATGGCCCCAGCGGTGGGCTGGGGGCAGACATCAGGTCGGACTGCGGCCCCACCCACCAACTCCAGTTATACACCACAGCACAGGGGAAGTGCCCTGCAGGTCCTCACCACTCCAGGGACTATCCAAAATGACCAAACGGAAGAATTCCCCTCAGAAGAATCTCCAGGAAATAACAACAGCTAATGAACTGATCAAAAAGGATTTAAATAATATAACAGAAAGTGAATTTAGAATAATAGTCATAAAATTAATCGCGGGGCTTGAAAACAGTATAGAGGACAGCAGAGAATCTCTTGCCACAGAGATCAAGGGACTAAGGAACAGTCACGAGGAGCTGAAAAGTGCTTTAAACGAAACGCAAAACAATATGGAAACGACGACAGCTCGGATTGAAGAGGCAGAGATAAAATTATGGAAAAAGAGGAAGCTGAGAGAAAGAGAGATAAAAAAAATCCAGGAGTATGAGGGGAAAATTAGAGAACTAAGCGATATACTAAAAAGAAATAATATACGCATAATTGGTATCCCAGAGGAGGAAGAGAGAGGGAAAGGTGCTGAAGGGGTACTTGAAGAAATTATAGCTGAGAACTTCCCTGAACTGGGGAAGGAAAAAGGCATTGAAATCCAAGAGGCACAGAGAACTCCCTTCAGACGTAACTTGAATCGATCTTCTGCACGACATATCATAGTCAAACTGGCAAAATACAAGGATAAAGAGGAAATTCTGAAAGCAGCAAGGGATAAACGTGCCCTCACATATAAAGGGAGACCTATAAGACTCGTGACTGATCTCTCTTTTGAAACTTGGCAGGCCAGAAAGGCTTGGCACGAGATCTTCAGTGTGCTAAACAGAAAAAATATGCAGCCGAGAATCCTTTATCCAGCAAGTCTGTCATTTAGAATAGAAGGAGAGATAAAGGTCTTCCCAAACAAATAAAAACTGAAGGAATTTGTCACCACGAAACCAGCCCTACAAGAGATCCTAAGGGGGATCCTGTGAGACAAAGTACCAGAGACATCACTACAAGCATAAAACATACAGACATCACAATGACTCTAAACCCGTATCTTTCTATAATAACACTGAATGTAAATGGATTAAATGTGCCAACCAAAAGACATAGGGTATCAGAATGGATAAAAAAACAAGACCCATCTATTTGCTGTCTACAAGACACTCATTTTAGACCTGAGGACACCTTTAGATTGAGAGTGAGGGGATGGAGAACTATTTATCATGCTACTGGAAGCCAAAAGAAAGCTGGAGCAGCCATACTTATATCAGACAAACTAGACTTTAAAGGCTGTAACAAGAGATGAAGAAGGGCATTATATAATAATTACAGGGTCTATCCATCAGGAAGAGCTAACAATTATAAATATCTATGCACCGAATACTGGAGCCCCCAAATATATAAAACAATTACTCATAAACATAAGCAACCTTATTGATAAGAATGTGGTCATTGCAGGGGACTTTAACACTCCACTTACAGAAATGGATAGATCATCTAGACACACGGTCAATAAAGAAACAAGGGCCCTGAATGATACATTGGATCAGATGGACTTGACAGATATATTTAGAACTCTGCATCCCAAAGCAACAGAATATACTTTCTTCTCGAGTGCACATGGAACATTCTCCAAGATAGATCATATACTGGGTCACAAAAGAGCCCTTCATAAGTTTACAAGAATTGAAATTATACCATGCATACTTTCAGACCACAATGTTATGAAGCTTGAAGTCAACCACAGGAAAAAGTCTGGAAAACCTCCAAAAGCATGGAGGTTAAAGAACACCCTACTAATGAATGAGTGGGTCAACCAGGCAATTAGAGAAGAAATTAAAAAATATATGGAAACAAACGAAAATGAAAATACAACAATCCAAACGCTTTGGGATGCAGCGAAGGCAGTCCTGAGAGGAAAATACATTGCAATCCAGGCCTATCTCAAGAAACAAGAAAAATCCCAAATACAAAATCTAACAGCACACCTAAAGGAAATAGAAGCAGAACAGCAAAGGCAGCCTAAACCCAGCAGAAGAAGAGAAATAATAAAGATCAGAGCAGAAATAAACAATATAGAATCTAAAAAAACTGTAGAGCAGATCAACGAAACCAAGAGTTGGTTTTTTGAAAAAATAAACAAAATTGACAAACCTCTAGCCAGGCTTCTCAAAAAGAAAAGGGAGATGACCCAAATAGATAAAATCATGAATGAAAATGGAATTATTACAACCAATCCCTCAGAGATACAAACAATTATCAGGGAATACTATGAAAAATTATATGCCAACAAATTGGACAACCTGGAAGAAATGGACAAATTTCTAAACATCCACACTCTTCCAAAACTCAATCAGGAGGAAATAGAAAGCTTGAACAGACCCATAACCAGCGAAGAAATTGAATCGGTTATCAAAAATCTCCCAACAAATAAGAGTCCAGGACCAGATGGCTTCCCAGGGGAGTTCTATCAGACGTTTAAAGCAGAGATAATACCTATCCTTCTCAAGCTATTCCAAGAAATAGAAAGGGAAGGAAAACTTCCAGACTCATTCTATGAAGCCAGTATTACTTTGATTCCTAAACCAGACAGAGACCCAGTAAAAAAAGAGAACTACAGGCCAATATCCCTGATGAATATGGGTGCAAAAATTCTCAATAAGATACTAGCAAATTGAATTCAACGGCATATAAACAGAATTATTCACAATGATCAAGTGGGATTCATTCCTGGGATGCAGGGCTGGTTCAACATTCGCAGATCAATCAACGTGATACATCACATTAACAAAAAAAAAAGAGAAGAACCATATGATCCTGTCAATCGATGCAGAAAAGGCCTTTGACAAAATCCAGCACCCTTTCTTAATAAAAACCTTTGAGAAAGTCGGGATAGAAGGAACATACTTAAAGATCATAAAAGCCATTTATGAAAAGCCCACAGCTAACATCATCCTCAATGGGGAAAAACTGAGAGCTTTTTCCCTGAGATCAGGAACACGACAGGGATGCCCACTCTCACGGCTGTTGTTTAACATAGTGCTGGAAGTTCTAGCATCAGCAATCAGACAACAAAAGGAAATCAAAGGCATCCAAATTGGCAAAGATGAAGTCAAGCTTTCGCTTTTTGCAGATGACATGATATTATACATGGAAAATCCGATAGACTCCACCAAAAGTCTGCTAGAACTGATACATGAATTCAGCAAAGTTGCAGGATACAAAATCAATGTACAGAAATCAGTTGCATTCTTATACACTAACAATGAAGCAACAGAAAGACAAATAAAGAAACTGATCCCATTCACAATTGCACCAAGAAGCAGAAAATACCTAGGAATAAATCTAACCAAAGATGTAAAAGATCTGTATGCTGAAAACTATAGAAAGCTTATGAAGGTAATTGAAGAAGATATAAAGAAATGGAAAGACATTCCCTGCTCATGGATTGGAAGAATAAATATTGTCAAAATGTCAATACTACCCAAAGCTGTCTACACATTCAATGCAATCCCAATCAAAATTGCACCAGCATTCTTCTCAAAACTAGAACAAGCCATCCTAAAATTCATATGGAATCACAAAAGGCCCCGAATAGCCAAAGTAATTTTGAAGAAGAAGACCAAAGCAGGAGGCATCACAATCCCAGACTTTAGCCTCTACTACAAAGCTGTCATCATCAAGACAGCATGGTATTGGCACAAAAACAGACACATAGACCAATGGAATAGAATAGAAACCCCAGAACTAGACCCACAAATGTATGGGCAACTCATCTTTGACAAAGCAGGAAAGAATATCCAATGGAAAAAAGACAGTCTCTTTAACAAATGGTGCTGGGAGAACTGGACAGCAACATGCAGAAGGTTGAAACTAGACCACTTTCTCACACCATTCACAAAAATAAACTCAAAATGGATAAAGGACCTGAATGTGAGACAGGAAACCATCAAAACCTTAGAGGAGAAAGCAGGAAAAGACCTCTCTGACCTCAGCCGTAGCAATCTCTTACTCG
>NC_064814.1:42447945-42557770 GCF_023721935.1 Panthera uncia
ACCATATGGTTTCACTCTTAGGTGGATCCTGAGAAACTTAACAGAAACCCATGGGGGAGGGGAAGGAAAAAAAAAAAAAAAGAGGTTAGAGTGGGAGAGAGCCAAAGCATAAGAGACTGTTAAAAACTGAGAACAAACTGAGGGTTGATGGAGGGTGGGAGGGAGGGGAGGGTGGGTGATGGGTATTGAGGAGGGCACCTTTTGGGATGAGCACTGGGTGTTGTATGGAAACCAATTTGACAATAAATTTCATATATTAAAAAAATAAATAAATAAAAGTAGGTATCATTTGCACATGGTACACAATTAAAAAAAACAGCAACATGATGAACATTAAATAGGTCTCCATCTCACGTCCATTCCTTGAGCCAACAGGTTCTTCTCCCTAAACACAATTGCCGTTTTTAAAATTATTTTTAAAGTTATTTTTATTTATTTTGAGAGAGAGATAGAGAGCAAGCAGGGGAGGGGCAGAGAGAGAGGGAGACAGAATCCCAGGCAGGCTTGAAGGCGATGTTCTCAATGCGGGGCTCAAACTCATGAACGCGAGATCATGACCTGAGCTGAAGTTGAGTCAGATCCTTAATAGACTAAGCCACAGGCACCCCACTGTTTTAAATTTTTTTTTTAATTTTTTTTTAACGTTTATTTATTTTTGAAAGAGAGAGACAAAGCATGAACGGGGGAGGGGCAGGGAGAGAGGGAGACACAGAATCGGAAGCAGGCTCCAGGCTCTGAGCCGTCAGCCCAGAGCCCGATGTGGGGCTCGAATTCACGGACCGCGAGATCGTGACCTGAGCTGAAGTCAGACGCTCAACCGACTGAGCCACCCAGGCGCCCCTTAAATTTTTATATATATTACCAGATACAATCTATGCATATTTAAGGATCTAAATATATTCTTTTTCCTCTAATTGTTTTTCACACAAATGAAACACACACACTGCTTTGCATTTTGGTATTTCAACAACAGAAGACAACTCCATATTAGCTGATATGGAAACACCTTGATAGGCATCTAGGATATTTCAAATTTTTTGTCATTATAAATAGCAAATTTATATTCAAATTTGTCAAATTCATTTACATTGCAAGGAATATCCTTCAATATATGAAATTTCACATATATAGGAATATTTCTGGAGGATAAATTCCTAATGAAATTTCTAGAGTAAATGCTATTGGCATACAGAATTTTAATAAATATTTCCAAAATGTCCTCTTATTCTAATTTAGAGTCCACCAACAATATACAGCATTGCTGTTTCCCCTAAGTACCTGCCAACACAATGCAGTATCATACTTATGTGACCTTTGCTGATCTGATTGGTAAATAATTGGTATGAGGACTACTGAATGTTTTCTCATATGGTGAAGAGCCATTTATATATCTTTCTGTGAAACTCTGTTAATTTCTTTTGCACATGTTCTATTGTGTGTCTGATCTTAAAAAAATTATATAACACATTACATATTATAGAAATTAGCTCTTTTGTCATATGTGTTGAAAATCTTTTTCCAACGTGTTGTCTTGTGATTTTATTTATAGAATCTTCTAGTGTAGAATTTTTGGCTTTATGTATTTGAATTTATCAGTGTTTTCTTTTATGGTCCCTGGGTTTTGTGTCTAATATTAACCACAGTTTACTTAACTATTCCCTTTCTCCTATTATTAAATATAGTCACTAAAATTTTAGTACTACACTATTTAAATAATTTCTTCAGAGTAAGTTTTCAAGAATTAGATTTCAGGGTCATAGAGTTTCAACGTAATTATAACTTTTGACTGAACTGTCAGATTGCCAGGATTTACAATCTTTACCAGTATAATCATCAAGTTAAGATATAGACATGAATATCATGCACAGACCTTTTCCAAACATAAATTTATACTAAGCACTATTCAAATCTACAGTTAGGTTCATAATCCAGGGTTTAAAAACTTGTATTACACTTCTACAGAATCTAAACAGCTTAAGAACTACTGTTATTTCCTGGGAGGAAAAAGATTAAGTGGACAAATTCTTCTGGAGCAAAGGGGGAGTTCAGAGGACTCTGCTGGAAAATCCTAAGAAAGTAACTTGGCAAATTAAGCATTGCAGTAAAGTCAAAAGAAGACCGCAGCATTTAAATGCAAGGCTGTATTTCACTGTTCACTTCGTTCTTTCCCTTCCCAAGAGCAGTTTCCCTTCCTTCAACATTCTTTCCAAGTATCCTGAGGTTCTAGCCACCACGTAACACTCCTCAGTCAGCTTCTTCCATTAGATGTCTTCTGCTTGGCTCCTGGATCAGCACCTTCAAGTTCAAGTTCAAGTAAGGCCAGGAAATAAGATGTTGATCCGAAGTGGAACACCCAGTCCCAGCCCATGCATGCCAAGAGAGCACTTCCTCATGCAAATGTACCTGGTGCAATTATAGCAGAGATTTCCAGCTTCTCTGGAGCTATGTCTATCATTTGCTGAAATCCATATACAGCTTGCAATATTTTTTGCTATCCCTTCTCCTTGCTGCCTCCTAGGGCTCTCTTTAAAGAAGTATTTAGGAGGCAGATTTTTTTGGAAAGAAACATTATTATAATTTCTTATTTATAAATTTTATGATGCCCTTCTGGAAATTTGGTACGGTGTCATGACAGGAATGCTTGTCAGACCAGATAGGAGAGTCTGGCAGATTCCAAGCACATGTCTGACAGGCAGTATAGCTTAGTGAGCATAGCCTTGGAAATCAGACTTGAACTTTATCACTTCCTAAATGTGTGACACTAAGCAAATCCCTGAACAATTCTGAACTAAAATATCACCATGTTAGGGAGGCCCTTCTTGACCACCCTTTATCTAACTGGCTATTGTTTTGTTATTCTTTATTATTATTTTCCCATTTGTATTTTTCATTGCACTATCAAATTTTATAATTGAATATTTATTTGTTTTTTATTATGTGTCTTCCCCTGTAAGTTCCATTAGGGAAAGGGTTTGGTTTGTTCACCACCGGATACTCATTGCCTAGCATGGTACCTGCCACAGAGGAGACTCAAATAACTGTAGAATAAATGAGCTCAGTTTTATTATCCCTAAAACATTGTCCACATCAGAGATGCAATATGAGATAATACATGTAAAAACATTCCTACAGAGCCAGGAACATGGTTAGTGTTCAACAAATGTTAGCCATTATTTTAGTTATAGTTCTCAGCAAGTCCTGGCCTTTGTAACTCAAGCTTCCTAATTGTAAAGTGAAAGGAAAAATTACTAACCCTTCCCTGTTGCCAAAGTATACTGTGAGATTACAAAAAATAAACAGAAGGTATTAGGAGGGACTCAGAAGACAGGATCCATTAAGATTAAGAATTTGTTAAATTTACATTCTCCCATCACATTTGTCTTAATCACTGCCATCCACTGCTCTCTTCAGAGTTAGCAGTTCTTGCCTAATAGTCTGAAATTGCAAATTCACTAGAACTTTACCCCAACCACTGGGTAAAAAGATATCTGGGAGAGCAAAATAGGGTTGAGAAGGACTGTGCTTAAGTACAATAGTGGCAGCACTCTAGAGATTCACAGAAAGAATGGAGAATTAATCTGGCTATAAAATAACCTGGTGATATATCCAATTTCTGATGACACATACTATTCTACCTCTTGAAACATGAAACTTTATTATTATTAAGCTACCTCTTTTTCCCCTATACTTTTATCAATGGTGTGTCTTTACAATATCCCAAATTCAGTCTTCAGATGCCCCCAGATCTGTAATCTTATAATTCTTCCCTACGGAATTTCTAAGAACCATGATTCTTAACATTGGCTGTGTGAAGTAACCACCTACGTACCTTGTAAAGAATACAGATGTCCAAGACCCACTGAATGAGAAAGTCGTTAAGGTAAGATTTGAGTCTCTATTTTTTAGAAGATCCATAGATTACTCTGGTGCAAAAACAGAGCTGAGAACCACTATTCCATTTGTCCCAACCCCCTAGCACTAGAATAACAATATTCCATTCAAAGGCAAAGGTAATCCAGCATAAGATGAAAAGTTCAAATAAGTGTCAGGCAGACCTGGCTGTCACTACCAGCATGGTACATACCTCACACAAGCCTCTTTTTCTTTAGCTTTAAATGGGAAATACTAAAAGTCATTAACCTCAAAAATTTGGATTCAACACTAATGTGTATGAAAATCACTTAGCATGTCTGGTAAATAGTAATTGCTAAATAGATTGCTTACCTTCCAAAGGGTAACTCATTTCCAAGCTGTAATCTAAAAAAACTCTGTATAATTTTATTAATGAAAAATCCTACAAGTCATGCCATCTTCTGCTTTTCTTGCTTTCCTAAACCAAAATAAGGAACAAGTACACCCGAACAGGCCCTGCCTCAGATTATGGAAGCAGGATAACTCAGCTAGTTGGAGCTTTTATTTGGTTGATTTTATAAATCAGGTCAAGCTCTTGGTGTCTGCCTACAATTATCTCACTGCTACATTCTATATCCTTGTGCCAGATGTCGCCAAAGTATGTCTCTGGTCAAAAGAAGGGCCAGAAGTCAGACCAATATAAAACCAGTACAGGGGAAAGCCTGGTGTGCCTGAAGCATCATTTTGAGATTCCATTACCCAAGGCATTCCATATATGTATGCAACTTGCAAATCACTACGGTAGGCACTGTGGCAAATATAAAGAAGAATAAAAGAAAGCTTCTGGCCCTTCAATAATCATTTTACAAATTTAAATAATATATTTTAGAAATTGCCACAAGTTATTCGGACCACAAGCCAAATCAAGGGTGGTGAAGAAAAATAAAGATGGTCAAGATGTCCACTTTTTCCTCTTCCCTCACAGCACTGGATGGACTACAAACTTAAATTGTGCCCACGGACAACAGTGGCACTGTCCTGACTCTGTGGAAGACATGGTGACATCAGGGAATCCTACATCTGTCCTTGCTCTCTATTTAGCACAGAAAATGTGCCAGACCCTCTAAGTACCTTACATAAATCTTATTTAATTCTAACAACACTCTGAGACAGGTACTATTATTAATCCCATTTTACAGATGGGAGAAAGGAGGCTTAGAGAAGTGACATCATGAGCCAGGAAGTAGAGTTGCGACTCTGACCCAGGTTGTCTGAATCTTGAGCTGTAATAAAACTCACATCTCTTTGGCAACAAATTTTCTTATTTTTATCCTTTTTATATTTGTGTATGTTGTCTAGTGAAATGGTATCTCTGTAAATCAGCCTGCAAAAATGGAAAAAAATACAATACCGAGAGCTAAAAGAAAAAAGGTAAATACAAACCATCAGAAATGACTAGGTGCACATACTATCAGCCTACACCATCACCACCTTCCAGCCAATTACTTTGGTTATCATTGTATCTCTGAGTTTATCTACGACCTACTGTTTAGTGTGCCTGCTCACAATATCTAGAGTCTTACAAAAGTAGATTTAGTGACAATAGCAGTTCTCCCCCCTTTTCAAAAAAAATTTTTTTAACGTTATTTATTTATTTTGAGAGAGACAGAGACCGTGCAAGTGGGGTGGGGCAGAGAGAGAGGGAGAGAGAAACCCAAGCAGGCTCCACACTGTCAGCGCAGAGCCTGATGTGGGGCTTGAACTCATGAACCTTGAGATCATGACCTGAGCCAAAACTGAGTCAGGCGCTTAACCGACTGAGCCACCCAGGTGCCCCAATTTTCCCCCCTTAAATATAGTTTTACTTTCTAAGCTGACAAATAATTCATTGTTTTGATCATCCCATATACCACATTCTAAAACGTAAAACATACAAGAAAAACAAGATGCTTCAGAAGAATCCTAAAGATTAAAGTGCCTTCTGTTCTCAACCCATAGGCTGACTACTCAATAGCAGGCCTTGAATTAGGGCTTGCTTATCTTAATGCTAATAACTTTTTACAATTCTTAAATTTATCTTAAACATAGGTTAAACATTCTCTCTCTCTCCAAAGCCATTTCTCCCACAAAATGACTACACATGAAAACCTCCATAGAAGTTGCCATCTAGAAGGATACTGCTATATTCTGAGACACCTGGCCTGCCCTAGAAAAGAATGCAAATCTACAGTTTAAAAATGTAAAGTATGCTACACCAAATAATTCTTACATTTTAGATTTCCCTTTTTGTCTGCCTTTTCCACATTTGATTCAAGGGTAACATTTTCTTTTTTTCTCTCTTTAATAACAGAAGGCTAACACTCCTTCCTTTCACTGGGCTAATCAAACAAAATGCTGTTTTGATTGTAGGGAAGGGAAATGCATTCCCTACAAAGATATAATATCCAAGCATAGGAATGAAATAGACCATAAAAATAGTATGACCACCCATATGTGTCCCTCCTCCTGTTTGGTAGGGTGGGAGTGGGGGTCAGAAGACCAGGGGAAGGAGAGAAAGAAAGAAATTGTATCCTGAGGAAAAAAACTAACATAACAAGCATTTTCCTGACCTCCAGGCTGGGGAAGATATAACCCTGCAATGGTAATGAATCTGCTTGGTTCTAGCTGAACCCCAACAAACATGGTAATTGGAATTCCAGCTTACACAGAGCTTTTTCTCCTTTAAGGCAGGAAAGCAAGGTATGGGGATGAGGAATAGAGAGGACTCTCAGGAATCTCAGTGGCTACTGTGGCTAACAGTACCCCAACCTGCTTTAGTCACTACCTACATTCTTTCCTATCTGAAGCCAAAGTGAAACTCCTGCAGCTAAGGCCAGTATCTTCTCCTCTGCTACCTTTTCCAGTCATACTGTCAAGCCTGCTCTGGGGGCAGGCAGTCCCTCTTCCCATTATGGAGACCTCCAACAACCCTGGACACAGCAAAGGGAACAAGAAGCTGCTTCTACCCTTTATCTGCTTCCCTAGAGGCTGAATAAGACCAGAGAAGAGGGAGAAGCTTTTCTACACTCCTCCCTTCTCTTCTAAGAAAGCCCCAAGAGATCTAAGGCAGCCATCCCCTCTTTGCCTCCAGCCAAGTTTCTTTCCACTCATCCACATATTTCTTTTCTTCTCCCCATGTACTGCATATGAATGATTTTCTCCTCTCCTTTTCATGGCTTTCCATAAAAATCCATAAAACTAAGCTGTTGAAGCATAGTTATACATTCTCCTAGGGTAGATTTTTTTAAATTCAGTTTTATTAAGGTAAAATTGACAAATAAAACTGTAAGATTCTAAGGTGTACATCACGGTGCTTTGATGTACATATACATTGTGAAAAGATCCCCCTCCCCCCATCTTCAGATATTTATCTTCTCTGTGAGAACATTTAAGTTCTGCTTTTTTAGCCATGTCAAATTATCAAATGCAATGTTATCAACTATAGTCACTATGTTTTACATTAGATCTTCAGAACTTATTCATCTTATAGCTGAAAGTTTGCTCTTAGGGTAGATTCTATATTTTATGCCTAACTTCCATGGCCCTGGGCCCAGTGATTACTACGAGATAGTCAATCAGTGCTCGGAGATGAATGAATGCATGCATGCATGCATGCATGAATGAATATAGATAACCAAAGTTCATAATTCTGTTATCCCGAGATTGAAGAGAAAGTTCTTCAGTGATTGACTTTATGTGCTACTCTTCTTTACAATAGTTAACTTCTATTTCAAATAGTTATCAAGATCCCATGCAATTTCCTTTGAAGAAAATTCAAAGTGGAGATTTCAATCAGTTTGTTCTCCAAACAATTTTGTTTTCAAATTTAAGGCATCAAACTGGGAAGGAGATCTTCAACCTCCTTTGACATGAGGGTGGGAATGGGAGCTGAGGAAAGGGGGAAAACATATAGGAAATACTCCCTAAGCAACCAAATAGGAGGATAATTCAATACTTTTTAAGAGCCAGCCAAATACATGTAACCACTTTTGCCTTATAAAGAGGAAAAGATAACAAACCTGACTTAAATGAATGAAATCTGGCAATAAAATAAAGCGATCCAGAATAATCTGCAAATATACATACCCAATTAATTGTTTCTCAGAGAACCATTAAAACTAGAGTCATCTTTTCCCCACATGTGCACAACTTCATAAAAATTTTCTTCATATAGATTGTCATGCATTGGTCTCTTTAAGACAAAGTCAGCCAAAAAATAAGGCAGTCTAATCCAGAAGATGCCACTGCAGACTGAGCCAAGTAAATCTTGAGGAAACTATATAAACAGCCTTGGTACATATTCCATCAATGATGTTGCTGCCTGCTGATAATGAGAGCACTGATGACAGCACTGATGGGTGCTGAGATCTGACATCAGCGCTGCCCCTGCTTATCACACAACACTGGGCAAAGAAAACAACCTTTCTACCCTCAGTTTGTCATCTGCAAAATGTTGATAATAAATGAGTGTTCATGTGAATTCATCAATGTTTTCAAGCACTAGGGAATGAGCACAGCTCCAGCTATTAGTGAGTCACAATAACTAACTTAATGCCATTTCAGACTCATCATCAACGCTGAAGGAAGTGCAACTGGGTCGGTCAATATAATAGTTGGATGAAGTCCTGAAGTAGCGATCACCTTCTCTGTGAAGTGAAGGTGAAGTAAAGAAGACAGTTTAAGAGCAGGCTAGGCTGTACTATGGTGATATACTTAGGAGGCCCTACTTACTTCGAGAGTTTCAATTGGTAAAACTTTAACATTTATAGAGTGCCTACTATATACAATAAACATCCTAAAATAGACAGGATCCAGATTTTATCATCAAGGTTTGTAGAACCTAGCATTAGCCATGGCTAGCAAAGGCAGTTATCCTGTTACAAGACATATTTAAATTTTTTTAAAGTCAATTTAAGTCCTTCTCTAACTAACTTCAGCCTGATTCAGCCTGGGCAATTTGTGGTAATTAAGCAACTATTTTGGGGGTCCAGTGAGATAAATAAATTTATAACATCTCATGAAATGTATTTAGTTAGACAGCATGATCCAGTAATTAAAACATTATTTGGCTTAACATTCTCAACAGCCAGGATGTGTTAGGTCTACGTCTGTGGGGCATAAAGGTCCAGTGGAGCACCAATACCAAGCAGTTGCCACAGGGAAAAGGAAACTACTGACCATTAAAAAATGCAAGGGGGCGCGTGGGTGGCTTACTCAGCTGAGCGTCTGACTTCAGCTCATGTCATGATCTTATGGTTTGTGAGTTCAAGCCCTACATTGGGCTCAATGCTGTCAGCGTAGAGCCCACTTTGGATTTTCTGTCCCCCTCTCTCTGCCTCACCCCTGCTTGCACTCTCTCTCTCAAAAATAAAATAAACATTAAAAAAAATTTTTTTAATGTAAAAAGCCCACTAAAACAATCATCTTTACTGAGGGAGAACTCACTCACAGGTTACAACATTTTTCTACTTTGGTAAATACACCTTGAATGGAGATTATTATGCATACAAATATACTCATATTTATATTTATAAATATAATGCTTATATTTATATATATATACTCATTCCAAGTCCCTTATTTGCTTTCACAGACTATGTATTTTGCTGAGTGAGGCCAAACAGATGAAACAATAGGTACTGTATCTCAGTTGCATTTGAAAGCCAAGTTTACCCAAAAAGCTTTCACTTGGAATTACCAAAGGCTGTATAAAAACATATACCTACGTACATTGGAACCACTAAAGATATCTGATTCTTCACATTCACAGGAAAGTAACACTGCTGATTCACTGTCTTCCAAATGAGAACTCTGTAATACAAACAAGATCATTTCACAGATCCAGATGAATGGGGCCATAAGCCTGAGGGAAAAGCCAGCAGACATCACCGAGTCATGTTAGCTCATACGTGAGAAGCTGAAATTCTGATTAGTGATGGCTATTTTGGAGAGAATAAAGCCAACAAGTTGATTGGTTAGGTGACCAGAAAATTGATTGAGGCATGTTTGATTAGCTGAAGCATTTTCTATGGTTTCCAATTTGGGCAATGGGGTGTCCCTTTTCTGTAAAGATGGTACTACTAACTGTTTATAGTATGTCCTCTGGACTATTCCCAGAGGGTAGGCTTGTGTTCATTTATCCTCATATCCAAAGGTACATATTTAATATGACTGTTTAGAGTCAGGCTTCAGAATATAACATAGGACATGACTGGAGGTATCTAACTACTAGCCTCATCAGCCATCTTCTAACAAGTGTTTATAAGAACAGCCAAAAGATATGCCCTACCCAAGTCCACCTGATGGATGCCAGAAAACAATTTAAAACCTTTCTTCCACTGTCCAATCTCTTTTTCAAAATCTGTCTAGAAGACAGATAAGGAAAATGAGACAAAAGAGTGAAATAATTAGCTGGTAACACAAGACTATTCTTCCCTTATGACTACAACACCACAAAAAAGAGAAGAAGAAAAAAAGCTCCAACTCTCACCCATTAAGTTCCACCCAAATGTTTGCTGTTTGAGTAAAAGCTACTGGAAACTGAGCTATCCCTACATAAAGATGTAAATGCTTATGTCATCAAAACTTCTCACTATTGTATTATCAAGCAATTCCACTTCTGGGTATAAATCCAAAAGAGCTGAAATCAGGATCTGGAAGAGGTGTCTGCACTACCATGTTCATGGCAGCACTATACACAATAGCCAAGATGATGGAATCAATCCAAATGTCCAACAACAGACAAATGGCTAAAGAAAAAGTGATATATACATACAATGGAACATTATTCAGCCTGAAAAAAAGGAAATCCTAAGTGAAATAAGCCAGTAACAGAAAGACAAATATTACACGATTCCACTTATATGAGGTATCCAAAATAATCAAATTCACAGTAGCACAAAGCAGAATGGTGGTTTCCAGGGCCTAAGGGGGAAGGAGTAAATTGAGAGTTCTTCTTTAAAGAGTACAAAGTTTCGGTTTAGTGAGCTAAAAAAGTTATAGAGGTCTGCTATATGACATAATGCCTACTGTTAACAATATTCCATTGTGTATTTAAATTTTTGGTAGGAGGGCATACCTCATGCTTAAATGTTCTTACCACAAAACAAATAAACAACAAAAAAAAATGCAAAGAGGCATGAGGAAACTTTGGGAGGTGACAGATAGGTTTAGAGATGGTTATAGTGATGGGTTTCACAGGTGTATGCATGTGTCCAAACTCATCAAATTGTACACATTAACAATGTCTGTGTTTTGTATATCAGTTATATCTCAATAAAGCTCTCAAATGACAAAAAAAAACAAAACAAAACAAAAAAAAAAAACCCACCTTGCTACCAGTGGCTGAAACTTAATCTTAATCTACTCTGTGGCTATCCTAGTTGACTCTTACTTTGACTTTTCAAAGCTGAAACTACATTTAAACCCACTTAATACCTGTAGAGATTGAGTTTTGAAGTGCAAATAAACAACTGAAAAAAAAAAAAAAAAGGAAAGCTCAGAGCTATTATTTCTGGTAAGTGCCTTCTCCTGGTTTATCTTCTTTTTTCCTACCCTGATCTTTTGCCTACTTTAGTTTTCCCTCTTACAACCAAGTCTCATCTTCCATTTTCCCTCCCTCTTCCTCTTTTAGAAAATAAACAGAAACAACCAAACATTTAAAATCACTTTTTAAATCCTACAAATGCAAAATCTCTTTATTCCTCACTCCCTTGAATTTTGGAGGGGGGAATAATAAGAACATTTACTTTCCACTTGTCTTTAAAAAAAAAAAAATCAGACTACAAAATACTTGAAGACTTATAAAAGTCATATTAGAAAAGCTAAAGGCATAATTAAAAAAACTAAAATATTTGAAGAAATTAATAAGGTAGAGATCAAAACTGCTTTCAATTCTCCCAAATTCTCGGATCACAACAGATGACAACATAAGTAATATTAAGCATATCAATAGTGGCTTGTCACTGCCACAGTGTACAATTAATCCAAATTACACTAGTTAAGATTTTCAAAGTTTTCATTCTTAAAAATATTTCAGCATGTTTACATGATTTCTTTTAAAATATCTTCCAAGAAGGTGGTTCTGTGATGACTCACACTCCTAAAGTTATTTTAAGACTTTACTGCATACGTATTAATTGTAATTTAATTCATTAAGTTACAAGGTATCAATTTAAGTGTGTTGGCAGCATTAAAAATAATTGGTTCACGGAACAAATATTTACTAGCAAACAACATATTTAGTTCCAAATTAAAATCTAATCCTAAAGGAAGACAAAGGATATTTCAAGTTCTTTCCTCTGCTTTCTGGGGTACTTGGTAATTCCAGTTCCTGAGTTGTTCCTGGGTTCTGCAGAGTGAACTGTCTTGCTTATAACTATAAAGGACTTATTCCAAGAATGAATGAATATTTAGGAATTCTATTAATATAATTTAGCATATTAGGTCAAATGAGGAAAACTATAAGATTATCTAAATAGATGCTAAAAAGTACTTGATAAAATTAACATTACTAAACTGGGAATAAAAGATGCTACCTTGATCCACTCCCAGGTGGACTTTTATATATACATAGTACTTCTCAAGTTGGCAGGCTCTTCCCCAACCTGGCCTTGCCTGAATTTCATATTGAACAAAATCCTCCAGTGTTTTTCTAGCATGAAGATAGTGATCATGCCCAGTTTGTAGTGCAGATGTCAATTCTCTTTTCTTTTCCTTCTTTCTCCTCCTTCCCTTCTTAAATGTCCCTTTGGCCAATTTTGAAGTGGATAATGTCAAATTCATATTTTTGCATTAGAAGTGCCAAGTCCAAATCTTAACTAAACTAAATTGAGTTCATACCCTGGTTCTGACACCTACTAGCCATGGGATGGTGAACACATTACTTAATCACTCTGAGCTCAATTTCCTCATCCATAAATATAGGCACGAAAATAGCATTTATCTAATAGGGGCATTGGAAATATTGCCTGAGAGATAATACAGGAAAAGCACGCAGCATGACTTACTGATGTCACTACTGTTGCTCCTGCTGTTGCTGCTGCTGTTAATGATGATAATAATAATATAGTAATAATCTCCCTATTAGATGTAAAAGGCTTATAAATTTGCATTAAATTCCCTTTCAAAGAAACTTCTACTATATAGGGGAATTTTGCTTCTATAAAATTATAGGTGTTGGGGTGCCTGGGTGGCTCAGTAGGTTGAATGACCAACTCTTGGTTTCGATTCAAGTCATGATTTCGTGGTTCGTGGGTTTGAGCCCTGCGTTGGGCTCTGCGCTAACAGCGCGGAACCTGCTTGGTATCCTCGTGCCCCTCTTTTTTTCCTGCCCCTCCCCACTCACTCTCTCTCTCAAAATAAATAAATAAACTTTAAAAATATATAGGAGTTTCACTTCTAAATACAGACAATTTTGTATACCCTATATAACCCTGAAGTTTTGAGTTCACAATGAGTCATTCGTTACCATTTATTGTACCCCTACTATGTACTAAGCAATTTTCTGGGTGCTATATTAGCTACAGGAAAATTCTAAACAAAAAGGGAAAGATAACTGAACAGGCTCCAGAATTAGTTTTTTGTTTTTTATGAAGATGAAAAACTACAAAAAGAAGTATATGGCTCTATGGAAATATGCTTTGGCTAAGCATTGGAGAAAAACAAGGGCCAAGATTGTTGGTAAGGAAAACACATCCGTATATAACAAGAAGTTTCAATCCAGAATAGCTTCTAAGCAACAATTATAGTAATAAAATGTTGCAATCTTTATATGGAATGTATGATGCAAGGACTCATGTACTAAGAAGGATGTTTTGAAGAATGTTAAAATCTAACTTGTCCAGTTACCTAACAATTTGTAAGCAGAAGTCTTTTTTTTTTTTTTTTTTTAATTTTTTTTTCAACGTTTTTTATTTATTTTTGGGACAGAGAGAGACAGAGCATGAACGGGCGAGGGGCAGAGAGAGAGGGAGACACAGAATCATCGGAAACAGGCTCCAGGCTCCGAGCCATCCGCCCAGAGCCTGACGCGGGGCTCGAACTCACGGACCGCGAGATCGTGACCTGGCTGAAGTCGGACGCTCAACCGACTGCGCCACCCAGGCGCCCCAGAAGTCTTAAGAAATAATCCCACAAGAGTCAAAACCTGTTTCTACTGTTAAGTGTCTTTTATTCTATTCTTGTTGTATACAGGTTATGTGATTTTTAAGAAGCAGAAAATATTGGCTATTATATTTCTTTTGTCTTTTCTATTTTCATTTATATTTTCTCCCCCAACTTTTTTCGGAGGTTCTAAGTGAACACACTGCACTTATTCTTAAAGAAACTAGAGATTTTAAAACTATACTATTAGATACCAAACCATAACATACATGTGTACCTTAAAGCCTAATGACCACTTTGAAACTAAGCTTTTAACTCTTTAAAGGCCAAAACAAGAAGGTCTTATTTATCCTGACACTTAGACATAGCTGGATTGACAAAGCGATTTCACAGTCTAAACATGACCCAAGTGAGAAAACCCTCTCTGCAGTCCCTAACCCCAAGTTACAGATTTAAAAACCTTATGACTTCCTCTCTCCCTTCCTCCTTCCATTTCCTTCTCCCTTCCTTTCTTCCTTCCTCTCTCTCTTTCTCACTCTCTTTCTTTCAGTATATTTCCATTACTTATTTTATAACTAGAAGTTTGTGCCTTTTGACTGCCTTTATCCATTTTGCCCAGTCTTTCCCCAACCTCTGGCAGTCACCAATCCGTTCTCTGTGTCTCTGGTTCTCTGTGTCTATGAGCTCAAAATTATTGTAAATTATGGTAAAAACCATTACTTCAATATGTAATATATGCATGTGGCCAATAAAATTCAGAAGCTGTCAAGGAGTATGTAAGTTTTCCTCCCATCCCTGTCCTCCCACTTCCTAATTCTCTACAATCCCATTCTCATAAGTAATCACTACGTGAGTTTCTTGGGATTTTTTCAGAGATATTGTGTGTGTGTGTGTGTGTGTGTGTGTGTGTGTGTGTGTGTATACTTTCTCTAAAAATACACAATGAAAGCACACTACACCTATTTTTCTGTCATTGCCTTTTAAACTTGTCTTTGGTTTCACTATTTTTAAAACTTCAAATTGTGGTAAAATAATATAACATAAAATTTACCATCTTGACCATTTTCAAGTAAAGAGTTCATTAGTATTAGGTATATTCACATTGTTGTTCAACCAATCTCTAGAACTTTTTCATCCTGCAAAATGAAAATTCTATATCCATTAAAAAACTAATTTCCCCTTCCCATAGCCCCTGGCAACCACTATTCTGTTTTTTATTTTTATGAGTTTGATTTCTCTGAATACCACAGATAAGTGATATTATACAGTATTTCTCTTTTTGTGACTGGCTTATTTCACTTAGCATGTGTCAGAATTCCTTTCCTTTTAAGGCTGAATAATATTCCATTGTATATATATCACATTTTTAAATCTATTTATTGGTCAGTGGATATTTATTTCAGTATTTTTGATCACTGCTATTTCATTGTATAGATGTTCCAAAATTCATTTAATCAGTCTCCTATTAATGGACTCAGATTACTTGTAACTGTATTCATTTTTCTAATTTGCTGTAACAAGATACCACAAACTTAAGTTTAAACAACACAAAATTTATTATCTTTACAGCTCTAGAGGTCAGTAGTCCTAAAATCAAAGTGGTGGCAGACCCATGTTCCTTCTGGAGGCTCTAGGGGAGTATTACAGGCTGAATTTGCTCTCTCCACCCTGCCCCCATTTATATGTTGAACTCCTAATCCCTAGGACCTCATAATGTGACTCTATCTGGAGATATGGTCTTTAGAGAGGTAATTAAATTAAAATAAGGTTTATTAGGGTGGGTCCTAATACAATATGACTGGCGGCCTTGTAAGAGGAGGAGATCAGGACACAGACACTGAGAGGAAAGACAATGTGAAGACAGAGACAGGACAGACATCTACCAGCCAAGGAGAGAGATATTAGGGGGAAAAAAAAATCAACCCTACCAACACCTTGAATTCTGACTTCTAGCTTCCAGAACTGTGAGAAAATTAATGTTGTTTAAGCCACTAGTCTATGGTACTTGTTTTGGCAGCCCTAACAAACTAATACAGGCAGAATCCGTTTCCCTGCCTTTTCCAGTAACTAGAGGCCACCTACACTCCTTGGCTTGTGGCTCCCTTCCTGCATCTTTAAAGTCAGCAAAGGTAGGGTGAGTTTTTCTTATATTTTATCAATACAACCTCTTCTCTGTCTCCATCTTTCACTTTCAAAGGCCCTTATAATTATATTTCCCCTTATTCCAATAATCCAGGATACTCTGCCTATTTTAAAGTCATCTAATTAGCAATCAATTCCATCTGCAACCTTAATCCACCCCCTGCCCCAACCATGGAACATGATATATTTGCAGGTTCACAGGGGATTAAGATGAGGAGACTCTTTGGGTGGGAGGAGGACATGTTCTCCCTACCACAGAATCTTCTTTTCTGCAAGTTTTACTGGGGAAAATAATTGTTTTATAGAACCCAGTATTCATACCTAGTATAGCAGGAAGCACAAAATTAAGTAAATAAATAACACTACAGCCATATACTCTGTACATAAAGAGGATCCTAAACACCTAACAGCAGCAGTAGAATGTTTGAAATTGCTTTTTCTGGATGATGATTTGGATTTGATTCAACCACAGTATTTCACATAGGCCTCTTTGTAATCAATGGTACAGATCTGTAAGACAACTGGCTAGTATTAAGGATGGTGCAGCCATTGTGGAAAACAGTATGGAGGTTCCTCAAAAAGTTAAAAATAGAACTAACCTATGATCCAGCAATTATACTACTAAGCATTTACCTAAAGGATACAAAAATACAGACTTGAAGGGGTACACGCACCCTGATGTTTATAGCAGCATTATCAATAATAGCCAAACTATGGAAAGAGCACAAATGTCCATCGATGAATGAATGGATAAAGAAGATGTGGTATATATACACAATGGAGTTATTACTCGGCAATCAAAAAGAATGGAATCTTGCCATTTGCAACTACGTGGATGGAACTGGAAGGTATTATGCTAAGTGAAATTAGTTAGAGAAAGACAAATATCATATGACTTCATTCATATGAGGACTTTAAGAGACAAAACAGATGAACATAAGGGAAGGGACACAAAAATAATATAAAAACAGGGAGGGGGACAAAACAGAAGAGACTCATAAATATGGAGAACAAACTGAGGGTTACTGGAGGGGTTGTGGGAGGGGGGATGGGCTAAATAGGTAAGGGGCACTAAGGAACCTACTCCTGAAATCATTGTTGCACTATAGGCTAACTAATTTAGATGTAAATTTAAAAAAAATGAAAAATAAAATTAAAAAAAAATAAATAAAAGCCTTTCTAGACTTGGGAAAAAAAAAGATGTGGTATATATACACGATGGAATATTACTCAGCCATCAAAAAGAATGAAATCTTGCCATTTGTAACCATGTAGATGAAACTAGAATGTATTATATTAAGCAAAATAAGTCAGTCACAGAAAGACAAATACCATATGATTTCACTCATATGTGAAATTTAAGAAACAAAACAGATGAATATATGGGAAGGGGGAAAAAAGAGAGAGGGAAACAAACCATAAGAAACTCTTAACCATAGAGAACAAACTGAGGGTTGATGGAAGGATTGGGTGGGGGATGGGCTAGATGGGTGATGGGTATTAAGGAGGGCACTTGTTATGATGAGCACTGGGTGTTACATGTGATGAATCACTAAATTCTGCTCCTGAAACCAATGTTACATTATATGTTAACTAATTGAATTTAAATAAAAATTAAAAAAAAAAAAGAAAGAAAAAAAGGATATAATCTATGTCCACTGAAGGACAGCAATAATTAGACTGAGTCACCTAGAGTTTAAATCAGGATTAACTAACTGATGGTTCCTTCTTCTAGGCATTCACAGTTCCTTGTACATATATTTTCTAATCCTTATCTCATTCTACTATAATTATCTCTCTATATATTGTTTCCCTCCCTCTAGACTATAAGTTTTCAACTTATATCTTTAGGGCCTGGCATACACTCAGCATTCAATAAATGTTCAGTGAATGAGTGACTTAGCATTAGTTGATGCAATTCTTCCTTGTTGTCAACAACAATAGTACAAATTGAAGATGAGTTATGATCTTTGTGTATAGCTATGGTTAAGACACCAAGAATCTTCTCCAAACACAAGATGTTTGTCCTTTAATTAGTCATAGTAGCAACAGCTCCTACTGAAGAGCCAACTGTTACATGAGACACTGCCTTCCTTGGGCTCCAAGTCAACATGGAGGCTTTAAGCCAAAAGAGCATCTTTATTTCTCAGAGATACTTAGAAGGTTGGCTTGTCAGTGGCTGAGGCAGTCCAGGTATGCAGCACTCCCTAACTTTCATGTGCAATTTGGCCCATTTCACCTGCAGAGGTATTGCTGCTTTTCACTCTTTGCAGGTAACATGTAGCTATTTTATGGTAAGCTTCACAGACATGTTTCCCCACCCACTGCTCCCTTCAGAAGTTACAGAATCTCTCAATGTAAATCTTACCCATCCTTCAAAGACCACTCAAATCTCAGAATTTCAGGGAGTTTCAAAATGATGACTTCAGCCTCAGTCATCTCCCTCTCCTCTGAGCCTTCATAACCTTGGCAGGGTTGGCAAACTATAGCCTATTTTCATATGGCCAGCAAACTAAGAATGTTTTTCACATTTTTAAAGGGTTGTGGTGTTTTGTTTTTTTTTTTTTTTTGAAGAAGAAAAAGCAAGGAAGAAGATGCAAGAGACCATTTGTGGCCAGCAAAACCTAAAATATTTACTATCAGGCTTTTAACATGAAAAGGTTGCCAACCCCTACCCTAGAGCATACAATTTTGCCTAATGAGAAAGTGCCTAGAACTGTCATCTTTACAGATCACAGTCTTAGCTCCCCTTAGTAGACTCTCCCTGTTGTCTACCAACAGTCATCTCTCAACTCTGTCATCTATTAGTCCTACCATCTGTCATTTTAGCCTTCCTGCAGGCTAGCACACAGTATCCTAATCCTGGTCAACAAGACCTAAGGCAAGTCTGCTTGAGGGAAAGATTTTCCACCCTGATAAAGGAGAACTGAGAAAAACAACAATAAAAACCCTGCCCTTTTTCTGCCTTTGGATGCAGTGGTGCAAAGATATGAGGTCTACAGCTGTGACAAGTCATTTTGTGACCTGGAAAGGGGAGGCTCAAGAACAGAAGGCAACATGCTAAGGATGACAGAGCACAAAAGATGAAAAGAATCCAGAACCTTGATAACTGCATTGAGCCACTGCCTTACCTCTGACCTTTTTATGTTTAAAAGGTCACAGTTTATCCCATTTTTAATATAGTAGTTTGGTACTTTTTTTTTGTTTGTTTAAGTTTATTTATTTGAGAGACAGAGAGAACAAGCAGGGGAGGGGCAGAGACAGACAGAATCCAAATAAGGTTCCACACTGTCAGCATGGCGCCCCATGCAGGCCTCAAACTCACAAACCATGAGAATATGACCTGAGCCAAAACCAAGAGTTGGATGTTCACTGACTGAGGCACCCAGACACCGCAGTAGTTTGGTAGTTTCAATGGAAAGGATCCTAACTCTCTAAGCAGATTTTACGTAGTTCGAGAACAGGGTCCTTATCTTCTATGTCTGCATTTCTATAGCATCCACAGGGCTGCAAATGTTGGGATCCAATTATAAGTAATGACTTTGGATAAAACTTATCACATAGAGTTTGAAAAGATTCCTGAGTATACAAAAGCAACAGAGGAGGCCAGCTTCTATGAAAATAACCGATGGACAACGATAAGCAGAGCATTTCATATTTGTTACCTTATTTAATACTAAACAACCTAGTAAAGTTACACACTCCTAAGTCATTCATTAAATGTAAGTGGCAGAACAAGGATTTTAACTGATGTCTCCTAGATACCAACATTCCTACTCTTTCATTATACCTCCTCTCCCCAAGTCTTTTATCACAAATAACAGTGATAAGAAGTCCCCCCCCATTTTATTGAGATAAAATTGATATATAACGTGTATTAGTTTAAGGTCTACAACATGATATCTTGATATATGAATATTTTGTAGATTTGGAGATTCCACTTTTTAATTCTTTGAATGTTCACTTAGGATACTATCTCAGATCGTATACAAACGCCACATTACTCGTAATAGCAAATTCACATCTTCACATGGAGATCATTTGAATATATATATTTTAAAGCCCACCAAACTCTGTCATCTTCTTGAGGTTTGGGCTTTTTTTTCCTTCTCTTTTTTTGATATAACCATCTGTCCTACGAGGCCATGTTTCTGAAATAGGAGAAAAATCCCTAAGCAGTGATTCTTTTTTTTTTTTTTAAAGATTTTATTTTTGGGGGTGCCTGGAGGGCTCAGTTGGTTGAACATATGACTTTTGGTTTCAGCTCAGGTCATGATCCTAGGGTCATGGGACTGAGCCTTGTGTTGGGCTCCACGCTGAGCCTGGAGCCTGCTTAAGATATTCTCTCTTTCTCTCATTCTCTCATTCTCTCTCTCTCTCTCTCTCTCTCTGTCTCTCTCTCTCTCTCTCCCCCTCTGTCCCCTCTCCCCAGCTCACAAACAAAACAAAACAAAACAAAAACAACCCAGCATGGGGCTTAAACTCACAACCCTGAGATCAAGAGTCACACACTCTACTGACTGAGCCAGCCAGGCACACCCTGCCTGCCCCAAGCAGTGATTTCTTAAAAGTGTGGTCCCCAGGTCAACAGAAACAGCATCACCTGGGAACTTGTTAGAAATGCAAATTCTTAGGCTCTGCCCTGGATCTAACAAATCAGAAAATCTGGGGGTAGGGCCCAGAAATGTGTTTTTAACAAGCCCTCCAGGTGATTCTGATAAACATTGAGGTTTGAAATACACTGGTCTAAAGTATTTGCATCTACAGAGAACACTTAAGTCACTGCTTTAGAATCAGAATGGTGCAATCATATCAGTCCTGAACTAGTTCTCTATAGCAAAACCAACAAAAGGAAAGTGGTGAATCACCAGTGAGATATAAAAGCAGCCATTCACATACAGACTATTCAATTTACAAAAAGGGGCACTACCCGTATTTATTGAATGCCTACATAGGTAACTAGGGTACCATGGTGGATTTTGAAAAGCAATCATCCACAGAAGAACAAATTAATAAGCAAGTAACAAGTAAGCTCATAAATACGTGAAAAAGCAAAGAAGCCAGTGGTAGATGTTCAACCTTCACTGAAATCTCATAAAAAAAAGAATAAAATAGCAGCAGTAACTCAGAACTTCTAGATCTGTAATCTCAAAATAAAAAAGAAAATTTTTGGATTTATGTCTCTAGTTGCTAATTAAGTGGCTCAAAATTGATATATAATCCATAGAGAGATAGATTTGTTTTAATTTAGGCAAACCAAATAATCTATTATTTTCCATTTTGGGTTAGGCTTCTGCTATTAACAAGTTAGCTGATTACTTCCCTCCTGTTCTGTGTAGGAGTTTGGGGGGAAAAAAAAACTGTTCTGTCAACTTCATGAGCTGACAGCAGGCTAGCAAAACAAGGAGATAAAGAAAGTTTAACTCCCAACATGTGCTGAAAGCATACAATTCTTGTTGTCCCCTTTTTATTTAGTAAATCATCTTATATACTGTTTTTATGGTCTTTAAAACCTGAGTCTTCTAATTCTTTATTTCCCTCTTCAGACCAACGCATGAGAGCTACCTGTGGTTTAAACACAGCCATAGACTCGTGCCCCACAAACACCTTAATATTTTTTTGTGTGTAGCTTGATTTGGAACCTGGGCTATGAAATGAGTTGGGTTTTAGAGATGCTAACGCATATACCATGTAACATGACCACCGTACGCTTCTGTAGAATGTGCAAAGAAGCAAAGCTCTGTTATTCCTTTGGGGAATGCAGGTTTGAAGAGCAAAGAGAAGGCTATTTTAGAGAAACTGGGAGAATTCAGAAAACAAGAAGAACTTGAAGACAAGAAGACACTGAGTACGAAAGAAGAGAAATGCCTCCCTTGGACAAAGGTCTCGGTATGTGTGCCAGGAAAGAAAGACAAGTGCAGAAAGATTGCTCTTACTGAGATAGAGTCCCAAGACATTATCAAGTCAGGTTTCAGATGATTGTGAAAAGAGCAGTTTTTACTTAGGACCAAGGATTAGGCCTATTTCTCAGTAAAGAGCTTGATTCCCTCTTCAATTAAGTAAGAGAACTGAAAGACTGAACTCTAGTACCAGAGAAGGATCCAGGCTGATTAGCAAGGAAGGCTAGAGATACTTAAAATTAAGGACTAACAAGCTGAACTGGGAATAAAGTGAGTGATGATTTTGTACTTGTAATTAATTTCCTATTATTTTAATGTGTATTTATCTTTGAGAGAGACAGACACAGAGCATGAGTGGAGGAGGGGCAGAGAGAGAGGGAGACAGAGAATCTGAAGCAGGCTCCAGGCTCTGAGCTGTCAGCACAGAGCCCAACGTGGGGCTCGAACTCACAAACTGTGAGATCATGACCTGAGCCAAAGTCTGACACTTAACCGACTGAGCCACCTAGGCGTCTCTTAATTTCCTATTTTGACCACAAGATCTCTTCATACTGCAGAAAGGTCATTTTTATATTCTAATTAATTAACTGAACCTGACGAAAGAAGCTGCCCAGAAGGAGCTGTAAGGTTGTAAACTTCAGATAAAATCTTTCTAGAAAATTCACTCCCTATTCTTTGGAGAAAGAGTTATACCAACCATTAAAACTATCTGAGGTGAACATCACCTGAATACCTCTCCAGAGCTCTCCTTCCCCGATTTGACTCTCAACGTGTACTAAAAATCACATTCAGTTTTGGGTCTGGTAGAGATAGGGCTTACTACTCAAGATCCTTGAATTCATAAAACTGTTAATGGTGAGAGAAGCCCAATTACAAAATCTGCCCAAGTCTGCCTTTTTTTTTTCCTGCAGTCACCCACAATTTAGCAGGTGACACCATGGTGAGATTGCTAAACTCTTGGGGAAACTCTCACGCTGGTAGGAGACAAGGTGACCACATAAAATTCAGTTTCTGCCAGAGAATTCTGAGAAAGGTCCCTCAAACATCGGTCATGGGTCTGAGGAGTTCTTCCCGCTACCCTCAAGAGGAGAAAAACAGACTTTTCAGCCTGTCTCATCCAGCATTATAGAAAATAACCTGGAAAAGCGGGTCTTTATTGAGGGCTAACAGCAGCCCAGAGCTGACTACAAGTTGAGCAATGTCAGGAAATGAGCCCAGGGATGAGAGGGGAAGTGTCTCAAGAGATCCCAGACATAAAACAGCAACACCCCACAGCCAGAGAACAGAGGAGCAAGAGACTAGAGAAAATAACCCACGAAAGAAAGGGAGCATTTCTCTCAGTTTAGTTCCACTTTAGAGAAAGGATTTGGGAGATGAATTCAGAAATTACTTCAAGGGCCAGAGATTCCAGGTGGATAGTCAATACCAAGGTGTCTTACCTCCTACACCACAACTCGGAGACATCATAAGAGCCACTGTGGTGAGAAAAATCCCCAAAACTAGTCTAGGGGTTCCAGTGATAAAGGAGTCCCTCCTGCAATCAAGAATATTGGTTGTGGGTGCCTGGGTGGCTCAGTTGGTTGAGCATCCGACTTCGGCTCAGGTCATGATCTCGCAGTTCGTGAGTTTGAGCCCTGCGTCAGGCTCTGTGCTGACAGCTCGGAGCCTTGGAGCCTGCTTTGGATTCTGTGTCTCCCTCTCTCTGCCCCTTCCCCGCTCATGCTCTGTCTCTCTCTGTCTCTCAAAAATGAATAAACATGAAAAAAAAATTTTTTTAAGAATATTAGTTGCCCCAAATCCAAGCTAACAATGCCTCGAAGAGAAGCTTGCTGGTGAGTCAAAGCTCAAATTTGAGATAGGGCTCCAGTACCAACCATAGGTCTGTCCCCATGCAGTGCTCCTTGACTCCGGTTGGCTTCTAAGGTCTCATAGTTCCATCTCCTGAATGTTTCCACTGGGGCCAGGGCAGCTTTCCAGGTGCTGTGTGTCCTTATGGAGGCCAAAGGGAAACACCTTGGGGCCCTAAGCTTCAGGCCAAAAAAAAAAAAAGAGACAGACAAGGATGCATCCCCAACTGATAACAGCAAGGATACTAGAGACCCCAAAGAAGAGAGCATCAAGGAGGATGCAGAATCAGGGAGCTCACAAGGGAAGAGTCACTCTGCTCAGGCCAGGGGTCAGCAGAAACCTTTGTGAACAAGGCCCCCTGATTACTGCCACAGAAAGGAGTTCCTTTGAAAAGAAACTTGCATAAAAAGATGAACTGCTTTTGACAGTGGCTTCTTCTCAAGAGCAGAGGCAAAATGCAGGAAGGTCCTCTGCAGAAATCAAAACCCATGTCAGTAGAAATCAGAGCTCTTTTCATGAGAAGCAGAGAAAGACACTAAAGCACAGGAGTTTATGGTTGCTACTGTCTTGATCCTAGAAAAAACTTGGGGCTTACACACGGATTTCTTGCATTGGACATTAGTCAGCACAAGGATGAACTCCAGGCCCAGGCAATGCCCCTGAGGAAGCAGTGATAAGTGCCAAGTCCTACAGACATCAGTCAGGTTTTGAAAGGCAGAGCTGTCTGAGCATGGGCAGGATTGTCAGAAACCGGGATATTCCAGCAAAAAATCCCCTCCTGGGAGGATAATTTCTCTGAAAGAAAATGTTCATTCCATGTAGAGAAAAATCTTAGTTCTTTCTCATGTTAATATATCCTCTGAAAAGGATGGTCTCTGTTTCTCATAACCAAGAAAATTCTTTCCAAATATACTAGTTTCTTCTAACTGGGGAAAAAGAAGAAAGCAAAACAAAATATGAGAAGCCATTGACTTGGGAGTTGTCCTAGCTCATTTTGTTATTCTCACTATTCCAGTGTCTAGATGGAGAACAAATATTGGCATGAGAACAACACTGGTATTCTTAGTTGGTAATTAAGCCATGTCCATCTTAGAATATTATTGTCTAAAATACAGTAATTTACTATCATCCCTTTGCCACAATAAAATAATTTCATTAGGAATTGTAATGTAATTTCCATCAGGAAATGCATGGAAATACATTTCCATCAGGAAATGTAATGAAACCCTACGCCCTCCAGAAACTTTAAATCTGGAACATATTTTCTGTAAGTTCAGATCATTGTCATTGGCTCTGTCATTGTCATTGTCATGTGGATTTATCAAAGGAAGGTGGTTATTAGAAAAATTCAAAGTAAAAATCACCCTACTATAATAGTTATGCTCCCATTGGGGTAGAAAACAAAAACCTCCACTACCAAAATGACAAGTTTTGGATCCAATTTGGGTAGAAATCAGAACATACAGTGCCACAGAATAAAACTTCCTCAGATTAAAAGTTCTAATTTCAAATTTCTGAAGCAATATCCTTTTTTCTCTAATCTTCAAAGAACTACAAACTGAGATGAATGGATAGACCCCTCTTGTGTTTCTAAGCTCTGAACTGTCTTCTGTAAAGGATAAGAAACAGTTCCATATTTTGACAAAAAGATCACTTGTGAGGTTAGGGATCATAAAAGTCCTCTCCGCAAGCATTGTTCATAGTTTACTTCCAGTCAAGTAATACTACTAAGTATACCCAGTTTCCTCAATTCCAAATAATCAAATGAAGAAAGATACTTTCTAAACTTCTTACTGAAAGTTTTCAGGTTTTCTGTGTATGTTTTGGCATTAGCCTTGGATAAATTTCCTTAGCTAGTTATTTCCCACTTATTACTAAATCTAAACAGCTCTGATCATTTTGAGAATAAGAAGCATGTCCTTTCCAGACCTATAGAATCTTATGACGTTAGCACTGCCTTTGAAATTTTGAAAGTTTTGGTGTATTTGGGAGGAATATGTAGTTATATTCTCTGTCCCATCTGAGCAATGGGAAGCTGGGAATCTCAAAAGGCAGACACCATATTCATGCTCTCCTAGCAAGCCCCTTGGCAACAAACCATGTGTTTGAAAATCTCCCCCAAAGCAGTAATCAACCAGCTTCTACTCATCAAACTGCAGTAATCAAACTTCAGACTGAGACCCATTAATAGCTTGTGAAATCAATTTAGTGGTTTGCAGCAACTTAGCTTAAAAAAAAAAAAAAACAAAAAAACAACAAATAGAAAATATCAGAGCACCCTGCATAAAAAGGAAGAACTGTTTCATGAAACTTCTGTTTTAGATATGTATGTGTAAGAGCACTATACAAGTGTAACAAGTCATAATGTAAAATGTATTTCTTACCGTGGATCTCCATCATAAGAATGGAGATCTTCCATTCTTAAGAATGAAAGCTACTCCTCTAGACTACAAGTTTCAAGAGGAAGAAGATCAAGTGTACCTGATTCACTCATTACTGTTTGGCCAGCAATTACACACACTGCCTGCCACTTATAATAGGCACTCAAATACTTTTTGGCTGATTATTCAATATGCATTCTTAAATCATTAATACTGTGGTCCATAAATAAAAATTTGGATTGAATCCAAGTAATTAGAAAATATCTTCTATTAAGGCACTAAAAAATAACATTTGATTACTAAATTTAATTTAATTCCTCTTTCACTTGCCATCTAATTGATGTGCTAAATAAATGGTAGATCCTAGGTGCCTGGGTGGCTCAGTCTGTTGAGCGTCCGACTTCAGCTCAGGTCATGATCTCACGGTTCATGGGTTCTAGCCCCGCATCGGGCTCTGTGCTGACAGCTCGGAGTCTGGAGCTTGCTTGAGATTCTGTGTCTCCTTCTCTCTCTGCCCCTCCCCCGCTTGCACTCTATCTCTCTTTCTCTCTCTCAAAAATAAATAAATTATTATTTAAAAAAAATAAATGGTAGATCCCAGCAGGAAATAAGAGAAGGCAAGACCTTGGGAAATGACAAACTAAATGATCATTCCCAGGATATATTAGATCTACATGGGCCTATGATCTTACTATATATGCATATATTCTGGCATAATATGCACAGTGGGAAAAGCACTTTGGAATCAGAACACACAGTCACAACTCACAGCTCAATGACCTTTGACAAATTGTTTCAACCTCACTGAGCCTAGTTTCCTCAAATGTGAAGACTAGTTGTGAGAACTATAAATGGTTACCAAAAAAATAGGTGTAACTTCCAGAATACAGGAACAAATCTTTGTGGCAATGGGTTAGGCAAAGATTTCTTAATGGCACCAAAAGCACGAACCATAAAAGAAAAAATTTATAAGATAGATTTTAACAAAATTAAAAACTTGCTCTCAAGAGACACACTTAAGAAAATAAAAAAGTAAGCTACATACTAGGAGAAATATCTGCAAAATATGTCTGACAAAGTATTTGTATACAGAATATATAAAGAATTCTTACAAGTAAATAAGACCAGAATAAAAGACAAAAGATTTGAACAGATCCTTCACCAAGAAAAGATACAGACAGCAAATAAGCACATGAAAAGATGTAGCCAGGTGTACCATTTATTGAAGGAAAAACAAAGAAACAAATTATAGACCATGATATAACATTAAAAAAATGAAAAGCATCCTTTCTGAATTTTTGCCCAGATTGTGAACTACTAATTTAGTCAACTTTTTGAGGGCAAGGACAATGTCTTCATAGAATAAGAACTTAATAAACGTTTAAACCTGCTGCAATGTGAATGAGTTTAAAATCATGATGCTATTTAAAATACCAAACATTAATGTTTTAAAAAGTGCACAGCAGTATTTAGGACAGTAGCAAGTTGAATAAATGAACTCCTTAGAATCATATAATTGCCTTGAAATACCTATGGCAAAATATTTTAAAACGCTGAATTAAAGTTATTGGTCATCACTGAATCATTACCAGAAAGTAATCATTTGGGGCACTTGGGTGGCTCAGTGGGTTAAGGGTACGACTTCAGCACAGGTCATGATCTCACTATTCGTGGGTTTGAGCCCTGCCTCAGGCTCTGTACTGACAGCTCAGAGCCTGGAGCCTGCTTCTGATTCTGTCTCCCTCTCTCTTTGCCCTTCCCCCGCTCATGCTTTGTATCTCTCACTCTCAAAAATAAATAAACATTTAAAAAAAAAGTAATCATTTAGCATTTTCACTGCCATTTTTACTTACATAAAGAAAAATATTTTAAAGTCATCTTATTAAATGACACAAATCAGAATCCCTGGTCAGCTAACTATGACCTCTATTTCTTTTCAGGTTTGGTAAAAACCCTTGGGTCTCATCCTAGCTTTATGTCTACTTAAAATAAAACTGTATTTTCTCTTTGGCCCAGCAACTCTGTTTCTAGAAATTTATTGTAATTATGTGAGATGACATTTTTCTAATGTTATTTATTGCAGCATTTATTCTAATAACAAAAGCCTGGACACCAGTTAATTAGTCACTGAACACCTATGCAATGAAATCCCATCCAGGAATAATAAAAACAAGGGAGCTTTTTATGTATTAATATGGAATATTTATAAGTTAGACTATGTGAAAAAAAGCAAAGATATTATGTATAGTGTGGTACCACTAGTGTGAAAGTGGGGAAAGGCATACACACACATGCACGTGTACACACACACACGCACAGCTTGTATATGCATAGAATATGTCTAGAAGGAGTCACAGAAAACTAGTAGCATTAGTTAAGTAGTTGTATGTTAAGAGTAGAATTGGATGGCTGGGAAACAGAAAGAACTTTTTGAATTTTGAATCTTATGAATGTTTAAGAAATGCATCCACTTTAAGAAATTAAATTTTAAAAACTTAAATCAAACAACAATGAAAATATTTACTTATTAGCCTTTCGGCATAAGCAAACCCCAGAAAAAAAACCAGATTTGATTAAACTCTGACGCATGAGTGAAGATACTGACAAATGTCACAAAGCACCTATCTGTGCCTGTGTGAACTCCTTTACAACCTGGAATATTGGTATCATAAACCCCAAATCTGTATGTGCCATCATTCAGGCGATGATTAGCAAATTCCTACTGCAATTACCATGTCTTCATTGCCCATTTGATAAACAAAAATAATAGTTTTCTCTTAAAGTTTCTCTTCATTCCCTGTAAATTTTACCTCAATACAAAATGAAGAAATAGGCTTTCTTATGATGGATATAATATAAATGAAGTCTGGGTATATCATTCCATGGGTAAACCCTAATTATATACAGGCTTCTAGATATGACATCATCGTAGGGGGCCAATTAAAGCAGTATCAAGACCTTCTGAAATTGTGAAATTCCCTTCAGCATTTCTAAATCTTCTCACATGAGAAAGAAGGGAAGCAAAATATGGAATTTTAGGAATGAAACTCTGGCTAACAGGGTTATGGGGCATCTGAGAAGTCACGGGATAGGTCTGACTTTCTCAGAGGGGAGCTGCTTTTTTTTTTTTTTTTAATATTTCCAACATCTGCTATTAAAATTAGTTCTGCACAAATGTTTGCAGATGCAGAGCAGCTGGCAGTCTTGCTTGCATTTTGCCCATTGGTGGATCATAAGCAAGTCACTGAAGTAGGGCTCTTGAATTTTCCATTTGTGTTCTACCTTTTTCAGAGAACTGGCAAATTTGTGTTCTGGAATACTGGATTCAGAATGTTAATATTCTGCATACTGGTTATAGCTTGAGATATGCTAGCAGAATTGAAAGTTTACCTCTATTCTCTCAAGATAACAAGATTTGAAAATATACTCTCTTGCAGCCATTTGTATGTAAGCAAATCTTTTTCACGCCAGTGTGGAATAAAGATACACTATTCTATTTACACTAGTGCTTTCTGATTCATTTGATTTTTTTCAGAGAAATCTGAAAATAAACATGTCCTACTCCATTAGTAATCAAAAATGCAACACAGAAAAGGATATAATTTTTATCCTTCAGACTGGCAAAGATAAGAGACTATAAATGTTTCCAAAGCTATTGAAGAAAAAGAGGAACTTGCCCAACAATGGCTGAGAGTATAAACTGGTAGAGTTTTTCTGAAAAGTGATATGACATTGTATCAAAAATCTTGAAAATGTTCATTGTCTTGAACTCAGTAAATTCCAGAATTAATTTTAAAGAGACAATCAGAGATGTATATAAAGATTTATGTACAAAATAATCCCTACAGAATTATATATAATGAAACCCAAATATCCAACAGGTAAATAGCTAAATTATAGCATGTTGAAATGACTATCTTAGTAAAACACAGGGAGACCCTTATTTCAAATCCTTTAATAAGCCTGAATTATTTTTTAAAAACAGAAAAAACAGTGACTAAAGTGATAGTCTACTAGACATGCTTGCTTTTGGCTTTTAAAGTTATGGAAGGGTAAAATTATTTCTTTTGAATTATGTAATGTTGGCTTTAAACTAATTCCAGCTTTGATTCTTGAACACTGAGAGTTTACAGCTTTACGTTTGTTTTAGCATCTCACAACTGTAACTGGTGACTATTAGTGCTCACTGGACATACCACACAGTACAACATTAGCATGAAGTATTGGCTCCCCTCCAATAAACAACACAATAGCAACAATAAAAATCAGTGTGTATTCCTATGCCTAGATCCTACAAGGAAAAAGAAAGGCCAAATCTCTCTCTCACTCAAAAAAGGTTAATGATATTTACATAAGGTTAGGTGGGCACAGGAACAACTAAAGGGGAAGGGGGGGGGGCTAGTGTTCTTATAACATGATGATACTGAGCTCAGGAGGGCTTACAATGGCAACGAAAACCAATGAAAATTCTTGGTAGCCTAAAAGGTATTTCTTTGGCACAGTAAGGTGCAAGTAACAAGGCTCTGAAATGTTTAATGCTTGAAAGAAGAATTTGAATAATTCTGGTGAGCTTCAGAGCTACAGGGTTAATAAAACAAGGAAGCAAGTCCATATGCAAGCAAAACAAAATATCCATACTTACTAATGGGTTACCTAAAAAACCCCAAGAGAAATGAAATTGAGTAGGATAGCTTTTAACATAATTTTTTCAATGAATAGGCTTTAGAATGTATAACTGGCTCAAAAACCTCTAAAGAAACATTTGGAACAAACAGAGACAAGAAATATATTTAAAGAAAAGAAAAACCAAGGCCACATACCCAGAAGAAAAGCTGGGCTTTTTCATCATTACCTACTGAGGCAAACAGTATAAGACATGTAATCTGAATGGAGCAAATTTATTATTTTAACTGGAAATTTCAAGGGAAGGTTCTCTCCACCCCATCCCCTTTGTGTTCTAGTTTTATAAGAACACAAATGGACTGGCTGATTTATAAACAAGCTAGGAAAACTTCTGAGATTTGATATTTGGCCCACTTTCCAAATCTATACTCCCTCTAAAGAGAAGTGTTGAAAATAATGGCTGCTTTCCAGAAAAGTTTATGAATATACTAAAGAAAGATATTTAATTAAAAGGAGTTTTCAGATTAACACTTTAAAAAAATTTCACAGTTGGGTTTATATTAATTGGCTTTATGAGTTGTGAAAGAGAACACAGAGATACAGAATTCTCATTGTCAGATAACATGTAACTGGGCCAGAAAATGAAGCTAACTAGAATGTTGCAGACTCTCAAAAGATAAAGGACTTGGTCTTTAAAAAAAAATGTTTTTAATGTTTTTATTTTTAAGGGTGGGGGCAGAGAGAGAGGGAGACAGAATCCGAAGCAGGCTCCGGGCTCTGAGTGGAAGGACTTGGTCTTGAGCTTTCTTTTCTTTCTCTATAACTCTCCCCCCGCCAAGTGATTTCATTAGTCACAGGATTTTAAATATCAACTATTCACTGATGATACCCAAATGTATATTCTTAGCACCAAACCTTTCCTCTATGGTCTAGACTTACATATTTAACTATTTGTCACCTCTACTGGGGGTCTCACAGTCATCTGTAAACTCCCAATTCAATTCCCACTCCCTCCCCGAAATCTGCCCTGGCCTAGAAATCCTTATCTTGGAAACTGGTACAAATATACACCTCACCTGCAATAATCAGAAAGCTGGAGTCATGTCTTACTTATTCCTTTGCCTCAATCCTCTATCCAACTTATCACGAAGCTCTACAGGTTCTACCTCATATCTATGCACTTCTTGTCTCCCCCCTCGTGGCCTCCCTACTGGCCAGCCTGTTTCTACCTTATCTCCTACAATCTATTCTCTACATAGGAACTAAAGCCATCTTTTGAAAGCAGAAATACGGCCACACCCTGTTGAAAACCTTTCAGTGGTTCTCCTGTATCTCTTGGGTGAAGTGGGGGGGGGAGGAAACAAACTTCTGTGTTCTATAAAGCCTTATGTAATCTGGCCTTTGCATACTTCACTAGTTTCCTCATTCTGCCTCAGTCACTGCCAGCACACTGGCCTTCCTCCAGATTCTAACATGCCAAACTCTCTACACCTCAGGACCTTTGAATATGTCATTCTCTGTTTAGACTACTCTCTTCCTTGTTTTCCTACAGGTGGCTCCTATGCATTCTTCAAACGTAAGTTTGACTTCTTCAGGGAGGCCTTTCCTAACCTCCAATCTAAGCACCGCTCTCTACTTGTTTCAGTTATAGAAGTGTCAGTTTGTAATTATGAATTTGTGTACATGCTTAATTTTATCTTCATTACTATACAGAATAAGCTTCATGAGAGAAGGAACTATGTCTGCCTTATTCATCAATACATATTTATTGGCCTAGCACAGTATGTAACATCTAGTAGATGCTCCACACATATTTTTAGAATTAACAAACAAGTTAAGATTTTTTATAAAGCAACTGGAGAAATCTATGGAAACAATGAGAATATCAAAAAAATCAGGACTGCAATATATCATACATCAGCATTCATATTTCTTCCAGATTTCTACTATAGTAGATATTACATATTAAGTGAATTACTAGTCATAAGTATCAGAGAAGGCATATGCAAAAAATATATGAGATAAAATCTAGCCACATCCTACTAAGTATATTGCATGGTTATAACTAGTTATCTACTATGATTATAACTAGTAAACTTATATTAATAATGCAGATACTTAGGATCTCAACTTATTAATTATCTGAGCTACATAAATTATGAAATAGGTAGAAAAATAAGCTCAAAGCAGCAAGTAAACAACTGAAAAGGTCTGGTTCAAGATTGGTTGATTTTCTGATATCAATCATAGGCAATCTTAAGTACAGCATTTGGTGTTATTTTTCATAATTATACAAATTGTACAAATTGGTGACTAAGGTACATGAATGTCCCTTAAACCTCATGTCTATACATTTTAGTTTTTAAAATGTGTCCAGGAGTATCTAGTTTTTTTTTTTTTAATTTTTTTTTTCTAGGAGTATCTAGTTTTTAAATTCCATGGTGAAAAAGTCTAAGAACTAAAATATGATGACCATGCTTTCCAAACACAAAGAAATCAGAATGTATTTTGATGAATATTTAAAACTAGAGAGTATGAAAATCCATAATTATTATCATTTTCATATTACAAATAAGGGTACAGAACTCAAATAATTTACTCATGATGAGTACAAGAGTTAAAATTAATATCCAAAATAGGCTTTTCTTAATCAGAGGTGCAAGCTGTTTCCAATTTGTTACAATGCTTTTCAACTGTTCATTTTTTCATTTATGCTGATATTAATTGAGTATCTACTAGATGCTTCTGTGATTTAATGGATATTAGGAAATTATAACTTTTCCTTAAAGCTAACAACTACTTCCAGAATTAAACTAAACCTAATGAGAAAGAGAGACAGAGAGGCTATTTGAAACAAAGAGGATCAACTGTCTGTCGTTTTCTTTGTTAGATCTGCTCCAACAGCATGTGACATCCATTTGAGGCCTCTGGTCCATCAGAAAGTTATCAAAACAAGATGCATTGTTTCCAAGTCCGAACCAAGGTCATGAAATTAAGCTGGTGAAAGCAATGCCATAAATATAATGTTGGATATTCTAAATTTTGACACCTAGACATGTTAGAGAATAGAATACTAGAAAAATGAAGGGTGTTATCAATGTTTTTTTAAATTTATTTTTGAGAGAGACAGAGACAGAATGCGAGTGGGTTAGGGGCAGAGAGAGAGGGGGAGACACAGAATCCCAAGCAGGCTCCAGGCTCTGAGCTATCAGCACAGAGCCCGATGCGGGCGGGGCTCGAACTCATGAGCTGTGAGATCATGACCTGAGCTGAAGTTGGCTGCTCAACCGACTGAGCCACTCAGGCACCCCACAAAGGGTGTTTTTAAAAACTTAATGTTACAAAATAATTTGTTCCTGAGAATCAAATAAAAAAATAAAATGCAAACCAAGTGGAAAGCCACAATTAATACACTTATGCACATGATGCTAGGATAAAAAGCCCACTAGCCATCCACCCATCCATCCATTTATCTTTCTAATATCCACCTGACTAGCTGGCCATCAAACATCACTGAGTGCCTGCTACAAAGGACACTCCTCCCCACAGTATATAAGGATGAATTAAATGTGGAGTCCATTCCTAAGTAGCCTTCAGTTTAGTACTTAAAGGAAAAAATAATTCCAAGATAAAAAGGAGAGGTTACTTTCGTCTCAAGGACTAGGGAGGGATTTGTGGAGAAAAGGTGTTTAAATCAGGCCTGCACACACAAAGGTGTGGATAGATGGAGATGTGAGGAGAGTACACTTGTGCATTCTGTCTAGGTACGGATGGCAGGCTGACTACTGTAGAGAGGCTAAATGGAATCCAGGCTACACCCTGGAGTCCATAATTCTACTATTAACTCAGCCCATTTAACTCATAAATGTTGAGATACTTCCCACTTCTTCCTGTAAAATGAAGCTAGCATCACCTTCCTCCTTGACTGGGATTTTGTGAGAAGTAATTAATATGTACAAAGGAGTAATATTCTCAAAGGAAGTTTCTTTTCCTGGATTTTAAAAGGTAGAAAATAATTTTACACATTACATTTTCTTTCCTAGCTTCTCCTTAATAAGTCTTTTTATAAGCCAAAGTTACTCTAGCCAATCTAATGAATAAAACTAAGATAATTCCATAAAGTATCAGAGAATCCTTTTTTCTCCTCCAGTCTATGTCCTAACCTTACTAAACTAACAACAGAGGTTAAGACACAGCACCTGCTTGGGAGGTGAAATAGTGAGACAGAAAATACACTCAGATGAATTAGTTTGCTGCCACCAGAATATAAGCTTCTTAACATAAAAGAAAGTAATTCTCAGGCAGTGTAAGGGTCATTACACATGGATTTAGTTCAACTTACACAGATGAGGGAATGGAGGCTGAGAGAGTTCTAATGACCTACTCAAGACTTCCCATTTAGTCAATGGCAGACCCAGGACTTTTCATATCTGGTTCAGCATTCTTTCCTTTACACCAGAGGCTCTCAGAAAGAATCCTGCCTGAAAAACTGCTTGGCGTAGCCCTCACAGTATTTTCTTTGTTAATCTGAATTTTTAAAGCAATAGATACATAAAGACTGACTCCAAATATCACAGATTCCAAATATTTCCTGTCTTATAAAGTCCTAATTCACATATTCATGCTACCTGCCTGGTCTGGCAGAATGAGTTCTGTGTTGCTGTTTTATTTACTCTGTGCTGCCTTCTCTAATAGAACATACTGAATTTATTTAATTTTTAATTTTTTTAATGTTTATTTATTTTTGAGAGAGAGAGACAGAGTGTGAGCAGGGGAGGGGCAGAGACAGAGACACATACACAGAATCTGAAGGAGGCTCCAGGCTCTGAGCTGTCAGCACAGAGTCGGATGTGGGACTTGAACCCACAAACCGCAAGATCATGACCTGAGCCGAAGTCAGACGCTCAACTGACTGAGCCACCCAGGTGCCCCAGGACATACTGAATTTAATCAAGTTATTTCTCTACCATCCCAAATCTTAAATGCCAAAGTTTTTTCTTCTCTCTAATAATATTACCTCATATTTGAGTAATATTAATTATATTCTTTGTGTAAGACATCTTATAAAAATACAGAGATAAGTCATATGTTCGAGGTTACAAAGCTAATTAGTGACAGAGCCAGGGCTAGATCCCAGGATTCCTGGCTCAGTTCAGGGGTCTTTTTTTTTTTTTTTTTTAATTTTTTTTTTTTCAACGTTTTTTAATTTATTTTTGGGACAGAGAGAGACATAGCATGAACGGGGGAGGGGCAGAGAGAGAGGGAGACACAGAATCGGAAACAGGCTCCAGGCTCCGAGCCATCAGCCCAGAGCCTGACGCGGGGCTCGAACTCACGGACCGTGAGATCGTGACCTGGCTGAAGTCGGACGCTTAACCGACTGCGCCACCCAGGCGCCCCTGTTCAGGGGTCTTTTTACTAAGCCTTGAGCCCATAGGACCAGACACCATATGCCAAAACAATTCATCTATAGCTCAATTATTTCCTTCCAGAAAAACATTTATATCAAACTAAAAGTGAACCTAATGCACTCTAAATAATATATTTCACTAGGTATAGGGAATCTAAAAGATACAGAGTAGTATCTGTATGCCCATTATATATCCCAAACCATGCTAATGTCTTCAAATACAAATATATAACCAATGATCGCAAATGGAATGTAAGATGAACAAAGTGTTAAATGGCTAAGCATTTTTTTTAAAGAACTAAAGACAGAAACTATAATTTAATAATAAACTGCTAAAATGTACACATATGCAAAGTGCTAACGATTTCCCAAACCTTAGTTATAGTAGCTACAAAATACATTTATTATCACTCAGCTACCAAAGAGTAATAGGATGGTTTTAAAATGAAAAAGAGAGGGGTGCCTGGGTGGCTCAGTCAGTTGAGCATCCGACTTCGGCTCAGGTCATGATCTCACGGTCTGTGGGTTCGAGCCCTGCGTCGGGCTCTGTGCTGACAGCTCAGAGCCTGGAGCCTGCTTCCAATCCTGTGTCTCCCTCTCTCTCTGCCCCTCCCCCGCTCTCACTTTGTCTCACTCTGTCTCTCAAAAAATAAATAAAAATGTAAAAAAATAAAAATAAAAAATAAAATGAAAAAGAGAAATAAAATCCTTATATTAAATGGAATTAGGGAATCATAAACCATCTATAGCCCCTATTTTCCCAATTTCTTTGTTAATAACAAAATAATTATGAAAAGTACACCAGGGAGATGAAATTAGAACCTGAAATTCCCTAAGAACTGAAAAAGAAACTCAAACTTTTAAAGGCTTCAATGAAGAAAAAATATTAAATATCTCCACTGAAAAACAAATTACATAATTGGCTTCTCAAGATGTGTACAATGTGGTTTGGTTATGGAACTCAATAGCTGGGAGCTTCCAGAACATCCATAGCTTGGTACATAGCTATCAACTTTGCCTGCCACCTGAACAGCTATACAATGTCAATTTTCTCAACTTTTCCTAAAATGAGAATATAATTTTTAATTTTTGGAAAATGATGTTTGGGGCATACTCACTGTCATTGCTGTTGGAAATGTAAACAATATAACTTTTCTAGAAAGCAATTTGGCACACTTGCCAGAATTCTTTAAAAAGTTTGCTGCCTGTTTTCTAGTAAATCCATTTTGTTATGCCATGTTTCTTTCTCCTACTATTATTACCATCAAATGAAGATAACAAATTTGAAATCATCAAGGATTTACAACTGGCCTTAAGGATCTAGAGAAAGAACAAGTCTGACTTTTTTTCTTCTTCATTGTATACTCAATGTATCTGAGTACATACGGATTTATCCCATTCTTCTTAAGCACTGCATGGTGTTCCAAAGTTTATGTAAGCATTCCCCTATTGATGGATATTTAGGGTTTTTGGTTTTATTTTGCCTTGTTTTGCTATTACAAACAACACTACAATGATCATTCTTGTGGCACATGCTTGCATTACACGGAAGGAAGTTTTTCTAGGGTAAATACCAAGAAAGGGAACTGCTGAATCATGAGGTACAGGTATTTTTAAGTTTTAAGAGATATTGCCAAATTGCCCTCCAAAGCACCTGTATCAATTTATATGTCCACAGTTTATGAAGATATGTCTTTCCCTATTTCCTCATCATACTGGATATTTTCTCATTAAATATTTTTCTTAACCCAATGAGTGAAAATTTTATCTTATTTTTAAATTTCTCTAATTATTAATGAAGTTGAACATATTTTCTTATTGGTCATTTTTATTCTTTCTTCTATGAATTTATTTTTCCTATTAGGTAGTTTTAAATTATTTGTAGGAATTCTTCATATATCATGAACACAAAGCATTTGCTATACATATTACAAATATTTCTCAATTATTGCTTGTCTTCTAGTGTAATTACACTATCTTGTACTACATTAAAATTTACATTTTGATATAGTCAAATTTATTAATCTTTTTTAGGGTTTTTGCGTTTTGTGACTTAAGAATATCTTTTCTTGGGGCACCTGGGTAGCTCAGTCAGTTAAGCATCTGACTCTGGATTTCAGTTCAGGTCATGACCTCAGGGTCTTGAGATCAAGCCCCACATTGGGCTCTGTGCTGGGTGTGGAGCCTGCTTAAGATTCTCTCTCTCCCTTGGGGCGCCCGGGTGGCTCAGTCGGTTAAGCATCTGAATTCAATTCAGGTCATGATCTCACGGTTCATGCGTTCCAGCCCCACATCGGACTCTGTGCTGACAGCTCAGAGCCTGGAGCCTGCTTCGGATTCTGTGTCCCTCTCTCTTTCTCTACCTCTCCCCCACTTGTACTCTGTCTCTCTCTCTCTCTCAAAGATAAATAAACATTAAAAAAATTAAAAAAAAAAGATTCTCTCTCTCCCTCTTCCTCTGTCCCCCCCTCAAAAAAAACTTTCCTTTCTCAACATCATAAACATACTTTCCTATATTTTTCTAATAACTTTATATACTTAAAAACTGTTAGGCCTATAATCCATCTGGGATTATTTTTGAGATTGAGATAATGTGGGGCTCTACTTTTTTACTTATCAAGAGCTTATTACCAACTCCAGTTGTAGTTCTTCCCATCCCCACTGACTTGAAACATCATTTCTATCATGTAGTAAATCTCCAGATATATTCATGGATCTGTATCTATTCCATTAATTGATATTGCTTTAGTAATGGCTAATAATACGTTTTGACATCTGCTAAAGTACGTCTTCTCTCACTCTCTTACTTAAAAATATTTTGCTATTCTTGAGCATTTTCTCTTCCACATGAATTTTAGAATCAGCTTATCGAGTTCCAAGAGAAAGCCTTTTGGGATACTGACTGGAACTTCACTGGATATAAATTAGGGGTAGTGGGCTGGCCCAGTAGGTAGAACATGCAATTCTTTATCTCAGCGTCGTGAGTTCAAGCCCCATGTTGGATGTAGAACATACTTAAATAAATTAATAAATAAAATTATATTTTTAAAAAGATATAAATTAATTTGGGTAGAAACAACATCTTTGCAATATTAAGTCTTCTCTTTAAGGAACATGCATAAGTATCTACTCAGGTTTTCTTTTATATCTTTCAATAGGTTTCATATATGTCTTACAGATTTCTTGTCAATGCTGTCACACACAGTAGGCACTCTGTAAGTGGTAGTTACTATTAAAGGCTTATTGGCTACAGTATATTGAAAAATAAACAAGGAAGCATATTCTAGAAACCACTGTCAGTTTCCCAGGCCAAAACTAAATCTGGATCCTATTCTTTATCCCATATCTCCCTTCCTATTCCTACACCTCTACCAAAAGATACATTTTCAAAAATTATTAAAAAAAAATTTTTTAACGTTTACTTATTTTTGAGACAGAGAGAGACAGAGCATGAACAGGGGAGGGTCAGAGAGAGGGAGACACAGAATCTGAAACAGGCTCCAGGCTCTGAGCTGTCAGCACAGAGCCCGACACGGGGCTCGAACTCACTGACCGCGAGATCATGACCTGAGCCAAAGTCGGCCGCTTAACCGACTGAGCCACCCAGGTGCCCCTCAAAAATTATTTTGGAGTCAAGTTTTAAAAACTCTTAGTTACTAATGTATTAACTCATTAGAGAATATATTTGAGCCTTTTAACAGTCTTTGGGCAGATCCTTTTTTTTTTTTTTTCTAATGTTTTTTTTTTTGAGAGAGAGAGAGAGAGAGAGAGAGAGAGAATGGGAGGGGCAGAGAGAGAGGGAGACAGAATCTGAAGCAGATTCCAGGCTCTGAGCTGTCAGCACAGAGCCTGATATGGTGCTCAAGCTCACAAACTGTGGCATCATTACCTGAGCCGAAGTCAGATGCTTAACCAACTGAGCCACCCAGGTGTCCCTGGACAGATCCTTAATAAAACACTAGGAGCATCTAGGGGCACCTGGATGGCTCAGTTGGTTAAACATCCGACTCTGGATTTCGACTCAGATCATGATCTCACAGTTTGGGGGTTTGAATGCCATATCTGGCTCTGCAATGTCAGTGCAGAGCCTGCTTGGTATTCTCTCGCTGCCCCTCCCCCACTCACACTCTCTCTCAAAACACTAAGAACATCTAAAAATACAATTCTAAGACATAGTATATAAATCACATTTCCTGTGCAGGGACAGGGGTTTCTACTTCATGGATCCAGAGGTCAACTAAGAGAATTCTCTCTCGGTCTATTCTGCATGCCCACCAATAATCACCTTAAAATCCAAGGAATAAAACCCAATTATGGTACTCTTTCAACTTCTCTTCCATGGGCCTGAAGGCACTTTACCAAGAGTATGTAGTATCTCTGAATGCTAAAACTGAACAGGACCTTAGAGATTCATTCAACTTTTATTTCTCACATGAGAAAACCATGGCCAGACAGATGAAGAGACTAGCCAGGGCCATAGAGTTAAATGGCAGCAAAGCCAGATGAATGGCTCTCCTATCAGGCCAATGTTATTTCTTTTACACTGTGCAGTTTATGTTACTTTGAGGCTACCTGTTTACTTGGTAACATCCCTATGGATGATATTTCAGTAACAACTTAATATAATACCCAGGAGCAGTAATTAATTAATATTACAAAAGCTATAAGTAATTAATTAATTAATTATATTACTATAGGCTGTAAGTAATTATATTACTATAAGCTATAAGTAATTAATCAATATTACAAAAGCTATGTTCATACATAGACTATGATGTTCATCATCATAGACTTGTTTAATGAGGATTAATGGAGAAAAAGCTTCAGCTTTAGTAGAAAAACAAACAAAAGGCACTTCTGGTGTATTTCCTAGATCCTCTTTCCTAGACCCATCAAAAATGACATGAAATTCAAGACTGGAGTTTAAGACAAGAAAGATAAGGTAGGCCAATCCTTGGCATGAGCTGTTAAGGTTCTGAAGTCAGACTGCCTGAATTCTGACCCTGTTCTATCCCTTATTGGTGCCTCAATCTCCTCATTTGTAAAATAGGGTGATTAACAGTACCTATCCTCAGAAGGTTGTTGTGAGGACAACACACTTATAAAGAGCTCAGTGCCTGGAATAGAGTAAGTGCTCAGTAAATGTTCATCATTCTTACTTCTTTCTCTTTGGAGAGAAGAAACTTTATGGTCATCATAGCACAGGGAATAAGACCTATTTTTAAATGGTCATCTATACTGGAGGCCATAGGATTCTATTACTAAATAGTAATTTTAGGAAAGAAAGAAAGAAATTGTGATTTAATGTGAAGAAAACATTTCCTCCCTCATCTTTTATAAAAATTAGGACGATCTTTCAAAAGGTATAATAGCTTTATAGGCTAGTATATGTGAAGTTAATAAAGGAAACTGATTAGAGATTACACTTGATCCCACCATAGAGATGGGTATATACCAGCAAGAAAAAGCCTACTTCCGCGAAGCTCAAGAGTGGGAAGTCTTCATGGTCCCATGGAATGACTAGAAAGGCCTTTGAAGAGAATCAGACTTTAAGCATATTCCTTTCCTTCCAAAATCCAAGAAAACAAGAGTTGGAACTTTATACATGAGATTTGGTTCCATGGCAGAGACAAATTGAAAATTAGGCAACACTCTGGGTTGGGATCTATACGAATGCAAAATAAAAACTGAGTAATTTTTACAAACCAAATATTTTAATGGTTTACATTTCTATAGTCTTAACTGCAACCTTAACGACATAAATAGAAAAAGTCACTATAAAGAGGGGTGCCTGGGTGGCTCAGTCAGTTAAGCATCCAACTTTGGTTCAGGTCATGATCTTGAGGTTTGCGAGTTCTAGCCCCGCATCTGTGCTGACAACTGGGAACCTGTAGCCTGCTTCAGATTCTGTGTCTCCCTCTCTCTCTGCCCCTCCCCCACTCACACTGTCTCTCTCTCTCTCCTTCAAAAACAAGTAAGCATTAAAAAAAAAGTCACTCTAAAGAAAGAAAATTGATATAATTCATATATATTCTTTCATAGGTAACTTCTATCCTTCTAATTTAAAATAATGAAAAGCATTTTATATAAAAATCAAGTCTAGTTTTTTATTTTTTAATTTATTTTTTATTTATTTTTTAATTTTTTTTAATGTTTATTTATTTTTGAGACAGAGAGAGACAGAGCATGAGCAGGGGAGGGGCAGAGAGAGAGGGAGACACAGAATCTGAAACAGACTCCAGGCTCTGAGCTGTCAGCACAGAGCCCGACGCGGGGCTTGAACTCATGAACTGTGAGATCATGACCTGAGCCAAAGTCAGACGCTTAACCGACTGAGCCACCCAGGTGCCCCTAGTTTTTTAAAAAGAATGAACAAATGGTACTGAGACAAATGGATAGCTACATGCAAATGAAGGAAGCTGGATCCTTACCTCACGCCATATACAAAAATTAACTCAAAATGGATCAAAGAACTAAAAGTAAAAGAAAAACTCTTAGAAAAAAACATAGGAGTAAATCTTCATGACATAGGGTTTGGCAAAGGATTCTTAGAAGTGACATTAAAAGCTGAGCAACGAAAGAAAAAATAGAGAAATTACACACCATCAAAATAAAAATATTTGTTTCAAAGGATACCCTAAAGAAAGTGAAAAGGCAACCCACAGAATGGGAGAAAATATCTGCAAATCATATATCTGACAAGGTATTTGTATCTACAATATATAAAGAACTCTTACAACTCAAAAATGAAAAGACAACCCAAAAATAGTGAATAGACATTTCTCCAAAGAAGATATAAAAATGGCCAAGAAGCACATGAAAAGATGTTCAGTATCATTAGCCATCAGAGAAATGCAAACTAAACCCAGCATGAGATAGCACTTCATACTTAAAAAGATTGCTAGACTCAGAGTCAGATAACAAGTGTTAACGTGGATATGGAGTAATCAGAACCCTCTACACTTAAGTTCCTTTACAGGGAACGTAAGATGGTGCAGCTGCTTTGGGAAACTTGTCCAGCAGTTCCTCAATTAAACAGAGTTACCTAGCAATTCTGCTCCTTATGTAAATACCTAAGAGAAATGAAAATATATCTCCAAAACATAAATGATTATAGCAACCTTATTCATAATAGTCAAAAGATGGAAACAACCTAAATGTCCATCAGTGGAAGAAAGGATAAATAAAATGTGCTACATCCATATAATGAAATATTATTCTATAAAAAGGAATGAAGTACTGATACATGATACAATATGGACAAACCTTGAAACTATTATGCTAAGTGAAAGAAGCCAGCCACAGAAAACAAAATAGTGTATGATTACATACATATAAAAGTCCATAACAGGGAAATCTATAGAGACAGAAAGTAGATTAATGGTTGCTTGGGTGGTGAAAGGGAAAGAGAGGGTGGTGATAATTAAAGGGGAGAAGGTTTCTTTCTGAGCTGTTGAAATTGTTCAAAAATTGACTGTGGTGATAGGTGCACTTATCTACAAATATACCAAAAAACAGTGAATACTTCCAATGTGTTAACTATAGAGTATGAATTGTATTTCAGTAAAGCTGTTTAAAAATAACAAGTCTCAACAAAATTTAAAAAGATCATCCTATGAAAAACACCTGGTCATGTACTCATTTGATTTAGGTCCTGACCATGGACACTTTTGTCACATTCAATGGAAGAATCGGTCTGGGTCAGACTTAATCACAGGCTAGATCCCTGGTACCAGTTTTTCATACTTTAGTGCCTACCAGAATCACCCAAGAGCAGTTTAACAACTCACAGTCCTAAACCTCATTTTAAAAGAGATTTGGTGGGACAGAGATGAAGCCTACGAATCTATGTTGCTACGTTCCCATGTGTTTAATGCAGATGGTTAGTGACTACATTTAATTACAAACACTTCCCTGCACTATGTTATCTGGATGAAACCCACCAGATTGAATACATTTCTAAATAAATTCTAAAATGTCAAACAGGTACCCTAGTCATAGAAAAAAAAAAATAGCCTCCAAACTTATGACTTGCGAAAAGCAGTCCGAAGGTTAACTACAGATTTTCCAGACTTCTCATTTGAATGAAAGGGATGTCCAGCTGCAGACAAAAGAACCATATATAGCTATAAAAGCACAGAACAGGACTGCATTGTTATATGGTGACCCACTTAAATCAAAAGTCCTCAGTATAGACCACACCACAAATACTTGGTAGTATTAACTGAAAAATATTTACTCTTGCACGTTTTTTTTAGAGAAGGCTTCACACCCAGTGTGGAGCCCAATGCAGGGCTGGAACTCACAACCCTGAGATCAAGACCTGAGCTGAGATCAAGAGTTGGAGGCTTAACCGACTGAGCCACCTGGGCGCTCCTACTCTTGCATATTTTAATGGTTATTATTCAATACTTTTTGTCCTGTTTGTCCTATTACTTTTCTAGATTCTAGTTTAAAAATATCCTTAAACTGAAGAGATTTTATATGAACAACATATAGCTTAAGATATTTACCATCAAGAAGCTTTTCAAAATGAGAAAAATGGCTTTTAGAATTTTAAAAAGTAGAGAAATAAAGAGATAGTAGACATATGTATATATAAACTTCTAGTAGTTCCTTATCTGGTATTTCTATCTGGAAAACATAGAAATTTGAAAGCAACTCCAATCTAACACCTCCCCTAAAAAAAAAGGGATTCTAAATACAGAAAAGACATATCCCAAAGCTTATAAACTCCATCTCTTGGGGCTTTAGGGTTGCATGCCTTTTAAACCTTCAGTTTATTTATTCTTACTTCCTATTCAACTCTGCGAAGCTTGGCTTCCTTGTTTTCTAGTTGGAAGCGGACATAAAGCAACAAATGTTTTTTTTTGTTTTGTTTTGTTTTGTAAAGCAGCAAATTAGTAGAAGTAAAGAGCTACTAGAGAAAGACACAATGACAGCAGGAAGTAACAGCTGACACTATGACAGTAAGGGAGAAGATTCAGTAAAGCTATAAAAAGTAGCCACAAACACAAACACCAAGAGCACAATCCTACTTGGAAAAGATGCCCCTAAGGGCATTACTGTATTAGAGCTCAGTTTAATACTTCCACCCCTCCAAAGCTAATCTCTCCATCTGTCCTCTGGAACCTCTCTCCTCCCATTTCCTCTGGAATGTTATTCCATGAATCATCTGTTCTTCCCTACTACATCTTGACCCCTTTTCTTGCCTAAGGACTCCTTCCTCTCAGCAGAGAAATATTCTCAAATCTCTCCCAAATAACACACACACAAAAGCCCTTCTTTTACCTGAAACTCTCCTCTAGTTACTTTTTTCTCCTTTCCTTCAGAGACAACGTTTTGGAAAGGGCAATCTCTGCTTGCTTCCTCCCCTTCCTCACCATTCATTTATCTTTTAACCTTCTGCAACAGAATGGTCTTCTGACCACCAACTGTACCATAGCTGCTCTCTTATAGGTCACTAGCGCCCTAACTACCAGGGTAACTGACTGCCTACTCTTTCTACTCTGTTGACCTCTCCAAGATATATGATCCAACAGTGACCACTTCCTTCCTGAAACTCCCTTTTTGCTTAGAGTCTGTGAAGCCATACTCACTTGAATTCTTCAGTTCTGGGATGTCAATGAAATGTACGCAAAAAAAAAAAAAGGTGGTGGGGGGAGGAGACTCATGATGAAACAGGTTTGGGAAATGTGGTACTAAGTTAAACAAGTTTCCTTACTACAGGATTTCTCAGATTTCTCATATCAATACCAGAGTTCATTGTGACTGTACAAGATGGGGTTTTGCAGTGTCTCCCAAACTTACTTGACTCTAGAACACTTCTCTCCCTTTTAAAGAACCATCTTATTGGGGCGCCTGGGTGGCTCAGTCGGTTAAGCGTCCGGCTTGGGCTCAGGTCATGATCTCACAGTTCATGGGTTCGAGCCCCGCGTCAGGCTCTGTGCTGACAGCTCAGAGCCTGGAGCCTGTTTCAGATTCTGTGTCTCCTTCTCTCTGTGACCCTCCCCCGTTCATGCTCTGTCTCTCTCTGTCTCAAAAATAAATAAACATTAAAAAAAAAAAAAAAAAGAACCATCTTATATGACAAATTAATTGAGGAACATAATTTGAGTAACATTGCTCAAATTATTGTTCTTTTTATTGATGTTCTTTTCAGTCTTATCTGTAAGATCTTCTTCCTCCACTAGCCTCTCAAATGTCCAAGGTCCTCAAAAGTCCACTTTTAGTGCTTCACTCATTCCATACCTTAGTCACCTCTCAGTCGTCCACTTGTCTCCACCGTATATATTCATCATCATATCATATTCTCAATAAGTGACTGCCACTTACTAACTGTGTAACCTTGGATCTTGGTTTCCTAATCTATAAAATGAGAATAACGATGCCTATGCATAAGGATTAAATGACATAATATATATAATGCATTTACCACAGATATTTACACATCTACAAAATATATACACATTTAAGCAAAAGTTTAATAAGTGGTCACAAATATTTTCTCTGTCCCCAGCCTAGATCTTCTTGATGAGCAGCAAATATATCTATCCAGCTTAGGAATTTCCCTTGGTTGTTTCATATATACCTCCAATTCAAGATGCTCACTTCTCATCTTATCATCTAAATGGCTCCTGTACTCTCCAGCTGGGTGAATAGCACTACTCTCTACCCAGCTGCCCAAACCTGAAACACTGAAGCAATACTCATTCACATTCATACACATTCTCTCTGCCCACCAATTTAGTAACTAAATATATCTGACTTCCCTCCAATACATTTTCAGATAGCTATCTTTCTAAAGTGCAAAATCTGATCACATCACCCCTCTGTTTAAAATTCCTCAATATTTCCTCAAGGTTTTCAGGATAAAATTCAACCTCCTAACATATCATGTAAGGCTCCTAATGATCTGGCCTCTTATGTCTCATCTCCCTCTATGTCCAATCCTAACATATACTCTCCACTCCTGTCAACTCAAATCACGTGTATTTCTACAAATGGTCATTACTGTCTTGTCTTTGCACATCGTATTCTTCTGTTCATAAAGTCAATTCAACCACACTCCTACCCACTTTACTGCTGGTTAATTCCAAATGGTCTTTTTCATGAATTTAATTATATGTTATTTCATTCCCAGCCTTTAAATTTTCTCTATAACAAATGTAAAACACAGCCTATAAATGTAAATATTCATTCTCAACCTATTTAATACTATAAAATACAAGCAGTACATTCAACCTGGTTAGGTAAAATTATCAGCCCCAGAACCATCTTATTTTAGTAATTAGGAAGGCTATAATTAAGATTAACATTCCTTTGCTGACATATGTTTACTACATATTTTTAATATTCCAGATACTAAGGAGGTCACAAAAATGAACAAGAAAATCTCTTGACCTCAGTCTAATGAGGGAGGCTGACCCTTAACCAAATAACCCCAATATAATTCTATAAAGATGTATATGTGTATAAAATTGTTAAGAGAAAACAAAGAAATGACTAACTCGGGTGCTGTGATTTCAAAATAATATAATAAGAACATATTCCAAATAAATGTTCTCCCCCTCTGTGAAAACTCACCCAATAAATACCAAGATAAATTCTAGCTTTATCACTAGGGTCACCATGTGTCCCCATTTGTATATCTTCATTAACAGCTATTGCACAGTGAAATAATTACTAGCATCCCTTTCATTCTCATTATTTGGTAATAAATTATAAGTTTGGACAATAAATTGTAAGTTCACCTTATTTATCATCCACTTCCTGTTCCCCTAAAAACAACTTCAATAATTTGTTCTTTTCACTCTGAAGGCTATATCTATCATTTAACATCTTTAGGAGGGGAAAGTATCTAATTTTAACTACTCTGTCTCTGAGATGGATCAGCTCAAAATATTTTTCAGTTTTACTACCTCTTTCTCCTTCCCTCCCCTTCATATTTGCTGGGAAAGAAGACTGTCTTTTTTAGCCTAGAAAAAAAAAAAAAAAAAAAGTAAGTGGTAGAGGCATCTAGGAGAGCCAGGAAACAATAGACAAAATCTATGTTAATTTACAGGGCAAATACTTAAAAAGTATATATGTATATATATATTTAATATACATTTATTTTAAATATATATTTAAAATACATTTATACATTACTTTTAAATATACATTTATTTATTTATTTATTTTGAGAGACAGTGTACCAGCAGGCTTGAGCAGAGGAGGGGCAGAGAGAGAGAATCCCAAGCAGGCTCCATGTCAGTGCAGAGCCCAACTCAGGGCACAATCCCAGAACCCTGGGATCATGACCTGACCTGAACGGAAATCAAGAGTTGGACTTTTTTAACTTACTAAGCCACCCAGGCGCCCCATACATGGTGATACTTTTTGAGAATGTCTCTCAAGGTAAAAATATTCAATTTAAATATATGAAATAATAAACTAATGAAAGTTTCTTTTTTTAACCAACAAAACAGAATGTATATTTTTAAATGAATATTCTCTTCAAATAGTCATCTTGAGAGGTTCTATGATTTCTCACTACTTGAAACATTTTGGGAATATCTGCTTGGAAACTGTGTTTAAGCCAGTTCTGGATTCACAGAAATTTATCTTGTACACAAGGCTTTTTTTTTTTTTTTTTTAACTCTAAACTCACAACCCTGAGATCAAGACCTGAGCTGAGATCAAGAATCCGACGCTTAACTGACTGAGCCATCCAGGTGCCCCTATTTTCATTTCCTTTACTTCTTTTACTGAAATTATTAATTTTGTGAATTAGGTTCTATGACTTAGGGCCCCTTCCCTGTTCTTATCTCTCTGCCAAAACCCTTAGACAAGTTTTTAGATGTGGTTTCTGCCCCAAGATTATGCACCATCCACATCCACCAAAGTCCCACAGCTTTGAAAGCAGGGACAAATTATTTCAGACATTCTTGTACCCATAGGGCCTGAAATATAAAAGACACTCGATTAAGAAGTTTTGGTTTGGTTAATTACTAATCATCAGACATGGATACAAATTTTTCTGGCTATTGCCAATAATCAAATTTACCTTCAAAGGAAGATTTGCTTCCTTGGAGATATTTAGAAGAGCTAAGGGCAAAGCCAAGAACAGCAGCTCCAAAGATGCTAAGCAAATGTTGCATCTTTTGCACAAGTATGTTATCTAATTTCTTTAGGGACTAGACAACAGTGTTTCAAATATACAAGCTCTGTTATGTCTGTCAAAAGAACTAGTCTTACTATCCTATATCCTAGAACTCCTTAACTAATTGAAATAAAGAAAACACTAAGGTCCAAAACCCAAATTGGCTATTTTTCATCAACATCTGGCCTTAAACACTTTGTTACTTTTAAAAACTCTCTGATTATCTCCAAGACCGCCAATCAATCAAGAGTCAAAATGCACCAATCCTTACAAAATCTTAATCATGTTTCAATCCTTTTCCAAAGGTTTTCATTGAGTTTCTCTAAGCCTCTCTTAGTTATAGAAGATTATTAAAAACTATATTCTTCATTACTGTAAAAATGGCTTGAGTTTAAGTTTCAATACAATTTCTCTTACAGGAAATCATAAAAATCTCTTAAATCTCTGTAACTAGGAAAATAAATGTCTATGTATATCTCCAGTTATCCATACCTGTCCTCTTTTTACTAGCAAACAGTATTTCCAGGTATCATGGCAATATCTGTATAGCTATAAAGATATCAAAATCAAGTTTCCATTAGGCCTAGTTCCATAACCACAGTAAGATTAAAAAAAAAAAAAAACATAAAATAAGACTCAGAAGCTGAATTTAATTAACTGTAAATGGATAAATCAGCCAATCATAAATGAATGAGTCTCAAAGGACAGCAGGAAAAAAATAATCACAGATAAGAGAGACTGAGAGATATTTAAAGTTTTAGAAGTATAAGCTAATTATAACTCATATATTATAAACGTCACACCTTAAATTCCCATGGTCACATAGCAGTCATACTTAACCATTCTTACTATTAAGACTTTCTGGAACCAGGTCCCTGTACACTCAGATTCCTAAGAATTCCCAAATATGAATTAAATTCTATGGGAAAGTTGCCAGTGTCTGTTATTACTAATGCTCATACTGAGCAAAGAAACACCACCCTGTTACTAATGTACTACATCACTATATGAGTCACCTTAAAACAAGATTTTCCTCCTTTGTTTAAAAACAAGACAACCCTATACCAAGCAACAAGTGATAAGGTACAAGTTTAGACAACTTTACATTCAGTAGAAAACACTTGGATAACACTTGAAAAAAAGCACACTACTGCTCTTAAGAGTTTTACTGTCTATCACTCTTAAGCTTATTTTAAAATTTTGGATCTTCAAGAAAAACATTCAGAGGCTGCACCCCTGCCCATTGTAACCTGCAAAGTAAATTCTTCTCAGAAAAGGGGGTGTCCTATTTGTCTTCCTATATGGCAATTTCTTAAGCTATATTTATACCTTACCCTATATATGATTCATTATATTTGAGCACTCCAATATGACCCAAGCAACTTAAGTCCTAAGTATTTTAAGCTACAAATGTAAGTACAAAAAAGTACTTTTTGTCAGTGGTACAAGATCTTGTTGGACATATGTGTCAACACTGTAAAACAGATCACCAGTAGCTATTTATGGCTCAGTATAGCTTTAGTTGAAAATGGTTAACATCCTTGATGAATGAGTCCCAGATGAATTTTATCATTAGGGTTTCCTAACCCTAACATCTTGCACTCCACTTAATATCACTTTGTCCTTTGAAAACCTTTACATCATAAATTTGAAAGGAAGCAAAAAAAAAAAAAAAAATTGCATTAAAATAAAAATATTCTTTAAAAATATTCTTCTGTATAGGGGTGCCTGGGTGGCTCAGTCGGTCAAGCATCTGACTTCGGCTCAGGTCATGATCTCTTGGTTTGTGAGTTTGAGCCCCGTGTCAGGCTCTGTGCTGACAGCTCAGAGCCTGGAGCCTGCTTCAGATTCCGTGTCTCCCCCTCTCTCTGCCCCTCCCCTGCTCATGCTCTGTTTCTCTCTGTCTCTCAATAATAAAATGTTAAAAAATAATAATAAAATAAAAATATTCCTCTGTATAAATGATACACTTCAAAATTTAAACAATAAAAATAAAGGGGCGCCTGGGTGGCTCAGTCGGTTAAGCGTCCGACTTCGGCTCAGGTTGTGATCTCGCGGTCTGTGAGTTCAAGCCCCGCGTCGGGCTCTGTGCTGACAGCTCAGAGCCTGGAGCCTGTTTCAGATTCTGTGTCTCCCTCTCTCTGACCCTCCCCCATTCATGCTCTGTCTCTCTCTGTCTCTGTCTCAAAAATAAATAAACGTTAAAAAAAAAATAAATTAAAAAAATATATATATAAAAGAAAATTAGCATATTTTCTTCAGATCATATTAACTTTGGCCAATATATTTGGAGGCAGTTATGTTAGAATTTTCCCTTGATATACAATTGATAATCTTTGTCCTAATCCCTCAACAGTGACATTATCACTTTGTCTAAGTTTTGGCTAGTGTGACAGAAAAAAACCCATCTTTGGTCCATATTGCACATCAGGAGTCTAGATGAGCCCTAGACAACTTAAATTTCATCATCCTCACACATCATGTGCTATACCTATGGTAAAAATAACAGCTACCATTATGGGAGACTTAAAAGGCCCAGGTTCTGTGACAAGTACCTCATAATAACTCTGGAGTTGCAACAATTGTGCATTTCATTTATGCTAATTTGATTACATGTGCTTGGAAGAGAGTAAATACGAATGAAAATATAAGTTATCCTACAGTGCACATGATTTTACCTGCAATTACATTCAACAAGTGCATGTAACAAAGTGAGCATGAGATGAAAGAAACCACATCCCCTCAGACAGTCTCAGTTACAAAGTTTTATGCCCAAAACCATATATATTGTTCTTTATGGGTGGTTTAAGAGATATTTTTCAGGGATAATTTTGACTATAATTTGATTTTTGCCTTATATGCTAACTTTAGAACTCTGGAGGATAGGACTTCCTCTGTGTCTGTGATAGGACTTCACTGTGTCTCATGGGTTTTCATAAAGACTCTGTGAGGTAGGTACAACTATTAACCCTGTTTTACAAAAGAATTAACAGGCAGAGAGATCATGCAACTTGCTTGGCAGAGGTAAGATTCCAACTTGGGTTTTTCTGATTCCAAAGCCTCTGCACTCAACTACTATGCTCTATTGCAATATGCCCATTTTCCAGATGGGAAATGAGAAGTTCAGAAAGATTAAGCAAACTTGTCCAGTATTGCTCTGCCAGTAAGTCTTTATACCAGTACTTAAACTCAAGTTTTCTCATTTCAAGTTCAACACTCTTTCCACATTACAAAAAGATGCTTCTTTTCCACCAAGTTATCCTAGAAACCTAATAAAATAACTAACTGATGTAAGTCAGGAGTGAGTAGTAAATGGGGGAAAAAAAATACTGTTATAAAGTATTCACAAACTGGTGGCCCACAAGATAAATCTGGGGCCACAGATAAGCTCTCTTTAGCCCTCAGGATACATTCCTTTAAATCTTCATTAGTTGTGGGGCGCCTGGGTGGCTCAGTCAGTAAAGCGTCTGACTTCGGCCCAGGTCATGATCTCACGGTTCGTGAGTTTGAACTCCACTTTGGGCTCTGTGCTGACAGCTCAGAGCCTGGAGCTTGCTTTGAATTCTGTGTCTCACTGTCTCTCTCTGCCCCTCCCTCACCTACACTCTATCTATCTCTGTCTCAAAAATAATCATTAAAAAAAAATTAAACTTCATTAGTTGTTATGATAGACAAAGTCTGAAACAGCTGTTGCAAATATCCTTCTCCCTTCCTGCCACTCAATGATTAAGCTGGAAAGTCACATACTTGCCTTCCCAGGCTCTCTTGCACCTAGGTAATCATGTAACCTAGTTTTGGCCAGAGACTAAAAGAGAAGTCGGCTAGGAATGGGGGGTTTGTTTGAGAGAAAATTTGTACTTTCCTAATCAATCAATCAATCAATCAATCAGCGAAATGCTGGCAGTGTACCGTTTTACCTCTTCTTGCATCAAACATGGATGTACTGCCTGGGCTGCCTGGAGCTACAACAGATACTTTTTTAATGTGCATTAAGATGGGAATCAGTATACTATTAATGGCAGAACATAAAGTTATAAAGGACTTGGATCCTTATGACATTGTTCAGCTACTGAGTAGTCCTGGACTATCTATCTTGGACTTTCTGTTACATAAACCAAAAATATTCTTATGATTTAAACTTGGTCTTTTGTTACTTGCAGCCAAAATCATTTCCAGCCAATTCAGTTGCCAACATTTAAAAATCAGGAGATTTCACATAACAATCTGCATTACTAGTATTTCTTGAACTAGAAGACTTTTCTGGAAACACTGTATCTACACTCTCACTTTGTTACAACTGCCAGCCCCTGATAATAGAGCTCTTAGTCTCCAAATTATCACAGGCCCCATTTGGCCAGTTTCACTAATTTTGTTCATCTGCCTAATCCCACTGCCATATTTAAATATGTGACCTTCTATATTACATTTCAATGTATGTCTAGCCTAGAACCCAGGTGGCCACTTGAATGCCTAGCATTCTAGAAAACCTCCAATCAATTCCTACCTAAGACAAAGTGTAGGGTTTTTAGTATAGCAAAAACTCTCCTAAAACTGCTCAAGAAAGGAGTTATTCTAAACTTTATTCCTGAGGCCAAACTCTGGAAACTAACAGTGAAAGAGTCAGAGTAGTCAATTTTCCAGTTCTGAAATTCTGTGAAACCCTAGGAGGCAATATTTATAAATAAACACTAAGATTTTGACAGTAATCAAAGGTTTCAAGAAACTTCCTGCATTTCCCCCATAGAAGTAGCAAAGAAATATAAAAATTATTGTATCCAAGATCCCCAAAACAAGAAATTTGGGTTGTGATTTTGTAGTCTTAGCAAGGTAAGCTTACACCACTACTGCACATTACTGGTAAAAGGTTTAAGGTTCTGATAGCCAAAGCTATTAAGCCAGAATTTCACAAAAATCTCATTAGTCACAGGTGGGGGATGATGTTGTGGGCTCTTTCAAGATGGCTGTCATTTAGAATTGCTAAATAATGTAGACTTTCACTAGAAGCAGTTCCAAGAAATGACACACATCTCAACTACCAGAAGACTATTTCTCGTGAATTCCTTGGAAAATAATATAAACGAAGGGCTGAATTATCTTAAATATCACCCATTTGTGCCCACTGAACATTATATTTGGACATACACTCAGTGCAAAAGTTCACCCTATCTTTATCTGAAGAGAATTTTAATAGCTGTAATGGTAGTTGTAGGTAACCACAAACTACAGTTCTCACCATCTTCAAATATACTTCAATTACACATTACTTCATTACCATTACAAAGATGGCTGTGTCCATTTTAATCCAGGGTATACAACTTCTCATAAAGTAACACATCTGAGAATACAACATACTGGACACAATTCAGTAAAGACCCAAATATATCACCTAAAATAAATATGCTTTGGTAGCCAAGCTATCATAATCTCTTAAAATTAAGTATGTATGTAATACTGTGCAAAAAGCAAAGAATTAAATCTACTTAACAACAGTAATCACGAGCAGTTACTGAACACTCATTATGCTATAATGCTAAACACTGTGCTAAGCAGTCATTCAGTTATTTCGTGAAAGCCAACAGTAATTCTATAAGACAAGGAAGCGAAGCTTAGAAAGGTGATTTGCCCAAAGTCAGTACTTAGTAAGTGGGAGAGCTGGGATTTTAACTTCAGAATCTGAGTCCAGAACCTAAAGCCAATCTAATCACTATACTATAATGCAGCCTACTTCCTTGAGAACAAGTTCTTAAGACATAAAATAATTATTAAATTAGCCAGAGAGGGAAACTGTCCTTTTGGATCCGGATGTGGCAGGGAGAAAAGTATACTGAATGAGGGCCAGTGTATAAAATACTTTTTCTTCAGAGGAATATAATCAAGAAAGGTTTAGCAGCATTAAAAAAATAAAACAAAACAAAAAAAAACTCATTATTTCAATATCACTGTCACATTACCTAATAATCTTAAAAAAAATTCTGCTCTCTACTTCCAAAATTATATTTCAGAAAGTCAGTAACAAATCAAGTACAGTAGGTAAAAAGCAAAATGAGGAAAGAGAACTTTCTAACTTTAGGGAGGGGTTAAGAAATAACTATCTCATAAGGCATTTTCTCTACTATTGACCCATACATTTTCCAAGAACATTTGTGTGTGTTCAAATATTTTCCAAAGGCAACTGTCCGTTTCAATAATTTTTCCTTCCTCTTTGAATGCAGGACCATATATGATCTAATTCTATATAAGGTTTCACTTTGGAATCCACACAACTATTGCAGAAAAGAGAATCACTAATTAGAGAATTTCTAATTAGAGAATCACTATCATGGTTACTTCCGAAATGTGAGCCACAAATAAAATACAGAATAAAAAAGTACAAAATGAAATGGGACATTTCAGTATATCAGCAGATGAAGAGAATAAAACACAGAATCTCAATCATCTAATTTTCTAGATCACATACTTAAGATAAGGCAAGTTGTTTTAAAAAGGGTAGACTACTAGTAGCTTAAATGACAAAGTCTTGTGCACAGTACACTTAAATGTTTTGCAAATGAGTGCAATCCAATAAAGTGAAAAAAAAAATCTATGAGAAAAAGAAAGAAAAAGGCTGGGACCTGTAAAACACAGTCTTCCTCTGAGTGCCTTGAATCACCTGAAAGGACAGCTGGAAGCAAAGGAAAGACTAATTTGGTGAGCGATATCTCTATTTCTAACTTTTGGCAGACTGGCATTCTAAACAAGCTCACCCAGTACAGAGGTTCAAATCAACCTTGTGCCTTTAATGATTTTCATTTTGTGCCATAACTACAGTCTTCTATAAGACATTTTTCAGAAACAAAATAAGACTTTATGGTTTAATTAATAAAACTCTCTTAATTTTTAAAATCTTTTGGATTAAAGCTCCATAAAACAGTGCTTAAATGGAAATCTCCTAAGAATATCTTCTTTCTCCTAAAAGCCCTATATTTAATTTTCAAGATTCTATACCCTGCAAAAATGTTTTGTAAGCAAGTGGAGGAGTTCCTGGATTTTTCGGCCACATCTTGTCTAACCAGACTTCCTTTACAGTCAGTATAGTTTCCTTTGAAGTTTAATTGAAAACCACAGAATCAGCATAAAAAATGCTCACAGTTGAAAAGTTGCAGCTTATATAAGATAGATCAAGAAGAAGAATCAAAATACTGTGCTCATAGAAAACTTAGTGCAATTTTTTAAAGTACTCTCTCAAGGAAGAAATAGGTTGTCTTATTTTCTAACAGGGTTCAATAATAAAAACTATAATCAAAATGCAGCCAAAGCCTGAACCAAAGACCTCTTGTTATATCACCATTCAGTTGCTTTAGAAATACATCTTCTAAAAGCTGCATTCAATTTCAACTCCCAACTGTTTGGTATAGCTGAATTAGACAGATCATTCTTCTCACCTATTGTTTCTTTGTACAAAGATATATTTAAACCCATGAATACATTCAGTGTCCTCAGATTCTGCATATTTAAAAAATATCTGTAAATTTCTGTTCTACTTTGCCACATGATTTATAGCCTCAATCATTAAAAACACCAACACAGCCTATTATTTGACTATCCAAACTACGATGACCACTTCCAATGATCCATCCTACCATATAGCAGAACATCTAATAAATTCATATGCTGCTAAGCATGGCCTAGTAAATTGATAAGCTCTCAAGGGAAGGAGAGTTTTAAAGATTACAGTTGCTGGGGCGCCTGGGTGGCGCAGTCGGTTAAGCGTCCGACTTCAGCCAGGTCACGATCTCGCGGTCCGTGAGTTCGAGCCCCGCGTCAGGCTCTGGGCTGATGGCTCGGAGCCTGGAGCCTGTTTCCGATTCTGTGTCTCCCTCTCTCTCTGCCCCTCCCCCGTTCATGCTCTGTCTCTCTCTGTCCCAAAAATAAAAATAAAAAAAAACGTTGAAAAAAAAAAAAAAAGATTACAGTTGCATTAATGATTCTGTATGGTGCTCCAGGGTCATTACAAAATCACACACAACATACTCTGCCGGGAGACTGGCAACTAGAGCAGAGACTCCCTGATTTAAAAAATAAAGCTATTGCTAAGTAAAAAATAATTAAACAGAAAGAAAAAAGATATAGAGAAACTAACCCCTGAAACGGGCTATTTGTTTGAATTCTATTGTCATAAAGAAAGTATCTTCTCCACTAAATGTGTACTCTAATGAAAGATTGCTTAATAAACAAATAGCCATCCTAAATCACCATCATCGTAAAAACAACTAATACTCCATGAATGTATGCTTATTTGGTGCCAGACATGGTACTAAGGCATTCTCTCATTTAATGCTTATTTCTCTGAAAGAAGTACTATTATTACTCCTATTTTACAGATGGGCAAACTGAAGCATAGAACACTGAAGTGACTTATTTATTAAGTCTAGTAAATTGTAAAGTCAGGATTCAGATTCAGGCAGATATTTTCCAGACCCTACACTATTAACCACTACAGTGGACTGCTTCATGTTGCTATAGGTATTTTTGAAGCTTAAGAAGAGAGAAATGAAAATACTATTAGGGCTTCCCCATCACATGGTATATATTAGAATCATAGATACTATTTTTACTCTAAACCACAATCTCTTTCTCAAACCCCAAAGAATCAATGAACTTCCTTAACAGATTAAGATGCGTCATGAGATGCTAACATGTGGTTTACTTTAATTTTGCTTGAGACATGCTAAGTATCATAACTGTGAAAAAAAAAGGGCTCTCCCAAGTTGTTGCTGTTTCTATAAAAATGTCTGAAGTAATAATCGGAAAATCATTGCTCCAATGAGCACGTTGCACAAAGACGTCTTTCCTTAAACTTCAATAAATATAATTTCATATATCCCCCTATCTGTCTGAAGCAGTGAAAAAGAAGTTGTTATATTTTTCTTTCACTAGGGGAAGGTATGGAGTTGGGAGAGGAAGAGTAGGTAAGAGGCAAGGTAACACTCAGAAATACACATTTTCCAAAGATAAAAGAAGCTTGATTATCAGGCTACCATGCCTTAGACAGCAATATCTCACAATAACCACCCTGTAGGAAAATAAAAAAACAAAAACAAAAAAACTTGCTTCTAATTATGAATGGAACTGGAAGGGATTAATATTTAGAAGTAAATAACATATCTTTCATTTTCTTAGTCGCAAAGATCTTTTGTTCCTCCATCTTTTCCAATTACTGTTTCACATTCCCTATCCATTATTCCTTTTGGAAGTGGTATCTTCTTCCTTGTACACACTTGGTTTTGCCTCTCCCATTGCCCTCACTATACTACTTTTTTTGGTTATGCTGCCTTCCCCCACTAGACCTGAAAATTCTAAGACAAAGATAATGCTTTATATCATTCCACAGTGCCTGAGAAGGCTCTCAAATGAGTTTATCAACTACCAAGAAAGGCATAAGCAGGAAAATGACACAAGTCACAGCGATCCAAACTAACACAGGGCAAACATGAAAAAAATGACTTTAAAAAAAGGGAGGGGGGAAGAAATCAAACAGCACCTGGGAAGAGAGACTAACTCTAATATCCAGAAGATAATTTAGTCTAGTAGTTTGTTTCTGAGTATGATAAGCAAAGTTTAAATCCCAGCTCTGCCACTCCATGCTGGGGGAATCTAGACATCTCTCTGAAAATCAGTTTATCTGTAAAATAGAAACGATAATGGTACTCCTTCGAATGGTTGTTGTGATGCCTGTTTAGCACTGAACCTAGTTTCTACAGCACAGCAGACACTTGAAACATGGTAGCTATTAGGACAGTTATACTTGCCCCTAATCACAAACTTTAACAAACTCGCTTTACAGGAAAGTCAAGAGAACAGACATACTGTATGAAAGGTAAAAGTAACAGCACAGATGTTATAGTTCAGAAGAAATTATGTTTACTTCTCCAGCCCTATTTTCTGCACTTTGCAAGACATCAGCACTGTACTGCTTGTGGTTCCCAGCGTACATCTGCCATTTCTACTCTTGTGCTTTAAGTTCATGCTTGAGAATGCTTCCCTCCCTCCTGCTACTCACCCCTAACCCTCTGTCTGCTAAGCCAACTCCCACTCACTATTGAAGCCTCAACTAAGAAACCCTTGGTGGCCTTCTTTCTCCTCCTCAAGGCTTATATCATCTATGATTACTACACTATTTACTTAATACCAATCTCTCTACTTATACTCTAAAAGCTTCCTGAAGCCAGGGACTAACGGGTTGCTGGATCCTTGACACTGGCATGAATGAGTAAATAGATAACTCTGGAACTGAGTATAGCCCAGGGTACAAAAAGGTACTAAATTACCTTTAAAAAAAAAATTAAATTAAACAGCTTCATGAAAACTAGGCTGGAACACAGTACGCTACTTCTCCCCCATTTGTTTCTAAGCATATCCTCTCTTATTCAGCAAGTGAAATATTTCCCGTCTTTCAGGAAATCTAGGGAACCATGGGACCTCTCACTACATTTCAGAGCCAAGATCACCTCACAGGACTTTCTCTTGACAAACAGGAAAATGAAGGGCACTGTGAACAGCAGCTGTGCTGCTCAGCTGGACAAGAAAATGGAGGGCAGTTTGTAAAAGAATCTGAAAAGGACTCAGAGCTAAGAACCAGAGGAAGAGAATGGATGGGGTTACTTGAGCAAAATAGCACTCATTAAATATTTGCTGATTAACAAGCTTCCTTAGGTCTCTCCCATGTATACTTGAGCTCTGGCATATTTCAGATTGGATAAAGGGTCTTATCAATAATCACACTATTATTATTATTATTATTATTATTAGAAATAGTTCCTTTACTATAGCTAAGATTTTTGAATGAATGAGCAAATAGGTGAAAAAAAAATGGACACGTGAATGCCTACGATGGGCCAGGCAATGTGTAGCCAGCAAAACAGCAGGCATTTAATGGAAAAACAGTAAAGCTGTTTTTCCTAGCTGCTGGTACTAGGAATGATATTTAATGGTGCTATATAGGAAGCAGTATGGGCTCTGCATGGTACCTTTTTCAGACTGCACATAATTTAGAATCTGTTCCCTCTCACTTAAAGCCAGATAGAAAGGACAAGAAACCTGAAGATGCCTTCCGATTACCAAAGGCATGCTCTTGCTCTGGACTTCACAAGGCACCTGACTCAAAATTTTTAAATCTAAGCTAGTTTAAGTTTATTGTCTGTCCATCCAACTCTTAATGAATACTAAGTAGTATGTGTTAAACTAAACTCCTGTGGGAATAGCAATGGAACACATTCTAGCTTATACTCCAATTTAGTATTTCCCATAGGTAGAATTATACACCATTAGAAAAAGAAGTGATTGGGGAACATCTGAGTGGCTCAGTTGGTTAAGTGTCCGACACTTGATTTTGGCTCAGTTCATGATCTCACAGTTCGTGAGGGGCTCTGCGCTGTCAACACTTGGGATTCTCTCTCTCCCTTGCTCTCTGCCCCCTGCCCTGCTCGTGCTCTCTCTCAAAATAAATAAACATTAAAAAAAAAAAAGAAAAGAAAAAAAGGTGATTGTTTCATGAAATGCACTGAGACAAGTTGTTATCTATTTGGGACAAAATAAGTTTAATATTTACCTCATACCATGTAGTAAAATTAATTTCAGGTGATAAAAGTTAAACATAAAAATAAACTATTAAAAAACTTAAGAAATACAGGTGAATATTTCTCTAATGATGGAAAATTGAACTAAGCAGAAAAACAATGGAAAAACATATACACATAGACTTTAGATTGATGGCATTAAAATTTTTTAAATGTCTACACATCGAAATGAATAAAACAAAGTGGCAAATGAAAAACCAAGGCAAACGTCCACCATAACAGAAAAAGGTTAATATTCTTAGTGTATAAAAAATATTTACAAATCAGGAGAGCTCCGCTGGCTCAGTCGGTACAGCATGCAACTCTTGATCTTGGTGTCATGAGTTCAAGCCCTACATTGGGTGTAGAGATTACTTTAAAATTCTTTACAAATCAATATGGCAAAAATAACTATCCATGGAGAAAGCTGGGCTAATCGCATGAGTGACTTACCAAACAGGGAATATAAAATATATAATAGCAAATATTTGAAAAAAAAATGTTTAACCTCTGAAAAAAATGTAAGCAATAAAACAGCAGAGGTTAAGAGGAAAATGTCTGGGGTCAGACATCAGGCCTATCACTCATTTTACTTGGGCAACTCATTTTACTTCTCTGAGCATCAATTTTCCTTGTAAAATAGGGATAATAATATCTAAACCACAGGAGTGATGTAAAAATTAAGTAACAATGCATGTAAAGTACTCAGCATAGTGCCTGGTACAGAGTAAGTGTTCAATAAACAACAGCACTTATTATAATAAAGAAAATGGATGATGATGATGATGATACTCAGGGCTAACGAGGGAACAGCAGAGCCAACATTTTATGCACCTGACCTCTGGTATATTTCACAGTTTGTCTACAAAGTTTGATTCAGCCTTTCTAGAGGACAATTTAGCAATATGTACCCAAAGTCTTAAAAGGCTTCTGGAAACAGAAATGCTTAAAAACAATGGAAGAACTTAAAATGGAAAAGACTGCTGAATAATACTACATCCATCGAGTCATCCATCTGCTGATCCACATGTCCAATATTTTTGACCCTAATGATACAAAATTATGAAAACAGACCTAGTCCCTGGCTTAAAGGTTAGTTGGGGAGATAAGCAGTCAAACAATCAAGTATGTTAAGGAGACAAGAGCCACGATGGGTAAGTATAAGGTACTACGGTGCGCATAGAAGGAGCACCTACCATAGTCTGGGAGTGGAGCCAGGGAAGCTTCCCAGAAGAAGTGACATTTAAGCTGGGACCTGAAGGATGAGTAGGAATTAGTCAGGTAAAGAGATGAAGAAAAAGTGTTCCAGGGAAAGGAAACAGCATGTGCAAAAGCCTAGAGATCAAAGGGAGCATGGCATGTCAGCTTGACTGAGCAGTGTGCAAGGCAGGAACTTGGGAAGATACAGGGCTGAAGAGGTAAAGCAAGGTTAGCTCATTAGAAGTCTTGCTAGCAAAACTCTGGAGTGTAGACTTTATTCTAAGGGCAATACAAACAATTCCAAGCAAATAGTGCTAATAAATGAAGAGTTAATATTCATAATATATTAAGAGGGTACACAGGCTGAAAAGAATGACCAAATAGCTCATATAATGGAAATAAGGGATTATAGTGAAGGTTGTACAACTCTGTAACTTTACTAAAAATCACTGAATTATAAAATTATTAAAACGGGTCTATTTTAGGCTTTGGAGACGATAGCTCAATAAAACTATCTTTTTTTTTTTTAATTTTTTTTAACGTTTATTTATTTTTGAGACAGAGAGAGACAGAGCATGAATGGGGGAGGGTCAGAGAGAGGGAGACACAGAATCTGAAACAGGCTCCAGGCTCTGAGCTGTCAGCACAGAGCCCGACGCGGGGCTCGCACTCACGGACCGCGAGATCATGACCTGAGCCGAAGTCGGCCGCTCAACCGACTGAGCCACCCAGGCACCCCGAAAACTATCTTTTAAAAAACTATCTTTTAAAAAAGTTAAAGAAACGCCTAATAAAGATTTGAAAAATACTCAACCTGTCTAGTAATAAGATATACATAAAACCAACGAGCTACTATTCATTATCTTTGAAAATTACTAATGATTAAATGTGAAATGAGAATATCCAGTGTTAACAAGGTTAGGATAAATGAGTATTCTTACACTATGCTGGTCTGTGATCCAGTAATTCTATTTCTTGAAATTTTAGTAAGGTCCAAAATGCTGTCAAATATTTATGCCCAATGATGTTCACTGCAATGTGATTTAAAGTAGCAATAAAAAAAATTTGGAAAAAATCAGATGTTTACTAATAACGGAATGGATAGAATGAGTTATAATATAACTGCTCAATGCAGCCATTTGAGTGATATGGTACTACATCTATGATTTATTTCAAACTTAAAAAAATATATATATATGAAGTTACATACACAGCAGCATTTCAGCTATGTTATATATATACAGATATAACACATATATAAATAGGTAGATAGATAGAACACATATATTTTATTATCTTTTCTGTGCTTTTCTATATTTTCTAAAATTTCCTACACTGCCCATGTATTATTTCTACAGTGTAAGAAAGTTTCTAAAGCTTTTAAAAATTTAAAGGCATCACTTTTAAGTATTTATACTTCAGATAAATCAATTTCATATTTGCTATGGTTTTATTTTCTCTGGGGAAAGATGCAGTCATATTTGAATATATATAATAAATAAGTAATTTAATAGTATCTTATTTATCAAGTATCATATATGTAAATAAATTTCCTGATTAATTAAAATGTACATTATAAACATCAAAACTTCAGTGAGAATTGGATGGATGTCTATCTAAAAGTACAATTCACTCAATCCTGACTGCTTAAATGAAGAGAAAATAAGATGAAGCTTTATTATGATTATTCAGGGTCATCTTAGAGAGGGATTTGTCCTCACATTAAGTAGTTCATAACTGCCAAATTTTTTCTTATGCCAGCTATTTAGAAATCATCTTCTTCCTCCCTTGCTATAAAACCATCAGCTATCATTTCCCAGAACTATTAGCAGCCTGTCTTTAGCAGCACTTGCCACACTTTCCATTCCTTTTTTGCTGTTGATAATCTTCTAAGAATAAGAAAACTAAATATCCAAGTTTTGGGAATTATGTATAAACTAAGAGATAATAGGCTTCAAATAAGGGTATCACCTAAAAATGATTTGCACAGACCTAGATGATTCTGTTCTAGTTAAGCTTACAATATAAATGAACTGCAAAGAGGAGTTCTTGATTGTATCTTAAGTCTTGATTTCTTTACTATACTGGCAGTCAAGTTCTCAGGATCAGAAACTCATATGCTGTTTCACACCATGGAAAGAAATGTGGACTAGGAGCCAAGGAACTTAGTTCTAGTGCAGGTTCTTACACCAACCAGTTTTGTAACCTTCAGTAAGTCTTTTAACCTTGGTACCTGTCCTGCATAACTTATAAGGCTGCTCTAGACTTAAAGTAGATCACAAACACAAAAACACTCTGAAAAGTATAAAGCACTACACAAAAGTAAAATATTTTTATAGTATTTCATTGTGTTTATATGACCCTGGATCAACATAGGTATCCACTCATAAAATTCATACCAGAAAGAAGGAAAGAGATAATTCTTAAATTGCCTCCTATTAATTAGGAAACATCTATTATCTTAGAAGAACAATACATTCCAAGAGTTGGCATCTCTGATTCCTCCTCCCCTATATCCAGTCAGTTCCCAGGCCCTTTGTGTTTTCTCCATAATCCCTCACATCTGTCCCTTTCTTTCCACTACCAGTTCACATCCCCAGTTTAGGCCTTTTTATCTTACACCTGAGCTACCACAATAGCCTCTAACTGGTTCCACTCATGGCCTTCCTTTGCCTCTCTCAAATCTCTCTGGCAACAGCTGCCAGATCAATTTTCTGAAAACACCACTGTGATTATATCTGCTCAAAACCTCTGAAGACTCTCCATTACCTTCCCCATCAAGTTCAACCTCCTAAGCTCAGGAGTCTCTATGCAGTCCCAGCTTCCTCTTCACTTTTATCTCTTACTACTCTTCCAAAGAAATCCTTCTTCAAACTGGTCTAGTTAAGTCCTTCAGATATGCCTTGTACTTTTCTGCCTGTAAGTGTTGGGAATATAGCTTCTCTCCACCTGGAATACTCTCTACTTCCCAGCTTCTATCCCAGCCTATAAATATTCTACCCATCCTTAAAGGCCTAGTTTGAGATCCACCTACTATGTGTACTTTTCTTTGATTACCAGATGGAAAATTCTAAAGTTAGACAAATCTTCAACAGCTAAGTGACACTGGGCACATTCCTTAATGGCTCTTTGCTTCAGTTTCTTCATCTGTAAGATAGGGATAATAGCAATTTCCTTTGGACATATTGTGAGGAGTAAATGAGTTAATCCACGTAAAGCACTTGGCATGATGCCTGGCACAGACAAAAACCCAAGAGATGTGAGATACTGTTACTTCTACTATTGCCAGTAGTGAATTTATCTTAATCTGAATTCAGACAATACTGGCCATTACAAACCAGCTATTCATATACATGCGGTATCATTTCCCTCGCTCTCCTTTTCTACCCTCTCATCTCACATTTGTTCTTTCTGCCCCCTCCAAGATTACATGATCCTGATAGACAGGGTCAATGTCTTATACATGTTAGTATCTATAACAGCCACACATACCCAGTAGATGATCAATAGATTTTTTTAATCCCCAAAATGAATATTGAAAAGCTGACAGTATTAAAATGTCCTACACCTCCCATAGTGAAAAAGTAAAATGAAATGCTTAAAATTATTAATTAAAAAATCTAAATCTCCAGTCTCACAAAATTAAATCTCTACTTTCATGGTTCTCTAGATTCTTTTTGCTCTCTTTTACTTTTAAAACAAACAACTTAACCTATTCATGCAGCAAGAGATGCAAGAGCAAATATATGCAGGTCAGACAGCAGCCAAATATCGGAATACAAGAACCACAAGACAACTCTGCTGAACACAGCGCTGGATGAAGTGAAATAGGAAGACAATTTAAAGGGAAAGGTAACTGGCTTATCAGTCATACAAACACTATTGAGTGTTACACACACACACATCCCAGGATTCCGAGGGCCATGCATACACAACTGAAATAACCAAGTTACCATGGTAAGTAGACATAGAAATATCAGCTCAACAACTGAGCTTACCACATGATCAATTTAATTACCTATCTCAAAAGTGACTATTACTATACCTCAATATTCTAATAACTAAGTTTTGGCTAATTAAGTCATATCAAGTAGATATGGCCTTATTGTATACTAATCATTCACCTCAAGGAATTTAGTATGATAACTCGATACATGTATGTATATTATTATTATAGCATAAACTGTTTTGAACAATGCCCAGGGGAAATGATGTTACTATAATACTGGTTTATAGTGTATTTATTTGCATGACTCTACTAACTTTCAGTTGCTTTCTCAGCCAAAATCACACCTGGTGACCACTATTCTCAAAGGGTTTACTAGTAAAGAGAAGTAAAATGGTCTGATGGAATGTTAACTTTCCAAAATCTAGCATAAAGTACTACATATAAATAAATTTTACTAAATTTCTATCCTATGATACTTGTCTTCAGAGGACCTTAAAAACGTTTTACCACCTTTGAAGTGCAACTATTCTCAAATCACAAAATCTTAAGAGTTGGAAAAGGCCTTAGAAGTCCCTCACTGCAGGAATTCTTTATACTAACTTCCAGGCAAAAGGTCCTCCATCTTTTCTTTTAATACTTTAAGCAACGGACATTCACTATTTTTGCAAGGCAGTCCACTCCACTGTTACAAGATTCTTCTTCCTTACAATCATTGAAAATCTGCCTCCCTGAACTTCTACCCAAGGATCCTAGTTCTGCTCTCTGCAACAATACAAGTTAACCCCCGAAATATAATCACTTCTAGAATTAGGATATAATTGTCAATTTGGTCACACAAAATTCACAAGAAAGCTCAGGGGAAAAAAAAAAGAAACCACCACTATACAGAACAAAATTTTGAAATTCAGGAAACTATGTTGAAATCACAAGTCACTGTATTTTCAAGATATCAAAGCCCACAGCTCAGTGAACATATAAATATAAAGAATAACCTGATGTTTTACAGTGAAGGGTGGTACAGTGTTTAGTGAATACCTTTTGGCAACTTGAAACTACTAAATCCACCAACACAGTTTTAAAAATTACAATTCTGTAGGAAGTTCAAGATGGCTTTTCCAGTTGCTCATTATTTTCATTCTATTTCCTTCTACAACATTTGCATGTTTTAAAGATCCCATTTCGCCCCACTGATGCAATATTTTATTTTTTAAATAAGCATTTTCAAGAATAAAGCCTAAAAGAGTGGGGTGTAAAGGGATGGAGGTGGGGCTAGGAGCCAAGCCAAAGAAGGGCCCAGCAGGAAAAGGCTGGTTATTGGGTATTTTCCTTCTGGAAGCATGCTTCACTGGCATACGCATCTGAAGCATACAAACACGACCCAAGAACAAGAACGATCATGAGCAATGAGTGCAAGGCATTAATACCTGTAAGATGTAAATGAATTGGCCCTGGTTATCAAACAGCGCCAGATGCTTCAGGACTACTTAGAGAAAAGGTAAGACGTCCAAGAAAGAGACCTCTCTGCTGGAGAGGAGGGAAGAAACCAAGGAGTAACTACCAGCTCAGCAATCCAATGAAGCCCAAACAGTACCAGAGCCCAAGAAAGACAGCAAGTGACTAGAGGGAAGGCACATACCCCGGAGAGCCTGAAGAAGGGGTTGCAGGGTGGGAATACTGAACGAGTCCATGAAATGGGTGTGGGTATAGGGATGTGGTGTGTGTTAGGGGCAACGCAGGAGTCCCATGGTCCTCTCCCTGCAGCAGAGCAACAGAGGGTACAAGGAATGGGGAGGGTGAAAAGCAAGAATGACTCATTCGCGAAAGGAAGTGTTCAAGCCGTAGGAAAGCATGCCACGGGGGTGGGGGTTCGGGGCGAGGACTGTGAGAGCCAGGTGTTCAGAGTGATGGGGGCAAAAACCAACGTCCCGTAGGTCCCGTAGCTCGTCTTAAAGATGGGGGGTGTGGGGGGTTCGCGGCAGCCGAGTGCCAAGGCCTGGGAAGCGGCGCGGCGCGTGCGCAGTGGCGCTCGGCGGGACCCGCTGAGGCAAAGCGGAGCCGCAGTGACAGAAGCGAGCGGAGCGGCCGCCGGGTGGGACTCACCGAGGCGCAGGGGCTGGAGGTGGTGCTGGGGGTAGGCGACCGCTGGACCGTGACCAAAGCCATCTAGGCGCTGCTAGGTTGTTCCGGGCAGGGCATTCTTGTCCTGAGTATGGGGGGCGGGAGGGTGACGGAGCCGGGATGGGGAAAGGGGTGTGGGAGGGGGGTGAGGGGAACGGGGAGGAGGAAGAGGCCGAGGGAACGGCCGCAGGCTCCGCACCCACCACCGGACTCTCGCCGACTGACGCGCCGAACGGGCGGCGGGCGGGCGGGCGGGCGGGCGGTTCGGCAGCAGCGGGGCACAATGAGCGCTCCCAGTGCGCAGGCGCCACCTGTCAGCAACCGCCTCTCCCCTCGGCGCGCGCCGCCGCCTCGCCGTAACCCTTGAGTTGCCGGAAGCCGGCCGGTTGTTTGCTCCTCTGACCGCCGCCCCTTCCTGGGTTTCCTCCTTTGCTCTGGAATCGCGCGGTTTGCCCGCGCCCGGAGGCTGTGAACTGGGATGGGGGGAGGGGCCCCGGTTCTGGGAGCCTTTGGAGTCCCCACTCCCGAGAGACGACCATTTTATGAGGTGGGGGCGCGCAGCTTAACCGATCTTAGAGAAAGGAAACTGAGGTGAAAATCCTGAGGCAAACACGTTGTCTGGTGGGAAAGGGCTCCGCGGGGCTTCAAAGGCTTTCGCTAGGCGGGAGTGAGACTTACTGGACTGGAGACCCTCGTGGCGCGACCAGGAGACGAGTTTATCCCCCTTTGACCCGGCTCTCGGGGGCTTTTTCAAAGCTGTACCACCCTCTATCTCAGAGTCCATGTTTTATGATGCGACTTCATGAAAGAAAGAAAGCTTTTTCATATTATACCCTGAGAAGCTTCATGGTAGGTACCCTCACACTTCCTCTATTACCCTGGCCCCTAAGGACTCACTCATTCATTATTCCTAAGGTGAGAGAGACTGTATGAGCCCGGGAGGCCGAGGAAGCAGGGCTCACAGAGTTATAAGGGTCCAACCTGCTATTTACCTCCCACTTGCTTCCCGCTGGGAAGAAATTCTCTTAAAAAGCATTTGCTCTTTGAGATTTTTTTTTTTTCTCCTTCGGCTCTAGATTTCATTATTTCATAGACAAATGTGAAATGTAGGTTATTAAATATTTTAAAGGAACAATCTAAAAGATAAACCGTCAGCATGGGGCGCTTGGGTGGCTTAGTCGGTTAAGTATCGGACTTGGGCTTGGGTCATGATCTCACAGTTCATGAGTTTCAGCCCCACATAGGGCTCTGTGCTGACAGCTCAGAGCCTGGAGCCTGCTTGGGATTCTGTGTCTCCCTTTCTCTCTGCCCCTCCCCTGCTCTCGCTCTCTCAAAAATGAATAAACGTTAAAAAATTAAAAAAAAAAAAAAACCATTAGCAGACCATAAGCGAAGAAAGTAATGAAAAATCAAGATTTAAAAAGGGGGGAAGTCTCACTATGCAAATATCATTGATTGTTTACACAGAGAAAGAGAGTTGACACAGCTATTTCTCAATTTGAGTGGACGCTCTGGAATATACCACCATATGTATCAAAACTGAGGAAACACACACATTAAGGAGTTTGCAGTTATTAAAGCCACCTCCTCCTGTTTGTCACTCAAACTCTCTTGGATTTCATTGCTTCCTTTAAACTGACAGGACTGTCATGTGCTCCTTCTGGCTGCTGTATGGTTAAGTGCCACTAGAGCCCTCTGTGCTGAGCCTTTGTTCTCTCCCTGGGGCCCTGCGGTTGAAATAATTAGCAGGGAGGTTCCATCAAGAATCAGACACTGAGGGTCCCTGTACTGTACAGTCCTGTGTAGAATGAATTGCTGAGAAGCCAGCTGGTAGGCTTTTGCCCCCTGGTGGTGGTCAAGAGTGCCTGCGAGACAAAAATTAAACAAAGATGTATGGTTCACAGATTAAACAATCTGTGTTTTTCCCAGAGCTGCGAAGTAAACAGGAAAAGACAAGACAAAGTTCAGAAGTAAGAACTTTGAACCAATGCTTAGGAGACCACACAGGAAGCTGTATGCATAGGTAAGAAATATACATAGCTGAAAGCTGAATGAACTCAAATGAAACACGTGGTTTATAAGCCAAAGTATTGTTCTAGAAAAAATATTATACAGATCAATAGGTCTTAATGTACTTGTATGTTGATTTTCTTACTGACTCAGGATAGCAACACTGCCTATCTAGTTTTGTGTCAACATAATATTAAGAAATTCTTTTGGCAGATGAGAGAATTCCATTAATCTCCCAGTGGGAAAGATCACTACTGTAGGAGTCAGAAGACCTGGCTTCTAGTTCCAGTTTGTAAAACCTTATGCAAATGGCTTAAACGTTTTGAGCATTGGTTTCTACAATGGAGCTCTAACTCACAGGATTCTTGTGATCAAATGAGATAATGCATGGTAAATTCCTATATAATCTGTGAAGCCTTGTATGTAATTAAGATAACTTTATTATTGTTTGAAGTTTGTTCCAAGTTCAGTCAGCTTTTGCTGAGTGTACCCTATGTGTAGAAAATAGCATCAAGCAAAAAGGGACTAAAAAGGGCTAAAAAGACGTATGATTCATGCCTTTCTCAACAGTGAGAGAAGTAGATCAGTGGTCAAGAGATGTGTCATCTGTAGGAAGATATAGAACATCTCTATTAAACATATCTGAGAAGATAAAATCCTGGTCAAAATTGGGATTATAAAAAAGTTGGGATTATAAAGTACCCAGATTCACATTAAGTTTATTTGTATCAGGAAATTAATTTATTAATTTACAGAGGAGGTATCTCTTCCTGGCATATAACCTTTTAAGGAAACTAAGATTTGGAAATTAATGGTGCGTGTTCATTAATTTATTTGTCATTAATTGAGAAAATACTGAGTGTATATTTTATACTAGAGACTGTTTTAAAAACAAAATAAAAGTCTATCTCTCAGGGGCTCAAAACCTTTTAGGGAAAAACACACCAAATAATGACAGTATGGCAGAGTGGCACTGTGGATTTTGTCACCTCTGCTAGGCCCCCAAGGGAGACACATATATAGGAGAAGTCTAGTTATGTGCAAAGTGCTTTAGAAACACAGAGGAAGAGGTCTGGGCAAATATACATTTTACAACATTGCCTTTCAGGCTTTGGCTGCAGAGCTAGATCAAATGTGAGCATTTGAAATCTATACTGTCTTCCCTGGATTCCACCCTGGTTTGTACTTTCTGGTGATCTGAGGAAGTATTTACTTCTAACAGAGAAAAGACCCTAGAATCCTCTTAATATGTTAGTTGAATTTAAGAAGAGAGAGGCCAAGAGCAGGAGTCCCAAAAGAGGGAGCAGGAGACAGAAGTCCTCCTAGTTCTATTTATAGCACCTTTATTCTTCCCACCTGTGATAATGGAGGCCTAGTTGTGCTATTGGAATTCCTTTAACCCTTAACTTGTAACATCACTTCTTTGGGGATGAAATTATAGGGGAACTTTTGAAATTCTTGAGTCACTTGGTTCTTAAGCTTTGAGAACTTATGAAAAGTATTAACTATCTCTCAAGAAAGATATATGTGCGCATTTCACACACCCACTGAAATCCATTGAGAGGCCCCACGTAAAGAGTCCTATCTAAAGCTAAAGCAGTGCTTCTGAACCTTTTTTCATATCATGACATCCATAGAAATAATAGTTGTATAGCACACTGGGATAAATTTAAAGGAGATTGGGAGGCAACTATAATGGGGCATGGTGAAAATACTTGTATTTATATAATATAATGAGGAAAAGAAAACATTCAGGATATTAAATATTGAATTTGTATAAACTTCCAAATAAAGTTTCTCAAAAATTTAATGAAAAACTTGAGATTGCTTCTATAAGCATAATGTTTTTTACGTAGGGTTTTTAAAAACATTATTACAATATGATTGATTATACTCTCTATGCTATACTTTTCATCTCCATGACTTATTTATTTTGTAACTGGAAGTTTCTTAATCCCTTTCACCTATTTCACCTGAACCCCTATTTCCCTCCCTTTTGACAACCATCACTTTGTTTTCCATATTTATGAATCTATTTCTGCTTTTTGTTTATTTGTTCTGTTTTTTGGATTCCACATATAAGTGAAATCATGTGGTGTTTGTCTTCGTCTGACTTATTTCACTTAACATAATACTCTTCAGGTCCATCCATGTTGTTGCAAGTGGCAAGATTCCATTCTTTTTTTATGACTGAATAATAAATATGTATATGTATATATGTATATATATATATATCACATCTTTTTTATTCATCTATCTATAGATGGATACTTGGATTGCTTCCATATCTTAGGTATTGTAAATACTGCAATAAACATAGGGGTGCTTATATCTTTTCAAATTGGTGTCTTCACTTTTTTTAGGTAAATGCCCACTAGTAGAATTACTGGATCATATGGTAGTTCTATTTTTAATTCTTTGAGGAATCTCTGTAATATTTTCCATACTGGTTGCACCAATTTACGTTCCCACCAACAGTGCACAAGGGTTCCCTTTTCTCCACGTCCTCACCAACACTTGTTATTTCTTATCTTTTGATACTATCCATTAAGACTGGTGTGAGACAATATCTCACTGTAGTTTTGATTTGTCTTCACCTGATGATTAGTGATGATGAGCATCTTTTCATGTGTCTGTTGGCCATCTGTATGTCTTTGGAAAAATGTCTAGTCAGGTCCTCTGCCTATTTTTTTTTTTAATTTTTTAATGTTTATTTATTTTGAGAGAGAGAGTGCAAGTGGGGGAGGGGCAGAGAGAGAGGGAGACACAGAATCTGAAGCAGGCTCCAGGCTCTGAGCTGTCAGCACAGAGCCTGATGTGGGGCTTGAACTCAAGAACCATGAGATCATGACCTGAGCTGAAGTTGGACACTTAACTGACTGAGTCACCCAGGTGCCCCTACCTATTTTTTAATCAGAGTATAATTTTGTTAGCGTTGGCTTATATAAGTTCTTTGTATAATTTAGATATTAACTCTTTATTGGTTATATTGTTTGCAAATATCTTCTCCCATTCAGTGGGTTGCCTCTCTGGTTTGTTGATGGCTTCCTTTGCTGTGCAAAAGGTTTTTATTTTGTTGTAGACCTGATAGTTCACTTCTGCTTTTGATTCCCTTGTTTGAAGAGACATATCCATAAATATGTTGCTAAGGTCAATGTCTAAGAGTCTATTACTTATGTTTTCTTTTAGGAATTTATGGTGTCAGGTCTCACATTTAGGTCTTTAATCCATTTTGAGTTTATTTTTGTGAATGGGATAAGAAAGTGATCCAGTTTCTTTCTTTTGCAAGTAGCTGTCCAGTTTCCCCAGCACCATACATCGAAGAGACTGTCTTCATTGCATATTCTTGCCACCTTTGTCAAAAATTAATTGACCATATAAGTGTGGGTCTGTTTCTGGGTTCTCTATTTTGTTCTGTTGATCTCTATATATGTTTTTGTGGTTTTACTATACTGTTTTGATTATTATAGTTTTGTAATATATCCTGTAATCTGGGATTGTGATACCTGCAGTCTTTGCTCTTCTTTCTCAGGATAGCTTTGGCTTTTCAGGGTCTTTTGTGGTTCCATACAAATTCTAGGATTATTTGTTCAAATTCTGTGAAAAATGCCATTGGTATTTTGATAAGGATTATGTTGAATTTGTAGATTGCTTCTTCCAATCCATGAATATGGTATATCTTTCCATTTGTTTGTGTTATCTTCAGTTTATTTCAACAGTGTCTTATATTTTCAGAGTATAGGTCTTTCACCTTCTTGGTTAAATTTATTCTTAGGTATTTTATTCTTTTTGCTGCAATTATGAATGGGAGTATTTTTTTTTATTTGTCTTTCTGCTACTTTCTTATTAGTTTATAGAAATGCAACAGGTTTCTGTATATTAATTATGTACCCTGCAACTTTACTGGATTCATTTATTACTTCTAATGGTTTTTTGGTGGAGTCTTTAGGGTTTTCTATATAAAGTATCATGTCATCTGAAAATAGGGATAGTTTTACTTCCTTACCAATTTGGATGTGTTTTATTTCTTTTGTCTGATTGTTGTGGCTAGGACTTCCAGTATTATGTTGAATAAAAGTAGTGAGAATGGAGATCCTTATTCCTGATCTTATAGGGAAAGCTTTCAGTTTCATCATTAAATATAATGCCAGCTGTGGGTTTTTCATTTATGGCCTTTATTATGTTGAGATGTGTTCTCTCTAAATCTACTCTGTTGAGAGTTTTTATCATGAACAGATATTGTATTTTATCAAACGCTTTTCTGCATCTATTGAAATGATCACATGGTTTTTATCCTCCCTCTTGTTAATGTGATATATCACATTGATTGGTTTGTGAATATTGAACCATCCTGCAATAAATCCAACTTGACTGTGGTGAATAATCCTTTCAATGTATTGTTGAATTTGGTTTTGGTTTGCTAGTATTTTGTTGAGGATTTTTGCATCTATGTTCATTGGGGATATTTGCCTGTAGTTTTTTTTACAGTGTCTTTAAAAAAATTTTTTTTCAATGTTTATTTATTTTGGGGAGAGAGAGAGAGAACGTGCAAGTGTGATCAGGGTAGGGGCAGAGAGAGACAGAGACAGAAGATCTGAAGAAGGCTGTGCTGTGTCAGCACAAAGCCTGATGTGGGGCTTGAACTCACAAGCTCTGAGATCATGATCTGAGCAAAAGTCAGACACTTAACCAACTGAGCCACCCAGGCACAGTGTCTTTTTGTGGTTTTGATATCAGGGTACTTCTGTCCACATAGAATGTATTTGGAAGTTTTCTTCCCTGTTCATTTTTTGGAATAGTTTTAGTAGAATGGATATTAACTCTTCTTTAAATATTATATTAATATTATGTATAATAATTATAAATTATATTATTTATAATATATTATATAATAAATATATAAAATATAATGTATTTAATATATAATATAACAACATTAAATATTTTATATATTATATAAGATATATATATTTACTACCTATCTATTTTGAGAGAAAGAGTGAGCAGGGGAGGGACAGAGAGAGAAAGGGAGAGAGAGAATCCCAAGCCAGCTGTGCGCTGTCAGAACCGTGAGATCATGGTCTGAGCCTAAATCAAGAGTCTGACGCTTAACCAACTGAGCCACCTGAGGGCCCCAGTATTAACTCTTCTTTAAATGTTTGGTAGAATTCAGCTGTGGAGCCATCAGATCCTGGACTTGTGTTTGTTGGGAGTTTTTTGATGACCTATTCAATTTCATTACTAGAAATCGGTCTGTTCAAATTTTCTATTTCTTCCTGATTCCATTTGGAAGATTGTATGTTTCTAGGAATTTATCCATTTCTTCTAGGTTGTCCAATTTGTTGGCATATTATTTTTCATAGTTTTATTTTATAATCCTTTGTATTTCTGTAGTGTTGGTTGTTATTTCTCCTCTTTCATTTCTGATCTTATTTATTTGAATCCTCTCTTTTTTTCTTTCTTAATGGATTTGTGTAAGTTTATCCAATTCTATTTATCTCTTCAAAGAACCAGCCATTGGTTTCACTGATCTTTTCTATTGATTTTTTTCGTTTCTCTTTCATTTATTTTCACTCTAGTCTTTATAATTTTCTTTCTTCTACTAGCTTCAGGCTTTGCTTGTTCTTTTCCTAGTTCCTTTAGTTGTAAGTTTATATCATTGTTTTGAGCTTTTTCTTGTGTCTCAAGGTAGACTATAAACTTTCTTCTTAGAACTGCTTTTGCTGTGTCCCAAAGATTTTGGACCATTGTGTTTCCATTTTCATTTGCCTCCATGTACTTTAGTTGTTGTTGTTGTTTAGTTTTTATTTCATAATCATAAGCTTAACTCTGCAATCCAGCTAGACTTGGAGGGGAGTGAGGAAAATATGGAACCCATAGAACTACAGTGAGAGCACAGATTATAGGATATTTCAAGCAGATAGGGGTGAAGGGATGTACTCTTGAGCTATAAAAGGAATGGTTTGGTAGTTAAAATAAAACACAAGTCAAATTTATTAGATTTGTCCAGTCAGCATTGGTGATCTTCTTGCTGATCTTGCCATTCCTATACCCAAGGTGCTCCATGGCTTCCACAGTATTCATGCCCTCTTTCACCTTGCCAAAGACCACATGCTTGCCATCGAACCACTGAGATGAAAAACTGGGAACCATTTGTGTTGCATCCAGCATTTGCCATGGATAAGATGCCAGGACCTATGTGTGTCAGAATGAAATTCTCATCAAATTTCTCCCCATAGATGGGCTTGGATCCAGTGCCATTATGGCATGTAAAGTCACCACCCTGGCACATAAATCTTGGAATAATCCTGTCAAAGCAGGAAACTTTATAACCAAATCCTCTGTCCCCAGTGCTCAGAGCATGAAAGTTTTCTGCTGTTTTTGGAATTTGTCTGCAAACAACTCAAAGGAAACACGGCCCAAGGGCTCATCATCCACAGCAATGTCAAAGGACACAGTGGGGTTGACCATGACTGGGTGGCATGGGCGACTCTGGGATGGTGGCACCTGCAAGTCTGTCTCCATGTATTTTTTTATTTCCTCTTTGATTTCTTTGTTAACCATTGGTTGTTTAGTAGCATGTAGTTTAGCTTCAATGTGTTTGTGTTTTTTCCAGTTTTCTTTCCTTGTTTCTAGTTTCATATTGTTGTGGTCAGAAAAGATACTTGATAGGATTTCAGTCTTTTTATTGAGACTTGTTTTGTGGACTAATATGTGATGCTGGAGACTGTTCCGTGTGCATATGAGAAGAATGTCTGTTTTACTGTTTGGGGATGAGATGCTCTGTACATATCTGTTAATCCATCTGATCTAATGGGTTATTCAAAGCCACTCCTTCCTTATTGATTTTCTGTCTAGATGATATATTCATTGGTGTAAGTTGGGTATTTAAGTCCCCTACTATTATTGTGTTACTGTCAATTTCTCCCTTTATATCTATTAATATTTGCTTGTATTTAGGTGCTTCCATGTTGGGTGCATAGATATTTACAGTGTCAATCTGTTTTTACATTGATTCCTTTTTATCATTATGTAATGCCCTTCTTTTTCTCTCGTTACAGTCTTTGTTTTTAAGTCTGTTTTGTCTGATGTAAATATTGCTACCTTTTTTCCACCTTCATTGCATGGAATATCATTATTTTATCCCTTCACTTTCAATTTGTATGTGTCTTTTGGTCTGAAGTATCATAGACAATGTATAGGTGCATTTTGGTTTTTTATCCATTAAGTGACCTGATGTCTTTTGATTGGAGCATTTACATTTAAAGTGATTATTGATAGGTATGTACTTATTGCCATTTGTTGTTTTCTGGTTGTTTTTTAATTCTTTGTTCCTTTCTTATCCTCTTGTCCTCCTTACTTTTCCTTCTGGTTTCATGACTTACTTTCGTGTTATGCTCAGGTTTATTTTTTTATTTTGTGTATAATAAGTTTTTAATTTGTGGTTACATATGGGGTTCATATATAACATGTGTATTAGCGGTCTATATTAAGTTGGTCACTTGAGTTCACATGTATGCTGAAGAATACATTCTAAAGGCACTAAATTTTTACTCCCCCTGCATGTTTTATGTATGTGATATCATATCTTACATCTTTATTTTGTGTATCCCTTGACTACTTTTTTGTAGATATAATTGATTTTATTATTTTTGTGTTTTAGCCTCCTTACTGACTTTATAAGTGATTAATCTGTTACCTTTATTATATGTTTGCTTTTACTAGTGAAGTTTTTTCTTAATTTTCTTCCATTTATGTTCTTTTCTTTTCATTTAAATAATTACATTTTATTTTTTCATAAATATTTATTGAACAAATGCAGAATAAATTAAGTGGGGTGTGGGGAGATAACCTGAAGATACAATGAACATCTCCAGATATTCAGAGGGCATCACACAAAAACTGAAAGACTTGTTCACTCTTTTTCCAAAAGGCAGAACTTGAACCAAAGGATAAATATAAGCAACCAGTAGGCTGCAGGACAGTTGGGCAAAGTGTATCACTTATCTTAATAACTTTGCCAATATAATGCTTTCCACCCTACATTTCCCTGCTCCTACAAGGAATATTACATCTAATATGTCTCCTGAGGGTCTTAAATAGTCACATTTTCATGACAAACCCTCCACTGCCAGTACACTGGATGTACTAACACTATCAGGAAACGATGTGAAGTTAACACACTGCTTTACTGAGGAAATGGTCTTTTGTTCCTCATCTACATTTCAGCATTCTGTGTGTGATATTCAGGAGGTGAGGAGAAAGGAGAGCACATTCTCTGAAGAGGGTGGATAGGAATCCTCAGCAGCTCAGATACTGCCTCTGGGGACAGTCTTTCTCAAATCCCACATGAATCACTGTAACTCTTAACCATCGGTGCAGACTGGGGGGTGTGCTGTGCTGCGGCAGGAACAAACAATTGACAACCACTGTCCCACATGAAGCAGGAAATCTGTGTTTTATAGTCACTAGGAAATATAAACTGCATAATACTGACGGGCTCCATCCAAATTGTCAAATATTACAAAACAAAAATTGTTTCAACAACTATTCAGCATAATGTTTAAGGACAAAATACATATAATATACTTTATATATGTATTTTATCACATACTCAGTAGGGAATGCTGGGGTGCTAATCCATCCAATAAATTGAAAATAAAAATTTTACATTTCTATATTTGTCAGTATACAGGATTCTGAAGGTGGATCTTGAATTCAGAATGATATATCAGCTTTTGATGAAAGCCACATAATTGGTCAGTCTGGCTAACTGCTGCTTGTTGGGGATTGGTGGAATTGGGGCAGGTTCTGATGAGGGAATGATCCAGTTGAAGGAAACATCCAGGGCCCCTGCAACTGGTTTTTTGGGCAAAACATTCTTGTGGTGAAGTGGGCTTGCCATCCTTGTTCTAATGTACCTTTCACAGGCTCTTCCACAGGAGCCTGACAACGGCTGCAAAGTCATTGGCTCTTTATGGAGGTGTAGGCTTGAGAGACTAGGGTGAAGGCTCTTCTCTTTGTGGCATCTCTAAGTGCTTCTATGATTGGCCAGACCATCTCAGACCACTGGTGTGCGTTGAAGGTCATGTAGATTCCAGGAAAATCTCTCTCCAGATTCTTTGTCCTACTGACCAAATTCCCCCAAGTTCAGAATTTACAGATTCTATAGTATCCTTTTCCAAAGATATCTTCCATTATTCATGTCATTATAGAGCCTAACAGCTGACCATACACTGGGGGTGTAGCAATTCCTCCAGGAGCCTTGAGTTCCTGGTTCCCACACTGATCCAGCAAGAAATTAAGGCACTTTCTGTCATAAAACCATCACTGGCATCTTCCCAGCCAGTCCCACCTCAGCACCTTCCCAAAAGTAGACCCCAGACAGCCCCTTGGCCATCGCACCCACAGTGAAGTACTAAAAAATTCCCTGTAAACAAAAACCAAAAACAAATAGAAAGAGGAATTCCATTTAACATTTCAGGTCATCATTCAGAATTTAAGAAGAGATAAAGATTTTCCCAGATAAAAGTTAAAGGAGTTGCTCACCACTAAACTAGTCTCACAAGAAATGTAGAGTCTTATGATTAAAATGACTGCACATAATTCCTGAACAAGACAATTCAACAATGATCACTTGGTAGTCATTATTGATGAGAATATAATTCATGCAACTAAGTGATAAATTTAAAATAATTTTCACAACAATTAAAAAGTTACAAGTATAAATTATATTTGACTAATCACTCTTACTTTTTTCCTACTGGCAAATGTAACGTGGCAATATCTTATGATAACATGACTGGTTTCATAATCCACTTTTTCATATCAATTATATATTACAAAATAATGGTCAAACTCTAATTTGCAGAGTATGACTATGTTATTAAAATGAAAATCCAGCAGCTAATTTGTATGTAACTAAAAGGGCATATCAGCCATGAAGAAAAGGAAGAATTCAATATATAGGAAGAGAGATATTGGGGGTTGAGTCCATAAGGAGTATCTGGCAGGCCTCCCTGTGTTTCCTGGCCACACCTTAGGCTGTGAGTCCTGCCCCTTGGGTACCTGGAACATGCACTCTTCCAGCAGCTCTAAGGCTCAGTGTTTATGACAAGCAGCAATACTCACTGCAACTGGCTTTGGAAGGTGATGCCCTGGTAGTAGAATACTCCTTGGCTTTGCTCTTTTATTAAAGGATACTTGCTTTAATAAAGCAAATTCTTAATTATGCTTGCCTCCTATGGGACCATGGGGGACACTAGAGTGGATCATCAGTCTCTGATTATTTTGGGCTACTCTCTGAGAATCCTTCGAACAAATTGCTTTTGGCCAGGGGTGAATTATGTAGAGGCACCAATGACTCCAGTCCTTTCAGGCCCTCATAGGGCTGGATAGGTAACTATCTTGCGGTACACCTGTAACTCATTTATTATGTACTAAATGAAGTGTGTCACTTAAAAGACTATGGTTTATATAGCTAAGCTGGTTAAAACGGGGAAAAAGAAATCATACTTTCTGTTTTTAATAATTCAATTCCTTACATTTGAAGTGAATATTACAAAGTAACATGACTGTAAATTAATTAGTACAGGTGGAATATATAATAGCTAGAGTATGAACGAGTCATGTATTGCCTTCACCTGGTTGTAATTTTTCTTAAACTTTAATAATTTGTTACTAACTTCAATAGTGTCCATATAGGAAATGGAAATCATACCAGTTATTTGAATAGATAATTTTTTAATTTTATTTTTTTAATTTACATCTAAATTAGTTAGCATATAGTGCAACAATGATTTCAGGAGTAGATTCCTTAATGCTTCTTACCCATTTAGCCTATCCCCCCTCCTACTACCCCTCCAATAACCCTCTGTTTGTTCCTCATATTTAAGAGTCTCTTATGTTTTGTCCCCCTCCCTGTTTTTATATTATTTTGCTTCCCTTCCCTTATGTTCATCTGTTCTGTGTCTTAAAGTCCTCATATGAGTGAAGTCGTATGATTGTCTTTCTCTGACTAATTTCACTTATCATAATACCCTCTAGTTCCATCCACATAGTTGCAAATGGCAAGATTTCATTCTTTTTGATTGCTGAGTAATACTCTATTGTATATATATATACCACATCTTCTTTATCCATTCATCCACTGATGGACATTTCGGCTGTTTCCATACTTTGGCTATTGTGCTGCTATAAACATGGGGGTGCATGTGTCCCTTCGAACAGCACACCTGTATCCCTTGGATAAATGCCTAGTAGTGCAATTGCTGGGTCATAGGGTAGTTCTGTTTTTAGTTTTTTGAGGCACCTCCATACTGTTTTCCAGAGTGCCTGCACCAGCTTGCATTGCCACCAACAATGCAAAAGAGATCCTCTTTCTTCGCATCCTCGCCAACATCTGTTGTTGCCTGAGTTGTTAATGTTAGCCATTCTGACAGTTGTTAATGTTAGCCATTCTGAAGGGGGTATCTCATTGTGGTTTTGATTTGGATTTCCCTGATGATGAGTGATGTTGAGCATGTTTTCATGTGTTGGTTGGCCATATGGATGTCTTCTTTGGAGAAGTGTCTATTCATGTCTTTTGCCCATTTCTTCACTGGATTATTTGTTTTTTGGGTGTTGAGTTTGATAAGTTCTTTATAGATTCTGGATACTAACCCTTTATCTGATATGTCATTAGCGAATATCTTCTCCCATTCTGTTGGTTGCATTTTAGTTCTGCTGATTGTTTCTTCTCTGTGCAGAAGCTTTTTGTTTTGATGAGGTCCCAGTAGTTCTTTTTTGCTTTTGTTTCCCTCGCCTCTGGAGGCGTGTTGAGTAAGAAGCTGCTGCGGCCAAGATCAAAGAGGTTTTTGCCTGCATTCTCCTTGAAGATTTTGATGGCTTCCTGTCTTACATTTAGGTCTTTCATCCATTTTGAGTTTATTTTTGTGTATGGTGTAAGAAAGTGATCTGAGTTCATTCTTCTGCATGACACTGTCCAGTTTTCCCCGCACCACTTGCTGAAGAGACTGTCTTTATTCCATTGGATGTTCTTTCCTACTTTGTCAGAGATTAGTTGGCCATAGGTTTGTGGGTCCATTTCTGTGTTCTCTATTCTGTTCCATTGATCTGAGTGTCTGTTTTTGTGCCATGAATACATAATTTAACAAGAATTGTTACCCAGATATAAAGTGAAGGAAGTGACTACAAAGCTAAAAAGAGAAATCCAAGGTATTATAGAGGGAGCAAATGTTACCACATCTAGAGCTGGGGGAAAAAAAATGAAGCAAAGGAAGAAACTTACAGAGGAGTGACCCCTCAGTTGAAACTCAGATGTATGAGAAGATGCTGCTCAGTTGGTGTCGGTGTCCCTGAGCTTAAAGGAGGGACTCTGTGGGACCCAGACCTCTAAGGCAGGAACAATGGCTGGCTGGTGTTGATGTCTTTGAGTCGATGAAATGACAAAACTGTAGAAAAACTACAAACTGGATTCAGTTGTTGCTGCAGAAAGGGCCTGCTGCTACCAGGATGAAGAACCATTGCTGGCATAAAGCACACAGAAACCAAAAGGCTATAGGAGGCAGTCTTGAGGTAGACAGGAAGGAACAATTCTCTTGCCCTCCCACAGTCTCGGGTTCTCCCTCTGGTGCCACCAGTTAACAGAGCTTAACAGGACCACCTGGCAAGGCAAAGAAATGTGGTTTTCAGAGTCCCAGCTCCAGCATCAAAGAGTAATACAAAAGGGTGAGTTGAGAGCTGAGATAACGATGTAGTAACTGGCATTTGACTGATGTGAAAACTGGTACCAGAAATGGGGTTTACATACATATATACATACATACATACATACATCCTCTGGTTTGCATATATCTCATAAAGATAGTTAAAGACCTTGCTTCTTCCTGCGCCTCATATCCAATGAGTATAATGTCATCAATGTAGTGGACCAAGTCAATGCTGATTGGAAGGTCAAGATGCTCAAAATCTCTGTGGACTACATCATGGTAGAGAGCAGGAGAACTGTCATAGCCCTGGGGCAAGACAGTGAAGTTACATTGTTGGCTTTGCCTAGTAAAAGCCAATAGCTTCTGGTGTTCTCTACCAATTTGTATGGAGAAATAAGCATTTGCTAGGTCAATAGCTGCATACCAGGTAGCAGGGGTACATTGATTTGCTCCAGTAAAGATACTACATGCAGAAAGCAGCTGCAGTTGCAGGCAGACATCACCTGATTAAATTTATAATAATCTACATTCTCCAAAATCCATCCACCTTCTTCACAGACCAAACGGGCAAGTTAAGTTGGCATGAGATAGGTTTCATCACTCCCTGCTGCTTTCAAATCTTTATTGGTGTTACTAATCTCTGTAAATCCCCATTCTGTCATCCCAGGAAAACAATATTTTTTGTTTACTCTCCTGGTATATGTATATGTGGGGGAGGGGAATTTCCAAGGACTACAACTTGACCCTTCATACTATAAGCCTCCTTATTTCATGATCAGAAATTCTGATCTGGAATTCTAAACTGAAAATTCTGCCAGTTACCATGTATCTATTCTAATTATACACACAGGAACTTATGAAATCACTATAGAGTGGTTCTGTGGATTTACTTAATCCACTGATTCAAACTTGAGTTAAAGACTCAATTTCTCGGGGGGATTGTGGGGTGGGGAATGGGTTAAATAGGTGATAGGGATTAAGGAATGCACTTGTCGTGATGAGTACTGGGTGATGTATGGAAGTGTTGATTCATTTTATTGTACACCTGAAACTAAAATCACACTGTGAACTAACTGGAATTAAAAACTTTTAAAAAATAAAAGGAAGGTGCAAGGACTAAGCTCTGGGAGCACTCCAATGTTAGAACTCTAAGAAAAGAAGAGTAACCAACAGGAGAGACATAAAAAACGACTAGGGAAGTGAAAGAAAAACTCAAGTATTGTTATCTTGGAAGCCAAGTGAAGAAAGTACAGGTTTTCCCCACTGTCTGAAAGTATGACATTCCTGTGAAACCTTCTGCAAGCCAGAATGACATAAAGCAAAGAAGCAATTACCATTTATTTATATGGCAAAAATTTTTGAACATTCCTAGACCCCAAAAAATCAACTCTTTTAGGCTTTTCTGTTTCCTCAGGACACATCTTGTTAATGGATGCACAATATATGTCGAGATAAAGCACAGATGCTTCAGACACAGTTCAAAGCTACGGTTGCTGAATGCTGAGCTGAGTGTGGCTCCTGGGAAGGAGCTTAGGATGCATGCTGCCTCTATAATGACTTGCCTCAAAACAAACGCTGAATGCTATTTTTACTTTCTGCCTTTTTTTGTAAAGGCAAAAATCCCTTTGGATTTCTTTCCCTTAGGGAAACCAGGTGGTGGTCAATGCATCATCAAGATTAATACTCAGCTACGACCTCAAGACCTAACTCACCAATTGACCCCAATTCAACTGTGTTCAAACTCTTCATCACCACTGGGAGAAATGGTGCTAATCTTAAAGGACCCCAAGTCAGGTCATGGGCATTGCAGCAATACTTCTTCCTGAGACCCTCATGTTGGGCCATGTGCAGTTCAGTATTACTTTGCTAGACATCCCAGCAAGCAAAGTCTTCCATGTCCATGCAGATGTCAGAATGGAGAAAGATCAGTGTGAAGATTCAGGTGTCCTCCAGAAGTTTCTGAGTTCTCACCAGACCATCCTCTTTACCCTCTTTGTGGTGCTATCGTAACATTTTTTTTTTTTTTGTCTTCTAGCATACAATGCCTTCTTAAACAAGATACAGGCAATTACAGTTGTTTATGTAGCAACTCTAGGAATACCACAGCCATGTTCTTAGACCTCCACATATTCCTCCCCACTCTTTCATGACTCTACAACCCCCACCAGCCCAGAGTCAGCTACAACATTGGCTGTGGAGTATGAGGCACTAACCTCCACTTGGACAAGTCCCCTTAACTGTAGAGGACTGGAGATTTCTAGCAACCAGGAACTAGCAGCAACCTCTATACTCATAAGCCCCTAAACAAGGGTTCTGAGAACTGTAATTAAATGATCCTAAGCTGTTCCATAAAGAGAGAGAGAGACTCAGTTTCTCACCTTTGCACCACAAAGCCCACACTTAAACTGGTGGGCTGCAGTGGCATTTAGAGTCCCCAGGAATTAACATCAATTTAGTGCCAATGTTTAGAAATCCCTGAAAAACCTGAATATTTCTTTTTCCCTGGCACACAGTCATTTTAGGAGATGGCCACAGCTCCTTGTAAAGAAGACTTGGAGGAAGATTTTCAGTATATACTAATGGCAGTGCTACAGTAGCCTCCTTTAAGGGGATGCAACCTTGCCTTCAGTTATGGGGCTTGGGCCTGGTAACTGGTAAGAGGTCAGAACTTTCTACTGTGGTGACTAAAGTCATATTTTTGGCCACCATATATGGATTTTTTATACTAAATGTTGGTGACCAACATTTCAGTAGGCTGGTCATCTATTTTATTCCTACAACCATCATAATCATTTAGCCACAAAGATCGGTGAGTGTCAAAAAAGCATCTGATTACCACTATATTTCTACTTCTCTCTTTTAAAAAATGTTTACTTAGTTTTGAGAGAGAGAGAGAGAGAGAGAGAGAGAGAGACAACATGAGCAGGGGAGGGGCAGGGAGAGGGAGACACAGAATCTGAAGCAGGCTCCAGGCTCTGAGCTGTTAACACAGAGCCCGATGCGGAACTCGAACTCATGTACTGTCAGATCATGACCTGAGCTGAAATCGGATGCCCAACTGACTGAGCCACACAGGTGCCCCTATATTTCTACTTCTCTTTATAGTAAATGTGCCTGCTTTGTCTTTGGTGATTAAACACTAATGTTTAACTTCTGCTACTCGGAAATGGATCATCCCACATGCCTAACCTACAGAAGAAAGCCACTATAGAGCTTTTCAAGGATGTAAATACTCCCACTCACTAATATAATTTTCAGTGTGTTGGTAAGGGGATGTTCCCAGAATCCTCTCAGAGGATATACTTGGAGGGAGTGGATGTGCAAGCCAAAATGTGATAAATATACTCCAACATTCCTGTCTTCCTAAGTCTTTGGATTTCTTCCTACACGATGCCAGGGATGTTCCAGTATCTCAACTTAAAACACAGGCCACTGTGGAGTCCAAGTTTCAGTGAGTTTACCAAATAAATGGTTAGCATCACTTACAGCTGTAGATGCTAGAACATTAAATCCTTAATGTCTGATAAGTGTACCCATATTAATAAATTCTAACCAACTCAACATTATATTCTGTGCTCCTTGTTTTAACTCCCTTATAGTATACTCTCACATATTCCCTGGATTTTTGTCACTATATATGCAAATCCTGAGAGTCTTTTGCTGTAAAAGCTATTTCCTCCTGGTCAGACTTTGTATTTGCCCTGCTGGGGCATTTGAACATCTGACTGTAGTTATGAGTCTACTAGAAGTAAGAGGTGGTTGTAGTGAATCTTCAGGAAAATGGGAGTCCCTACCAAGGCAGTTGCCTCAGATGAGATTTTTACAAGGTTTTCAATTTAGTGAAGGCTAGTCTCCACAAATACAGGAGGACAAACTGCCTCCATTTGCAAGAGAGGCTAGAGTGACTCAGGGGTTTGAGATTATTAGTCTCCTAGTTCCACTAAATCTTGGAAATTTGTAATGAGGTCCTTCTTCCCAATCAGTGCTCCAATTTTCACATGAGTAACTTGGCTGGGATGTGAATTCAGTTAACACTGAAACCCATAATTCTTGATGAATTGACCCCTTTATCATTCTATAATGACTTTCTTTGTTTCTTGTTGCAGCTTCTGGCTTAAAGTCTATTTTGTCTGATGTAAATATAGCTACCTCTCCTCTATTTTGGTTTCACTTGCATGTGATATCTTTTTCTATCCCTTCACTTTGAGCCTATGTGTGTCCTTAAAGCTGATGTGAGTCTCTTGTTTAGGCAGCACATAGTTGGGTCTTGTTTTTCATCCATCCAGCCACTCTGCATTTTGATGGAAATTTTAATCCATATGAATTTAGAGTAATTATCGATAGGGAAGAACTTAATCATGTCATCTTGTTAATTGTTTTCTGGCTGTTTTCATAGTTCTTTGTTGCCTTCTTCCTCTCTTACCACCTTCCTTTGTGAGCTGATGATTTTCCATAGTGGTATGCTTTGATTGCGTTCTTTTTATCTTTTGTGCATCTACTGTGGATTTTTGCTTTGTGGTTACCATAGGGCTTACGTAAAACATCTTATAGATACAACAGTGTATTTTAAGCAGATAACAATTTAATTTCAGTTACAGACAAAGAGTCTACCCTTTTACCCTCCCATTTAAAAAAAATTTATTTATTTGGGCAGGGGGGCAGAGAGAGACAGAGAGAGAGAATCCCAAGCAGGCTCCACACTGTCAGCACAGAGCCCGATGTGGGGCTTGATTTCATGAACCATGAGATCATGACCTGAGCCAAAATCAAGAGTCTGACATTTAACTGACTGAGCCACCCAGGCACCCCTCCCATTTTGTTTTTGAGGCCACAATTTACATCTTTTTATATTATATATCCATTAGCAAATATTGTAGCCATAGTTATTTATAATACTTGTGTCCTTTAACCTTTATACTAGAATTAACTGATTAACACACTACCAGATTACAGTATTGGAATATTCTGAATTTGACTATATAATTAAATTTATCAATATGTTTTATATTTTCATGTTTCCATGTTACTAATTAGTGTCTCTTCATGACTGCTTGAAGAACTCCTTTCATCATTTCTTATAAGGCAGTTCTAGTGGTGGTGAACTAACCTCAGCTTTTCTTTGACTGGGAAAGACTTTGTCTCTCCTTCATTTCTGAAAACTTTACCAGATAGAGTATTCTTGGTTACTTAAAGTATATCACCCCACTCTCTCCTGGCCTTTAAGGCTTCTGCTAAGAAATCCACTGATAGTCTTATGGAGTTCCTTTATAAGTAGCACACTTCTTTTTATTGCTGCTTTCAAGATTTATCTTTGTCTTTGATTTTTGAAAGTTTTATTATAATGTGTCCTGGGGAAGATCTCTTTGGGTTGAATTTGTTTGCAACTTCATGAACTTGAATGTGCAAATATGCCCCCAGATTTGGGAAGTTCTCAGGCATATTTTTTTAAAATAAGCTTTCTGCCCCTTTCTCTCTATCCTTAGATTCTCATAATACATACGTTGTTTCTCTTAATGGCGTCCCATCAATCCCATAGGATTTCTTCATTCCCCTTCATTTTTTTCCCCTTTGCTTTTCTCTGAGTGGATCATTTCAAATGATCTGTGTTCCTAATGAGTATTTACACAAAGAAAATGAAAACACTAATTCAAGGAGAAGTATGCACCCCTATGTTTATTGCAGCATTATATACAAAAGCCAAGGTGTGAAAGCAACCCAAGCACCCGTTGACAGATGAATGGACAAAGATGTCATACACACACACACACACACACACACACACGAATATCATTCAGCCATAAAAAAGAATGAGGTCTTGCCATATGTGACAACATGGATGGACCTGGAGGATATTACACTAAATGAAGGAAGTCAGAGAAAGACAGATACCATATGATTTTACTTATACGTGGAATCTAAAAAACAAACAAACAAACAAAAAACCCCAAATAAACAAGAAGCAGAAACAACTAATAAATATAGAGAACAAAGAGATGGTTTTCAGGGGGAGGATATTGAGGGATGGGCAAAATAGGTGAAGGGAGTGGGAAATACAGGCTTCCGGTTATGGAATGAATAAGTCACAGGAATTAAAGGTACAACATAGAGAATATAGTCAGTGGTATTGTGATAGCATTTTATGGTAACAGATGATAGCTATACCTGTGGTGAACATAGTATAATGTACAGACTTGTCAAATTACTATGTTGTACACTTGAAACTAATGTCACATTGTGTGTCAACTATACTTCAATAAAATAATCTGTATTCAGATTTACTAACTTTCTTCTGCTTGGTCTCATCTGCTATTGAAGCTCTTTTTTGAATTCTTCATTTCAGTCCTTGTATTCTCCAGCTCTGAAATTTCTGGTGTTCTTTTTTATATTTTCTCTTTGTGGAATTTATCATTTCATTCTTCTATTGTTTTTCTTACTTCATCAAATTGTTTATCTGTGTTCTCTGTTAGCATTCTGAGCATCTTTAATACAATTATTTTGAATTCTTTGTTAGGTAGTTTATGAATCTTTACTTCTTTGGGGTCCATTACTAGAAGTTTACTACATTCCTTTAGTGGTCTCATGTTTCCCTGATTCTTTGTGATCCCTGTCACCTTCATAGGTGTTTGTGCATTTGAAGAAGCAGTTATCTCTTCCAGATTTTATGGAATGAGTTTGGTGAGGAAAGACTTTCACCTATGGTTGGGGGCATTTTGGCACATGCTGTGACCCATGGTCTAGTACTGCAGGATACCAAGTGTGAGGGCATGTAGCATGTGTAGATGGGTATGGGTGGAGGTGGCATGGTGTCTCATTGGCTCCAAAAGCTGTGGTCCATAACGTCAGTTACATGATCCTTTGTGGGAGCTACAGGCAGTCCACAATGTCTGCAAGGACTGTTGGATTCTTTAATGGCATCTCCAGTCTAGTGGCTAGGGACATGCCAGACAGTGATGGTGACCATAGCCAGTGGTGTGCACCCTCCTAGCTATGGGGCTAGTTGAGGGGGGTGGCTGCAGGGGCCAGTTGCAGGCAGATGTGCAGTGGTGAAGGCTAGGTCCTTCAGCAGAGGCTGGGGCCAACTGCAGGCACATAGGCACCTGCAGGGGCCCTGGTTGTCAGTGTGTACATGTGTAACCATTGGGGCCAGCTGTAGGCATGCATTTGTCAGGGGAGGCCAGTGATGGGAGTTGAGGCTGGCGTCTTGCAGATGTACAACCATAGGGTTAACTGCAAGTGAGAGGGGCTGTTCAGACCAATGACAGGGGTTAGGGTTCAGTTCAGACCCATCAACAGCTATTCAGATGTTGGCTGTTGGCATATACCTGTGGGACTGCAGGAGCTTGCCATGGCATATGCCCAGCAGTAGAGGCTGGTAATGAGAGTCAAGCCAGCAGCATGCAGGTCAATAGCTGCAGGAGTCTCCTGCCATTCTCAGCAGTTATCTGTCTTACACTAGCTTTTCTTTCTTAGCCTTAACTTTAAGTGTTCATCAGCAAGGGTTTATCCTTAGCTTTTTTTTTTTTTTTCATCTCCTAGAAGATACTCATATTGGGTGAGCTCCACTAGCATCTTCCTGCAAATGCGTCTTTCTGTCAGTACCCAGGGATTTAAGATTCATGAAATCCAGCTATATGATACTGCTTATCTTCTATTAGTCTGACAAATCAGAATTGTGTATGATTACTTTCTTATACTGAGAAACCTCTTCCTCAAGGATAACTAGCTACCCTTTCATCTATGACTGACAGTCTTGCCAATCAAGATGTCAAATGCTGCAATTCACCAATTTATAAATCTATTGGGAGTGCATGTGAAAGGCCCTTACCAGATTCACAAAAACCCAGCCTCAGAGCTGACAATCTAAGTAGGATGACTCTGGAATCTCATGAGTGGGGTGTGTGAGGTGTGAATAATGCTGTGCACTGTGGGTAACTAAAATGCAAATTAATACTTCAGACTGGACAGTGCTTCTATCATTATCCAATGGACTTGATTCTGCATAACGTCCTACAATATATTTCAGTCACAATATATTTCAGTGGCATGAAGATTCTTACTGCCTGCAAACTTCTATCAGACTATTGAGCAGGTATCTTAAATGTGTTAACACCTACAAACTCAAACTCTTATCATTCCTCTAACCTGTTTTCCTCTCCTTTCCATATTTCATTTAATGGCATCATGATCCATTCAGCCTTATAAATATGAAAAAACACTCAGTGAACCTTAACTATTTCTCTTTTTCTCTTTAGATCCAACTTTGCCCCCAATCCTGATGATCATATCTGTTTTAGTTTAGGTTCCTTCAGAACAGACCTTGATCCAAGGAGTTAAATGTAAGTTCATTTGGGAGGTGGTTCCAGGAAACAATGGCAAGGGAGTAGGGAAGTAATACAGGAAAGTGAGGGAAGCCTGTACTATTAGGCAGGTTTCACTGAGGCAACTAAGGCTCTATCCCATTGGGGAACTCTGGGAGACAGATATGTTCCACTCATGGGACTCTATGCAGCTTCCTATTCATCACTGGCTGAGGGCTTCTCCTAGAAGATATCAACTCTCAGGCACTTCTTGCCATCCCACATTTGGACTGGCACAAGCCCTCAGACAGAATTGCAGGTGCTTGCAGTCAGAGACCATTCATATGTACTGAAAAGTGAAGCTGAAGGGATGTAGTTAGGGTATTGGCAATGTCTAGCAGAAAGTAGATTAGAGTGAGGGGCATTGAAACGTGCAACATTTACGGGTGCAAAATTTACCTTTATTCTGCGCACCCTCCTCCCATCCTTCATAATTCTAGTCATTGCTGACAGAGTTAATTTTTTAAAAACACCAATTTGATCACATCTGTCCTGTGCTTAAAAAGCACAGAGTAAAGTCCATCCTCCTTGATTTCACATGAATAAACATTATAGACTGAAAAGTTACCTTAACAAATTTTTAAAAACATTTATTCATTTTTGAGAGACAGAGTGTGAGTGGAGGAGGGGCAGAGAAAGAGGGAGACACAGAATCTGAAGCAGGCTCCAGGCTCTGAGCTGTCAGCACAGAGCTCAAAGCAGGGCTCGAACTCATGCACCATGAGATCTTGACCTGAGCTGAAGTTAAATGCTTAACCGACTGAGCCATCCAGGTGCCCTGAAAAGTTACCTCTTTAGCCTCATCTTCTGCTATTTTCTTTTATATAACTAAGCTCTGTACATGAATGCTTCACTTCCTGAACTTTTATACCCTAGTGTGTATTGTTCCTTCTGCCTCAAATACCCTTCCCCACTCCTTTACACAAAAATTTTTTACTAGTCCTTTAAAATCCAGTTTAGAAATCTTTCTATGAAAACTTCCCTGAACTCCCTGGGAAAATTAATTGCTTACTCCTGTGTGTTCCTTAACACCTCTGCTTTTGCACTGTGCAGATGGAACTGCACCTGTAAATCCTTTTTTTCATCACTAAACTAGGAACTCTTCAAAGGAAGTTTTCCTGTCTCCCTGAGCACAGGTCTCATTTATCTTTTTTAACCCCAATGCTTGCATATAGAAGTCACCCAATAAAGGTTTATTGCATTGAATTTATCTGGGTGCATCAAAAAAACCCTGATTTTAAAAGAAATGGAAGGGAGCTTCTAGTAATTTCAGGAGATGGACACCATAAGCAAAGAAAGCAGGCTGTGAGAATGTACAATTGGGACCTACCAAAGAAATCTATTTTATATTACTTATTTATGAACTGCTTCAAAAAGGCTTTGAGGCAGCTATTCTTAAGTGCTGGAATCTGTTGTCTCCAAAGGCAGTACTTCTGGTTTATTCTGCTGGAACATGTGTTGATAAAAAGACATGCAAATACTCTAGCATAGTTTAAAGAAACCATTTTAAATTAAATAGTCCCTGGATTGTAACTGTCCTAGAGGCAAAGGCCGTGTATATAAAATTTACTTTTTACATAGCACCTAGCCTAAATATACACAAATTCTTAAATGATTTTTGGCACAGCAGTAATTTTGATTACTGTAGTCATTTGCAATGAAGTAAGCATCAGATAATTATCCACTTTAATTCCTTAATATGAATAAATAAGCAAGATAAATCACATTCCTCTCAGAACTCCCCACTCAGAAAAATGCTTTGTAGTGAGATTATTATTCTAATATCTGTATGCCTTTCATACATGATGAATTGGGTAGCCATCAGAGTTTCACTTCACCTAATCTTGTTATTTCAAAAATTATTAAGGATGATAATATATTTAAAAAAATTTTTTTAATTTTTGTGTTTATTTTTTTTTTTGACAGTGAGGAAGACAGAATGTGAGCAGGTGAGGGACAGAGAAAGAGGGAGATACAGAATCTGAAACAGCCTCCAGGCTCTGAATGTCAGCACAGAGCTGAACATGGGGCTCGATCTCACAAGCCGTGAGATCGTGACCTGAGCCGAAGTCGGGACGCTTAACCGACTGACCCACCCAGGTGCCCCATGATGATAATAATGTTTTTAAAACTTCACTTGCATTACTGTTGCTGCTGCTGCTGCTGCTGCTGCTGCTGCTGCTGCTGCTGCTGGTGTGTGTGTGTGTGTGTGTGTGTGTGTGTGTGTGTGTGTGTTTCTTTCTTAAAATGATAATGGTGGTGATTGTTATGGTTGAGCTTTCCTGTCTCTCTGGGCACTAGCCTAGCATTAATCTAGGTTTGGTCAGTAACAACAGCAGTAACAGTAGTACAGTTTGAAAAGTTTAGCAGTTGAGAACTTAGTACCATTCAATAGAATGGTGGGATGCAGTGGGGGTTGGGAGTGACTTTGGTCTCCCACAGTACTTTTTGTTGTTTAATATTTTCTTTCTGTTATTAATATTGGTCTGATAATAGTGTTCCCTAATATTTGATGATACCTTTTAGTGGTCCAGATGAGTGAGCCAGCATCTCAAGAGGGATCCAAACCTGTTCAGGTACTTGGCTTACATAGATTTCTAGCCATTTAATTATAAGAGGATTTGAGATTTAACATTCTTGAGAAAATTGAGATGCAAGATCATATTTTATCATTTACTTACTTCTCTTTTTAGTCAAAGTATTCTGCCTCAGGTCATGACAAAAGTACTGGAAAAAGGGGTTCAAATAATAGTTGGGTTACAGTAACCTTCTAGTTGGTTGGCATTTTATAACATGTCTGTTATTGTTTGAATTTTTTTAAATTTTTTAACGTTTTATTTATTTTTGAGACAGGGAGAGACAGAGCATGAACAGGGGAGAGTCAGAGAGAGGGAGACACAGAATCCGAAACAGGCTCCAGGCTCTGAGCTGTCAGCACAGAGCCCGACGCGGGGCTTGAACTCACGGACCGCGAGATCATGACCTGAGCCAAAGTCGGCCGCTTAACCGACTGAGCCACCCAGACGCCCCTTGTTTGAATTTTTAATATGGCTACTTTGTGTGATTTTATTTGGTATGATGTTTGCCCATTATGTAATTTTTTTTACATAAAAAGTTTGCTATACTAGAGTATAAGATGTTAGTTTTATCTTTAGCTTCTTTTGGATCCCACTTACTAATACTGTTTCCATTTCAGGAAAATGGAAAAGAAGAGAAAGAAAGGAAACAGGAAGCAACTGAAGTGAAAGTCCCTACTGAGGTAGAGTTTTCATAAATAATCAGATGTTAATGCTGGAGAATACACTGGTCAAATTAATTTTCTTATGAAAAAGGAAAAGAGGGGTGCCTGGGTGCCTCAGTCAGTTAAGCATCAGACTCTATTTCACCTCAGGTCATGATCTCATGTTGAGAGACTGAGCTCTGCATCGGGCTCCGCACTGTGCGTGGAGCCTCCTTAAGATTCTCTTGCCCTCCCATAGTCTGTGTTATTAAGACCATTGTGCATGAGGCATTTCCCTCAGTAAGTGAATTTCTATGCAATGAGTTAATGGTAAGATTTATTCATTATGACTTATTTATCACTGTTTCCCAGGGGCTAATATATCCTATGTATTATATTGCATTTGTGGTAGCATACATTTATACTTCTTTTGGTAATAAAGGCAACTTGTATTTATTTGTAGACTATTTAAAAAAAAAAAAAAAAAAGATTCTCTTGCCCTCTTCCTCTGCCACTCCCCCACTCATCCTCTTGCCCTCTCAAAAAAAATTTTTTTTACAAAAGGAAGGAAAAGATGTGGATGTCCAAAAGGATAAATAAAATGCCAAATGGAAATGAGCAAATTCATGTTAACCATTAAGCTGACTCATCTGAGACAGTTGCAGAAAGTGTCTGTGGACAGATAAATTATTTTTGAAAAGCTATTACAAGTTATAGATAAATAAAGGTTGCCTTCTAAGGTCAGAACCATTACCCCAAGTACAAAACCCACCAGTTTTTAGGATAACTTCATTATTCATTCTGAAAATATAATTTCCATATTAATAATTTAAGTAACTTTGTGTTTATTTGAATACAAGACTTCAATGAGGAAGAATATTCTATAGAAAAAGGGATGCGATTGAAAACAGTTATATGGGGCTCCTGGCTGACTCAGTTGGTTAAGCCTCTGACTCTTGATTTCGGCTCAGGTCATGATTTCATGGTTCATGAGTTGGAGCCCTGCATCTGACTGCGCTGACTGCAGATTCTGCTTGGGATTCTCTCTCTCTTCTCTGCCCCTTCCCCAATCTCTCTCTCTCTCTCTCTCTCTCTCTCTCTCTCTCTCTCTTTCAAAAATAAATAAACTTTAAAAAATCTTAAAAAAAAAGAAAATAGTTATATGGATTCACCATTAAGTTCAATAATATGAGTCTTAAAAATATTGTTATCGTTCTTTTAACATTACATCAACATGAGTACAAAAAATGATTTTTCCACCATTTATTCATGAAACTAACCTTTAATTTCAATTAAGATGAAATATTTTTCTTTCTACCACAAACATAGAAGATGATTCTAATAGTAGAAGAAAACAGTAGCATTTTCAAAAGTCCACTTTCATCTTGCAGTGGTCTCAAATATTGTTTCTAGAAAGTATTGTATAATTTGAAGATTAATGTACATCTGAAATAATATTCTTTGCATATCACTTTGTTAGCCATAGAAAGATGGGATGACATGTTGAACCAATGTATTTTATCTTATCAATGCAGTAAGCAGTCTTTGCTTCTAATGCACAGCATTAAATCCTAGAAAAATCAAACATATGTCTGGTAACTCCTGTAAGTCATTTATCTGCATTCTTTAATTGGGAGGGTTGATGCAACTTTGAAGAAAAGTAACTCATTTTACAATTGGGATTTCTTTTCTCTTTTCAGAGTTCACAGAGCGTACCAAGCAGCTCTGCATTAGACAACAGCAGCAATGTGCCAGAAACAGCAACAGATGAAATCAAATCCCAAGGTATAGAACTAGCCTTTCCCCTACACAATGGAATTTAAAACAATTGTGTTTTCACTGGGGATGCATTCCTTAAGATTTTGCCTTAAAAAAATATAGTCTCAGGGGTATTTTAAACACAATTTGGGAAATAGTTTAAAATGTATTCCCTTCATCATCTATTAATATTTTTGAAGCAACTTTATGACTATTCATCCTGTGCTTAAAGAGAAAATTTAGCTGAGATCTGACTGATACATAGCAGGCAACCCATTAATGAAAACATTAAATGAAGAACGCAAATGATTTGGCCTGCTTATTGTTTTTTGTTTGTTTGTTTGTTCGTTTGTTTCTCCTTCTTACCTCTGTACTTGACCACACATTTATTGTGTTTGATTTCTAGCCCCATCCTTAACCCATATCCCACGTAATTATGCATCTTGGAAGTGTATCAGATCAAAGACAAAACACAAGTGGGAAAGACAGTCATCCCTTTCATTGCACTTCTTCAAACTTTAGATACTTAGTGAAATCCTGTACCAAAAAAATTCTTTACAATATTTGAAATTTAACAATTTTAATTAATTGAAATGTGCTTCTGTTCAGTTTCAAGTATTAAGTGTTAAGTATGTGCTAGGCAATGCTAGGCCAAGTTACCATAATAATTATTTAAAGCATTTTCTAAAGTATAAATTGTTATATGGGTGCAACTTACTGCTTTTAGGTACTTACTTTTCTCCAAAGGGTTTTCTGTCTCTTAAACCAATTAAAAGCAGTTATTTACTATTTCTTCTTATCAACACACATTATAATACATACACATTAAGAACCAAATTTTCCAACACTTACTCTGTTTTTATTATAAACTTGTACTATTTTCATAGCTTCACTAACTTTTAAAAAGTTTCTCAGAAAGTCCCTCTCCACCTGCCTCTCCACCCACCCCAATTTCTTGATTTTACTTCTTCCTCACTCCCACCCTCCATCACCATTGCTGCATACATATACTTTGCCTTTACCTTAATCATTTCAGCCATGTTTTTTTAAAGTTTATTTATTTATTTTTAGTAATCTCTAACACTCAAGGTGGGACTCAAATTTACAACCCCATGATCAAGAGTCACATACTCTTCTGACTGAGCCAGCCAGGTGCTCCTCAGCCAGGTTTTTAAATGAACTCTTTCATTTTAAATATGCCAAACAGAATTGGGATCTTGGTAATTTGTTATAAATTTAATTAGATGTTCACTTTAATCAGTTTGTGGCCAAATTTGCACATACAACACTCACGCATGCATTCCATCATGTAATTTATTACCTCTCTAGAAAACGTATCAATCAAGAGTTTGTGTTATTTCTTGTTCCTGTATTTTCAATTTCTGTTATAGCTTTTCAGTTTGTGCTATAGGGAAGTGTGTTTTGTTTAAATCTGTGCATCCCAGTATGTGTTATATACTGAAAACATTGCAGTTGCTTATTACAATATCAGTTGCAAGGCAATGTACTTATTTATTTGGTGACCAGGCACTATTAAGCCTAATATTCTAAATCTCCCTTTGTAAATGTGTGTGTGTGTGTGTGTGTGTGTGTGTGTGTGCGTGTGAGAAGTGGGAAGAGGAACTGTTAATGCAATTTCAATATATCAAAGGAAGTGTCTTTATTCTTGTTATATATTTTCAAAATTAAAATGATGTTATCTTGTCAGGCAGCTCTCAGAACGCACTCAAGTATGTATCTTTGCAAAGAAAATATTGTGTTTAAATGTACCATGAAAATTCCTCATTTCTTTACCCTAGTCATCATACATTTCAGGGTATGAACTTAACTTGCATTTTGAGAAATCTTTTTTTGAAAATGTGTTTGCTCGGGGCACCTGGCTGGCTCAGTCAGTGGAACATGTGACTCTTGATCTTGCAGTTATGAGTTTAAGCACCATGTCGGGTGTAGAGGTTACTTAAAAATAAAATAGTAAAAGAAAAGAAAGAAAATATATTTTCTCAACTCTGTTCTTATTTCACAGCCCTAAGATTAACAATTTTGTAGGAAAATACATTTTCCTATAGTTATTGAATCCTAATTCCAAAAGTATTTGATAGTGGTTCTTTTCCTCCTTGTTTCTTTATAATCATTCTTCCTTATGTACAAATGTTAAGAATCAAGCCAGGTGGAAAAAAAAATCAAGCCAGCTGAGTTTAAGACAGGACCTATATTTAAGGAGAACATCACACATGTAGTTGAGTAGCCCTGCTGGGTCAATTTGCACCAGTTTAATCAGCTGACAGTCCTACTAATGTTATAAGCCCTCTTGTGAAGAAAGAATCTGCTAAAGCTTATAATGTGGATTATAATTCATTCCTATATATGTCCTTAAATAGGGTGGTACTGAGGCCATGCCCAGCAGGGGGCCATGAACTAAGTGCTGGAAATGGTAAAAGTCACTTTGAAGGCTGGGCCTTTCAAAATATGAACAAGGAATTCTTTTATGTCCCTACTTATTTAGTTGAAAGCATTTATGCCCAAAGTACCTGAATAAGTCTTTGCATGTTAGAAGGTAGATTAATACAGGGTTGAAGGTATACATGTCGAGGAAGAATGTGAAAGGCTCTTAATACTATGAAGAGTTTAGGAAGATAATCCTGAAAAAGAATTCCAGGGCTTAGCATAGTTCCTGGCACAAAGTGAGACATCTATAAATATTTATTAGAGTGAATGTATAAACGAATCAGTCAGTCTGTGAAAGGGTTAGGAATGTCCACGCATAGACCTGCTAAAAAACCCTATACCTGTTTGAAACTATATTCAACTGAACCTCAGAATTAATTTGCCCTTGGGGCAGCTGGGGCTGTAATTTATGAACCTTGAATTCAGAGGTCGCTCAATCAAAAGGGAACTGCAGTTAGGCTTGCTTAGAATCCTGATTTATTAACCCTGCTATTGCTGTGCCTCCTCTTTTCTTGGTTTTATGGCTCTAAGAGAGAAGTGTTTGACTAGAGTTGTAACCAAATACACATCTTCTATTCTACATGTCAGTGCAAACACTAGGATTATTGCTTAGCAACCTATAATAGCCAAACACACTAGAGAAGCTCTAGCAGTCTGCAGCAAGATGCAGAATGTCCTAATTCATGTGTGAGTGTACAAATGAGCCGTGGCAGATGGGTAGATATCAAGTTGCTGTACATCTGTAGCAGTATCTTTAAAACAGGAGAGGATCCTCTTTGGGTTATGTCCGAGAGAGAAAAAGCAAAGAGAGTAACATTAGAATCCGCAGGCTTTAAAAGTTTTTTTAAATTATTTTTTCAATTTACTTCAATTTTATTTCAATTATTTTATTTATTTATTTATTTATTTATTTATTTATTTAGAGACAGAGAGAATGAGAGAGGGAGGGGCAGAGAGAGAAGGAGAGAGAGAATCGCAAGCAGGCTCCGCACTGTCAGCTTGAAGCCTGATGTGGGGCTCAAACTCATGAACCGTGAGATCATGACCTGAGCCAAAACCAAGAATTGGATGCTTAACTGAGTAGCCCAGGCATCCCTAAAAATTTGTTTAAATATTTATTTATTTTTGACAGAGACAGAGTGTGAGCAGGGGAGGGGCTGAGAGGGAGAGAGATACAGAATCTGAACCAGGCTCCACGCTGTTTGCTGTCAGCACAGAACCTGACATGGGGCTTGAACCCACAAACGATGAGATCATGACCTGAGCCAAAGTCGGACCCTTAACTGACTGAGCCACCCAGGTGCCCCAGAACCTGTAGACTTTAAAGAATTGCTCTCTTTCACACTTAGTAAGCATTGTACCCAACCAGAGTGTAAACATCCCTTCACACTCAAAAAAGTGGTTAATTTGTTTGCAAATCCAACTGAGAGATTAGGGAGAGCATTATACTACCCTCCTCACTTCCCCCATATTGGATAAAAGAATTAGCCAAAGAGCAAATCAAAAATTGGGAGGAGGTTCATAAATACTATTTACTATTGGACATAAGACATTCTTCAGATGAAATGTTGGCTTTTCAAGAGTTTCTTTATAGACTACTTATTTTTTTCCTGGGAAGAAAGATGGATACTATATAGCTAGGTAGGATTTAAAAGTATTCTTCAGAGTATTCTCAATTAAGCTAGAGGAAATTTTAAATAAATTAATTAAACGAATTTGAAATATTTGTGGATAGCTCCCCACCGAAAATGAGAATGAATAAATACATTGCAATAGTCATATAATGAAATACTATGAAGCAGTGAAAAATGAATGAAGTTCATTACAAGTGTATCAAAAAACAAACAAACAACAACAACAACAAAAACCTAGGAATAAACCTAACCAAAGAGGTGTAAGACCTGTACTCTGAAAACTTTAAAACGCTGATGAAAGAAATTGAAGATGATACAAAGAAATAGAAAGACATTCCATGCTCATGGAGTGGAAGAACAAATATTGTTAAAATGTCTATATTACCCAAAGCAATCTACACATTCAATACAATCACTACCAAAATACCAACAGCATTTTTCACAGAAGTGGAACAAACAATCCTAAAATTTGTATGGAACCACAAAGGACTCCAAATAGCCAAAGAAATCTTGAAAAAGAAAAGCAAAGCTAGAGGCATCACAATTCTAGACTTCAAGTTATATTACAAAATTGTAGCAATCAAAACAAAAATGGATACATAGATCAATGGAACAGAATAGAATATCCAGAAATAAACAATTAAATGGTAAATTAATCTCCAATAAAGCAGGAAAGAATATCCAATGGGAAAAAGTCTCCAGCAAATGGTGTTGGGAAAACTGGACACCAGTATGCAAAAGAATGAAGCTGGACCATGTTTTTACACCATACACAAAAATAAACTCAAAATGGATTAAAGACCTAAATGTGGGACCAGAAACCATAGAAATCCTAGAAGAGAGCACAGGCAGTATTTTCTCTGACATTGGCTATAGCGACTTTTTTCTAGATAGATGCGCTGAGGCAAAGGAAACAAAAGCAAAAATAAACTATTAGGACTATAAAAACAAAACAAAACAAAACAAAACAAAAAAAAAACTTCTGCATTGTGAAGGAAATTATCCATAAAACTAAAAGGCAACCTATGGAATGGGAGAAGATATTTGCAAATGACATACCCAATAAAGGGTTCATATCCAAAATATAAGAAGAACTTATAAAACTCAACACCCCAAAACTAAATAATCCAATTAAAAAATGGTCAGAAGACATGAACAGACATCTCTCCAAAGAAGACATCCAGATGGCCAACAGACACGTGAAAAGATGCTCAACATCACTCATCATCAGGGAAATGCAAATTAAAACTACAATAAGATACCACCTCACACCTGTCAGAATGGCTAAAATTAACAACACAGAAAACAACAGGTATTGGCGAGGATATGGAGAAAAGGGAACCTGTGTGCACTGTTGGTGGGAATGCAAACTGGTGCAACCACTGTAGAAAGCAGCATGGAGGTTCCTCAAAAAGTTAAAGAAGAATTACCCTATGATTTAGCAATAGCAGTGCTGGGTATTTACCCTGAATAAAAAAACAATGATTCAAAGGGATACATGAATGTGTGCATCATTATTTACAGCACCCAAACTATGGAAGCAGCCTAAGTGTCCGTCGACAGATGAATGGATAAAGAAGATGTGTTATCAGTATACAACGAAATATTCTTCAGTGGTAAAAAATAATGAAATCTTTCCATTTGCAACAACATGGATGGAACTAGAGTGTATTATTATAATACTTATTAATATAAGGGGATATAATAAGTGAATACTGTATTTCACTTATTAGTGACAGAAGCCAGAGAAAGACAAATACATGATTTCACTCATGAGGAATTTAAGAAACAAAACAGATGAGGAAAGGGTGGGATGATGGGGTTAAACAGGTGATGGAGATTAAGGAGTGCACTTGCCATGATGAGCACCAGGTGATGTATGGAATAGTTAAATCACTATATTGTACACCTAAAACTAATGTAACACTGTATGTTAACTAACTGGAATTAAAATAAAAACTTTAAAAAAATCAATGAACTAGAGCTGCACTGAATGATGAATTTCCAGATGAATTTACAAACATAATATTAAGTATTAAAAGGTTGCAGAAAACACATGGTATGAAATAATTTTTATAAGGTTTAAAAACAAGAAGAACAATATTATATTGTTTAGATACAATATAAACAATTGCAGAGAAATGATAAACATGAAATTCAGAATAGAGTTTCTATCAAAGTAGGGGGATATGGGAGGCTTTAATATTTAGGTAATTTTTTTCTTTTTCTTTTTTTAGGTAATTTTTTTCTTAAGCTAAGAGCAGATATATGGCTATTTATTATATCATTATACTTATAGGTCTTAAATATTTAATATTAAGATTAAAAAAACACTGCTCTATGTTATGGAGGTTCTGGTCTCTTGCCTTTTATTGCACTACTAATATTTATTGAGAGTTATTAATGGTTGAGGCATGAATCAGTAACTACTTTCTGATTATCTTAAAAATAATGAGTATAAAAATAATTTTCATATTTATTTCTTCTTTTCTCCTGCATCAAAAACAAAAGACTTTAACAATAAATGGCCCTGATCCTATTGTGGTTCAGCTGGGCATTAATATTCTTTTCCAGCACACAGAAGCAAACTGACTAGTGGATAATGTTTGAAAAGGCCTGAAATAACTTCATCTCCATGACCATGTCAGAAAAAAACTTAAGATTCCCATTAACTTTTTCATTCCAGTCACCTCGGCATCCATAAACAAAACAAAACAAAACAAAACAAAACAAAACAAAACAAAAACCAAACAAACCATCTGATAGCTTATTGTTCAGAGCCTGAGCTAGCTAGGTCCTGGGAACCCAGAGCCCAGCTAGCCAGTTAATGCTAGGAAAAAGTCATACAATTCTATGTCCTGACACCAATAAAGATATAGTCTTCCATCTCAGATGGACATTCTGTATTACTTGGAAATCCATTTAGGTGTTTGTTTTCTGCTCCTTTCCACTTCCACAAAAATTATTTCAAACTTTTATCATGCACAAACCTATGATCCCACCATTTGTTGGTTTTAGCAATATTTATTTTATTCCACAAAAAAAATAGAGGCTATTAGAGGGAATGTCCTCAATATAGTGTAGGAAACACCTCATCCAAATTTACTATATATTCTTGATCTCAATCTCTCATATCTCCTCAGACCCTAAGGACCATTATCTAATCTCCCGTCTGTAGCTTCTGTTTTCCTTTCTACATTGGCTCCTTTCTTTCACTCTCTCTATATAGTCAAGACTATCCCACCTTTAAAGAAAATCCTTCTCTTCACAGTCTGATTCCTTGAAATAATTGTCCACTTGTTTAGTCTACACTTCACCCCCAAGTCCCTCCTCAACCCACTGAAGTCCTGGTTCCATTCTTATCACAGAAATTGCCCTAAGGTCAGTGAAGAACAACTGGATGCTAAATCCAATGTATACTTTCTACTTCTTTTCTTTAAATGTTTATCTGTCTTGAGAGAGAGAGAAAGAGAGAGCAGGGGTGAAGCAGCAGAAAGAGAGGAGGGAGAGAATCCCAAGCAGGCTCTGCAATGTCAGTGCAGAGCCCGACGGAGGGCTCGAACTCACCAACTGCGAGAGCATGACCTGAGCCTAAATCAAGAGTTGGTCGCTCAACCAACTGAGCCACCCAGGCACCCCAGTATATTTTCTACTTCTTATATCATTTGATTTTTCTGCAGTATTTGACACTGTTTACCACTTCCTCTACAGTGATAATTTTTTTTGTCTGTCCAATGTCTCTTTGGGAAACTATCATCCTGTCCTTCTTAATCCCTTTGGCTTAGATGGGGCTGACTCCACCCCTTTATTTCCAGGGATAGGTGGTAATCCAAACCTGATCAATCAGAATACTTACTACCCCTTCAATGCTGTGGATGGTTCAGAAATAGGCATATAATTTATACCAAGTAAAACTTTTCCCAGATTTTTAATACTGGAATTTTAATGGCAGATTTTTTAAGTCAATGATTATAAAGATTATGCAAATCTAAAGCTGCTGTTGATCATTTTTAACAACATGTGAGGACAACCTGCCTAAAATTTCAGTAGAGCAAATTAGAAATTAGAAGTGGATTTCAGCTATGCCTGAGAATAGTCATATTCCTGGATTTTCCAGCTATAGAAGCTAATACATTCCATTTTTAATTTATGTAAGATGGATTTCTATTGTTTGAAATTGAAAGGGTCTTTAATAATACATCCTTTTGGGGGCACCTGGGTGGCTCAATCAGTTAAGAGTCCAACTCTTGATCTCAGCTCAGGTCTAGGATAGAGGGAGGATGGCAGCATAGGAGGACGCTGGGCTCACCACGCGTCCTGTTGATCTCAGCTCAGGTCTTGATCTCAGCGTCATTAGTTCAAGCCCCACATTGGTCTCCATGCTGGGCATGAAGCCTACTTAAATTCAAAACAAAACAAAACAAAACAATATTTAGTAATACATCCTTCTTGAAACTCTTCTTATGGCTTCTGCAATTTTAACCTATCCTATTTTTCTCCCACTCTCAGACTTTCAGACTCCTGTATAAGTGTTCCTTTTCCACCTTAAAAATGTTGCATAAGATTCCTTTCTTGGTCCTCTTCTCACTCTAGACATTCTCTCTGTGTGAGCTCATCCAATAATAATAATAAGTATGGATTTTTTAGTATATATAATTTCATATATGTACATAATTTTCTCGTTGTGACTATCCTGCAAAGTATAATTATTGTTTCCATTTCACAGAAGTAGAAACTGAGTCTAAATTGAGTAATTTGTTCTAAATCACAGGGCTAGGAAATGTTAGAGGTAGAATTTGAAACTGGTATCTCTGATTCCAATGCCCATAATATTTTTAAACACATTTATTCATTTATCAAGTATTTGAGTTCTTAGTATGTTTCTGACACTGTTCTAACCACTAGGAGATCAGTAGTAACCAACACAGAGTCCTTGCATTAATATGTTTTAATTTCTAACGTGTGTTAGAAACAGATTATTTTCCAAAAAAAATCCATGGTTTTAGCTAGTGCAATAAGGCAAATAAAGTTATAAAGATTGTAAAGAATAAAGTGGAAATATCTCTTTTTTTGCAGATGACATAATTGAATAAGGCAATCGATATAAATTTAGCAAGGTTTCTACATACAAAGTCAATACACAACACACACAAAAAACAATTATGAGTGTTTTACTTATCTTGATTCTTAGCTTATTGGGGATGGTAACTGGGACCCATTGTCTGCTCCTGTTGCCAGCACCTTTTACTGATAGCCACCATGCATGAGTGCATCTCCATCCACATTGACCAGACTGGTGTCCAGATTGGCAATGCCTGCTGGGAGCTCTATCGCCTGAAACATGGCATTCAGCCCGATGGCCAGATGCCAAGTGACAAGACCATTGGGGGAGAAGATGACTCCTTCATCACCTTCTTCAGTGAGACAGGTGCTGGCAAGCATGTGCCCAGGATGATGTATGTAGACTGGAACCCACAGTCATTGATGAAGTTCACACTGGCACCTACTGCCAGCTCTTCCACCCTGAGCAACTCATCACAGGCAAGGAAGATGCTGCCAATAACTGCCTGAGGTCACTACACCACTGGCAAACAGATCATTGGCCTTGCCTTGGACCAAATTCAGAAACTGGCTGGCCAGTGCACAGGTCTTCAAGGCTTCTTGGTTTTCCACAGCTTTGGAGGTGGTACTTGTCTGGGTTCACCTCCATACTGATGGAATGTCTCTCTGTCGATTATGACAAGAATTCTAAGCTGGAGTTCTCCATTTACCCAGTCCCCCCAGGTTTCCACAGATGCAATTGAGCCCTACAACTGTATCCTTACTACCCGTACCACCCTGGAGCATTCTGACTGTGCATTCATGGTAGACATCAAGGACATCTATGACATCTGTCACCCAACCTACACTAACCTTAACCACCTTATTAGCCAGATTGGTCTTCCATCACTGCTTCCCTCAGATTTGATGGAGCCCTGAATGCTAATCTAACAGAATTCCATACCAACCTGGTGCCTTATCTCTGTACCCACTTCCCTCTGGCCACATATGCCCCTGTCATCTCTGCTGAGATATCCTACCATGAACAGCTTTCTGTAGCAGAGATCACCAAGGCATGCTCTGAGCCAGCCAACCAGATGGTGAAATGTGACCCTCCCCATGGCAAATATATGGCTTGCTGCCTATGATTGCCCAAGATGTCAATGCTGCCATTGCCACCATCAAGACTAAGTGTAGCATCCAGCTTGTGGATTGGTGCTCCACTGGCTTCAAAGTTGGTATTCATTACCAGCCTCCCACTATGGTACCTGGTGGAGACCTGGCCAAAGTACAGTGACCTTTATGCATGCTGAACACCACAGCCATTGCTAAAACCTGGGCTCACCTGAACCACAAGTTTGACCTAATGTCAAGAATGCCTTGTTTACTGATATGTGGGTGAGGGTTTGGAGGAAGGAGAGTTTTCTGAGGCCCATGAAGACATGGGTGCGCTCTTGAGAAAGATTATGAGAAAGTTGGTGTGGATTCTTCTTCTTTTTTTTTTCTAAGTAAGCTTCATGCCTAGCACAGAGCCCAATATGGGGCTTGAATTCACGACCTTGAGATCAAGACTTGAGCTGAGATCAAGAGTCAGATGTTTAATAATCTGAACCATCCAGGTGCCCTGGTTGGTGTGGATTTTTTTGAAGGAGAAGGTAAAGAAGAAGGAGAGGAAAGCTAATTACCATTCCTTTCAGTCCCATAACATGTCACACTCAGAACTTTAGATTCAACATTCACTGACAAGCATTAAAGGTTTCTGGTTAGATTGTCTTCACTTTTCACTGTGATCATGTCTTACTTTTCTATGTGTACCTGTGAGATTTTTCCATCATGTCTCAAAGTAAAGGCTTTAAGAAAGAAAACAAAGGGGTTCCTGGGTGGCCCAGGTGGTTAAGTGTCCAACTCTGGATTTTGGCTCAGGTCATGATTTCACAGTCATGAGATCAAGCCCCGTGTCGGGCTTCATGCAGGGCATAGAGCCTGCTTAAGATTGTCTCTCTCCCTCTCTCTCTGCCCCTCCCCCACCTGCACACATGCACACGCTTGCTCTCTCTCAAAAAAAAAGTATATTTCTATATATATTAGCAACAAATAATTAGAAAATAAAAACTTTTAAATACCATTTTAATAGCATCAGAAACATTAACTATCTAGAAATAAATCTAACCAAAAATGAGCAAAACCTCTATACTGAAACTATTAAGCTTTGCCAAAAGAAATTAACGATGTTCAAATAAATGAATATACACACCTTACTCATGAATTACAAGATTTAATACATATTGTTAAGATAGTAGTTATCCCTCAATTGACCTCTAAATTCAATGTGATTCTAATCAAAATTTCTGCAGGGCTCTCTGTATATGTCTGTATGTGTATAAATTGACAAGTTGATTCTAAAATGTATGTGGAAATGCAGAAGATCCAGAAAAGCCAAGGAAATCTTGAAGAACAAAGTGGAAGGATTTATAACAGCAAATATCAAGATTTGTAAGACAATTACAAAAATTAGGATGGCATGATAATGGCACAAGGATGGACAAGCCAGTAGAACAGAATAGTCCAATTGAAAGTCCTGTATTGAAAACAGGTGTTCTCAATAACGATGCCAAATGGAAAACATGTATTTTGAGTCCTACCTTACCTGACACACAAAAATAAATTCTACATGTATTTTATATCTAAATGTGAGTGATAAAACAATAAATCATTTTAGAAAAATACATTGGAGAATATTCTCATGACTTGGGAGTAGGCAAAGATTTCTTAAGCAAAATGCAAAAAATACCAATGATAAAAAAAATTCAGAAGTAGACATTAAAATTAAGAACTCCTGTTCATCGTAAAACACCATTAAGAGAGTGAAAAGGCAAGCAAGGTATGAGAAAAGTTATTTACAATACCTTTGTTCATCAAAGGTTTTCATCTGACTATATAGAAAACTCCTACAAATCAATAAGACAGACAACCCAACAGAAAAGTGGACAATAGATATAAACAGATACTTCATTTAAGAGAACATTCAAATAGCCTATAGATAGAGGAAAATGTGTTCCAGTTTATGATTTACCAGGAAAATGCAGATTAAAATCACAAGATAAAATTATGTGTTCAGCAGAATAACTTAAAAAACAGACAATGCCAAATGTTGGCAAAGATATGGAATACAGGAATTTTCGTACATTGCTGTTGGGAATCTAAACTGGTACAATTTCAGAAAATTGTTTGGCACTATTTATAAAGCTGAATGTACCCCATGATCAGCATTTATACTCCTAGAGAAGTGAATCTATATGTCTACTAAATGACATGTAGAGAATGATTATGGCAACTTTTTGTTCTAGTCGAATATGGAAACTATTAAAATGTCATTCATTAGTAGAATGAATTTAAAAATTATGGTATATTCATACAGTAAAATACATGCATCAACGAATAACAACTACTGCTATGCAATATGGATAAAAGTGGTTAAAGGGCACTTTAAAAGTGGTTATTGGGCAAAGGAGAGGAGTTAAGATGACAGAGCAGCATGGAGACCCTGAGCTTGTCTTATCCCTGAAGTGCAGCTAGATCAGCACCAAACCATTTTGAACACCTAGGAAATTGATCTGAGGATTAACACAACAATATACATAACTTGAGCCACAGAACTCAGCAGGTATGCGGTGAGGAGAGGTAAACTGGGGGAGACAAAGGCCGAGGAAGGTAAGGAGCTGTTTTTGCGGAGAGAGGACAGAAAAAGAGAAAGGGGAGAGTGCACCCGTAGGGATAGCACAAGAAAAGCACTTCCCTGAAAGTAGCTGGAGAGAAAGAGAGACAAAGAGTGAAAACACTCACAGGGGACTGAACAGGAAATCTGTCTGCAAAACCAATGCTGGGAAGAAAGGAGAGGGTTTCAATACCACCTGGATTCTATAAACAGTGGAGCACAGAGTCTGAAGGTTCGGAGCTCAGTGCCTGGTGGTGCTCTGGTGAGGAACTAGGGCAAATCCCCAGGAGCAGCCAGTGTGGTCTGAGGAGTCCACATGCCACATGGAGAGAAGTGGTCCCCTTGCTTGGAGTACATTTGGTAGAGGCCACACGGCCTCCCCACAGGCAAAGGTCCAGCAGACCCTGGAGAACAGCCACATTTGCTGGTATTGGGACAGACGGCAGAGTGTGGTGAAGCCTGGTACTGGCTGTGTGCTGTTATCTGCCATAATTTCTGAAACTCTGCTACTGTGTGATTACATGAAAGTTTTCTGGGGGCAAACCCAGCCATTACTCAGTGATACACTCCCCCAAAGAGTTGGCTCATGTCCAAGCCACAGGGGTCTCTGAAGTGTGGGGTTTTGAAACACT